>NW_006434369.1:2305185-2404858 GCF_000325575.1 Pteropus alecto
ATGGAGTGGGGGAGAGGTAAAGAGAGGTGAGTTTGGGGAGCATCATCACCAATCCTGGGAGAGACAGCTTCTTCTACTGGTCTAATTATGTTAGATGTTACATGTAATATTCTTTAGTTTGCTTTGAATTTTAAAATTTGGTCCCAAAATACATGATTCCAGGGAGCATTTGAAATCTTGCTCCCAGCAAAAGCTGTCAGTTTGGCTCAAATAAACTCTCATAAAAATTTTAAAATATATATGATTCCAAAATTTATTTATTAAAAAAATATTTTATGGCACAAATTTTTTGTCTTAGTAAATAAAATATAATGAATAGAATCTTGAATAGTATCTCAGCTTTCCTGGAATGCTATAATCATGCTCAACTTCATATAATCATTGTAAAGTAGAACAGAGGTATAGGACAAAAGATACTATTGGACTTTTCTTTGTCACTGGGTTACTTTTATTAGTTTGGAGGAAGGGAAAAGAGAATCATACCTCTACTATAATTAACTTATTTTTGCTAGTCATCATTCTAAAATTAAGAAAAAAATTTCAACTGTAACATCTTTGGTTGACAATTCATTTTAAAGTAAATAGCAACGAACATGTTAAAGTCTATTTAAATAAATCAATCATTACCATATTCACACCGAAAATAATTTATCCAAGTACCTAAAGGTATACAATAGTGTTTGTTGACCTACAGTCTCTTCCATGCATCTGAAATCAAAATTATTAACGCCAGTCTGCTTCCATACTTTCAGTATAGGAGAACCTGAGATAAAATATTTGATGCTACTTTTGTGTTTTGTCATCTCAGTCTTTTGGTAAACTTAAAAAATGATACTGTTTTTCAAGACTGTTGAAAACAAAATTCTAAATATCCTAGGGTTACCTATTTTCATGTTAACCCGTATGACTAGAGTTGAAGAATAACACCTTGTATTTCATCTACCCAAGGAAATTTTAGTGGAATGATAAAACAAGTGAACAGGCCTAATATCCCTAATATCTGTAATATAATATTCATTGTATTAAGTATGCAGAATTAAAATAAATCTGTTAAGGACTAAATACTAGAACATTGACTCACTTTGAGGCTGTAATGAAATCTAATGACTGACTCCCAAGAAAAATGTACACAACACAAAATTCTTCAGACAGTGGCAATATAAAATGGTTTAGCCACCATGGAAAACAGTATGATGATTCCTCAAAAAATTAAACATATAATTACTATATGATTCAGCAATTCCACTTCTGGGTATATACATAAAAGAAGCTAAAACAGATATTTTTGTATACCACTATTTATAGCAGTATTCTATATTCTATCCAAAATAGCCTCAAGGTAAAAACAACCCAAAAGTCCCTGGATGGGAGAATATATAAACAAAATGTGGTATATACCTACAATGGAATGTTATTCAGCCTTAAAAAAAAATCAAATTCTGACACATACTACAACATGGATGAACCAGAGGAACAACTATTATATGATTCCACTTATATGAGATACACAGAATAGTCTACCTACAGAGGTAGAATGGTGGTTGCCAGAGGCTGGGGGTGGGGAGGAAGCAAAACTGGGGAATTATTACTCAATGGGTACAGAGTTTCAGGCTTGGATAATAAAAAAGTTCTAGAGATGGATGGTGGTGATGGTTGCAAAAAATATGAATGTACTTAATGACACTACACTGTATACTTAAAATTATTAAAATATTAAATGTTATGTGTATTTTACTACAAAAAAAAACAAACAAAAAAGAGTAAAAGATTGGTTGATAATAACGCATCATAAAAGCTTCAAAATGAAAGTAAAATTCTATAGAGAATTTCAAGAGTTCACAGATCATCTAGAGATCAACAATGAATCCCAGTTATAAACTCCGGCTGAATCTCAACACAAATATAATGAAACAGGAAACATAGTACTTTTTATAGAAATTAGCTTTCTGTGATCCCTATAATAATTGCCAACAAAATCCCATGCCTAAATATAAGTTTATTTAAAAAGCAGAAATTTTCTTGCACTATGAAGTTGTCTTTCCCACACTAAAATAGAGCAACAGCAATTCCACATTTGTTGTTTGTATTTCATCACTGTTTTCAGACAGAATAAGAGATCTGCTGCCTACACACCATTTCTCAGCATCAACACCCATTTTCTTATGCAATTTTAAGTTCTGTTGGCAGGTTAAAGACATTTTTTCCAACCACAAACAAAAACTTCTTTTGATACTCTAAGTGAATGTTCAAGGAAATGTTCCCAATAAAAAAATAAAAAAAAAAAGTCTATTTAAAACAATAATGTGGAAGTATATCAACAGTCAAGAAAACTTCAGTGGTAACTTAATAAAAACTGAAGTTCTGGATATAAGACAGAAGACTTGGTAGCTACTTTGCTGAAAATTGCTATCTTTATGTCTTCAACTAAAAATTTAGCAAATGTTAAAAGAACACAGAATGAGTAAAAGGCAGACCCACGTTACTTAGGCTTCTATAACTCCATGGACAACTTTTTTATTTTTTAATGATTAAAATACTACCCTGCAATAGCATTTGATAATGAAAAATGTCCAGCTTCAATTGTACATTTCCTAAAAGTTATAGATTAAAAGTAGTTTGTAGTGGGAATTTTTAACATTAAAAAACTGAAATCCTATTACATACTCTATGTCATTAATAAAATTTTGTTGTTATTAACACACCATTTGTAAAACTAGACAATTACAAAGATGACCAGTGATAGCTAAGACTTATATGTACCTACTGGGTAATGCCAAGCACTACTGTAAATACTTTACATATATTAAGTTAATGCTGAAAACGACCTTATGAGGTAGGTAATACTATATTCCCTATTTTACAGAGAAGAAACTGAGGCATGGAGAAATAAGTGATTTCACAAATATCACACAATTGGTTAAGTGGTGGAGCTAATATATTAGCCCAGACAGTCTGACTTCCAAATCCATTCTTTTAGCCATTACACATAACTACCTGTCATAATATATTGGGGAAATAAAGATGATTTTGATAATGTTGAACAAGTTCTTCAGTAACAGAAAATATTTTAATTGTCTTTCTGATAACGGTACTGCTTTAAAAACTTTCTTAAAAAAACAATGAGCCGCTGCATTCCAAAATGTAATTCACAGGATTAAACACACTAATGAAATCTAGATTTTTGGTACTATCCATGACCAAGGAGAAAGTAAGTCACGTGTATTAAGGGCTACAATTTTTTTTTAACCTTTTTCTAACTCTGCAATCAATATACAAGTATAAAAACAAAATTAGCGCCAACAGGACTGGTAGTTTATTCAACTAAGAAATAATTATATTAACCTATAAAGGAATGAAAAATATAGATGACTAATCAAACCTTCATAAACAGACACACAGTTAAAAATTTTAATACATTAGCTTCTAGATGTTGATTAGCTTCAAGTAAGTTGTCCAAAATAATTAGAGGTTTGGAGAGAGGACATAGTTCATGATCAGTATGACTCACATGTGTCTCACAGCAAAACAAAACCACCAGACGTTTATCTCTTAAAAACAAAAGACACTGAGTCTGGCACCAGCCTGCCAAGCAAGAAATACCACGTGAGAGTCAGACACTCATGTGCTGTTTAAAAATAAAAAGAGAGATAGGCACATGATGAGTGATGACTTCTAAACCTGACCTCCTCTAAAATACACAATTCCATTTATAATTCCCCCCCAAAAAATCAAAACACCTGAAAATAGCAAGCTTCACAAAAGAACCAAGAAAGAAAAACAAAAAGGAAACTTTATAAGTAAGATAATAAAATGCCATACAAAAGAAACTACTATATATAGGAGAGAAAACAGCTTTTTGTCACACTGACTGTATTCATTCAGCAGGCTTCCCTCCTCCCTGTATTAACATGAACTCGATGAGGCCAATCACTCTCCCTCTTCTCAAGCTGACTGGGTGAGTCCACTGACGGGGGAACTGGCTTCCGTTTAGAGAAATTTTTACTCAAAACTCTAGTTTCTATATGAAAGGACAAAGGCTGCAGATAGAATGAAGGTTATGACATTTCTGTTTGAAGAGGACATTAAGTAATTACATGTAGCAAATTACAGGCAGCAAAAACACATCTTTCAGAGCTAAACTCAGGTCCTATCTGTGAGTAAAGATAAAGTAATTAATCCTACATAAATGTAATGTAGTACAGTAATCTCCTAAAAATGATCTAATAAATAGAATGGGGAGGAGATAAAAATCCACCAAAGAAATACCATAAAAATAGACTTAAGAGGGACTGGGAGCCTGCCTATGCGGCCTGTCCATATATAGAATTTAGCAATACTTCTCATAAGTCACAACTGATAATCAGCTTGAGTTAGTATCAGTAAACTGCGACCATTTAAAAATTCATTAACTAGACTTGTACTGTCAGCTACAGGTTTTAAAATATTTATAGTAAATACAGTCTATCACTAAGGAATATGCTTTTATGTCACAAATATTGCCAAGAAGAATCAAGCCATTCTTTAAAAGTTCATGAGAGCTGTCATAAAACCATTGGGTGTGACACATGTAATATTACTTATAACTAAAGTACCAAAAACAAAACAAATAACTCCAACAAAAGTTCCTAAGCACTTATACTCTATTTCTGTGTGTATTTTGTCTTAGATCAGGAACAAATCCTTAACAAAGCAGCACCAGATCACATATGAGCAGCACTGACTTAAAGCTCTAGTTCTATTTACTTAGCTTCTCACTTTTAACCCCTAAGAACCGTACAGTCTCATCAGAACCCAGTTTGAAAACCTCTGGCTTACTAAATTAAATTCAAAATTATTATTCTGTCATTTAAATCATACATTCGAAACACACTTGGTGATCATATAAAAGATATATGGAGAATAAAAGTGATTAAACTAAAATAATAATACTTTTTTAAAAATGATCCAGGAGAGGAGAATGGTAAGGAACAAAGTTGAAGGAAGGAAAACCAGAAGAGGAGCTACCTGGAAGCTAAGGAAAAGGTGATTAAAGATGGAAGAAACAATTAGCAATTTCAGATTTTATCACAAGGTCAAGATTCGATTCATCCTCTCTCCATCCTACTTATTAGGAGAACTGGTAAGAAGCAACAGAAATATAACAATAAATTCAGCTAGAATTACTAATTAATTACAACCTATCTCCCAGAAGAGCTATATAGTGCTTCTTTTAACTAATTATCAAATTACAGAACATTTTAACAGTCAAGAGTTTTTTAAATAGAAATAAGCAAATCACTTCTTCTCAATGAATGTCTCCAACACAAATGCTCTTGTATGGGCATCTTGCTAACAGACTTTAAGGTGGCCCCATAATCACCAGCTCCTGGTACGCACGCCCTTGTGTAATCTCTTCCCCTTATGTGTGGTGGGATCTGTAACTTAACTTCTAACCAATAAAATATGGCAAAGGTGATGTTACTTGTATAATTAAGTTATATAACACTTATCTTGCAAGAAAACTCTCCTTTGCTGGCTTTGAAGAAGCAGGCCGCCACATTGTAAGTTCCCCCATGAAAGGGCCACATGGCAAGGAACTGAGAGTGGCCTCTGACTAACAGCCAGCAAGAAACTGAGGCCCTCAACCCAACATCCTGCAAGGAACACAATGCTCCCAACAACTATGAGAGCTTCAAAAAAGATCCTTCCCCATACTTTCAGATGAGAACTCAGCCCTCACAAACACATTGATCATAGGTTTTCAGAAGACTCTAAACTGTGTCCAGACTCCTGACTTTCAAATTCGGTGAGATAATAAACATGTACTGTTTTAAGTGGCTATGTTTGCAATGATGTTATACAGCTGTCCCATGCTATCTGTAGGAAATTGGTTCCAAGACCCCCAGTAGATAACAAAATCCACATGCTCATGTTTCTTATATAAACTGGTGTTACATCTGCATATAATCTACGGACATCCTCCGTATACTTTAAACCTCTAGATTACTTAAAATACCTAATACAATGAAAATACTATGTAAATTGTAAATTGAAAAAAGTCTGTTCAGTAAAGACACAATAATGATAGGTCTAACTTGACAGTACATGTCAGCAACAACATAACTTTTTTTTTTCTGAATATTTTCAACCTGTGATTGCTTGAAACCATGGTTGTAGAACCTATGGATATGGAAGGCCAATTGTACAGCAATTGATAACTAATTACAGAGCCTTCAAAATTTTCAAACCATCTACTCACATGTTGACTTAATAGAAGATCATGGCCCTTCTAACAAGAGGTTTCACAGACTTTTAGCAACACCACAGACCACACAACCTAAACCATTTGTAATAGTAGGAGAAGTGGCAGCAGAAGCGGCAGCAATAGATGTAATCCCTTTGGTAAATCTATCCCCCACTCAAATCCCCTTCAGGGTAGACTTAGAGGCGATCGCAAAACTTACCATAATTACCATCTATTTTGGCCAACCACAAAAACACCTTAAAGCACGGTTTTCCAAATTGTGGACTGTAATCAGCATTTTATTTTTTAATTATTAAAATACAATAGAAAATACTAAAATGTATCGCATAAACATTTGTTAGATGAAATCAACTCAATTCTATAATTATTAAGGACCTATCCTTTATAAGACACTCTGTCATCAGAAGCGTCTAATAGGGAGGAATAAGACAAGTGCACAAGTAACAACATATAAGGAATGCAGGAATAGCCAAATCAAGGGAGGAAACAGCCATAATTGGAATTGGGAACTGAGGAAGCCTTTATGGACTTTCTAGCATTTCAGACAGGCCATTAGTAAGAAGGTAGGGTTTCACAAGTGTATACACCAGGGGCGTAGGGAGAGGAATGACGCTGTCTCTCCGGAGAGAGATAACAGCAAATTACCTAGAGAAATCGGGGGTGGGGATGGGAGAGAGAGAATAAGAGTGTGAGTGTATAGGAGAGCAAGGGTTGTTAATACAGAGTCAGGCTGAAGAGAAGACTGAACACCATGTTCAAAAGCTTGTATTTATTTTATTAGCGATCCATACTAAATTTTAAACACATGACATCAGGGAAAATGATGCTCTTTATTTTTTGTCTTGGTTATGGGATTCTGGAACTTTATCTGAGAAGCATCCTATGGTCAGACTTATGTTGTACATATTATAGATGGGAAGAGAGACTGAATGAGGGCCTAAAATACTGGGCCATAGTTCAACTCCATTAATCATTTGTAGAATTTCCTTCTCAATTCTGCCTTTTGATATTTTATAAGTAAATCAATTCTGTCAATATTGATTCATGACCAACCACATTCTTATTGTTTATTATTTTCTTTCATCAACATTACTTCATTGTAACAATTTCTGAAATGGTATCATGATTTATATTATAAAATATATATCATAATAAACTCAGAATAATGCTCTACATCAGAAGTTGGCAAACTTTTCCTAAAGAGCCAGATAATAAATATTTTAGGCTTTAAGAATCATATAGTCCAACTACTCAATTCTGCTGTTATACTGCAAAGTTAGCCAAAGACAACCCGAAAGTGAAAGAGCACAGCTGTGTTGCAATTAAAATTTATTTACAAAAACAGGCAACAGGTTGGGTTTGGCCTATGGGCCACAGATTGCTGACCTGGATCCATATTTTCTTTCATTAATTTATTTTCACATAGAAGAGTAAAATATAACTCTGTTCTGAACAATGGACTTATAATGATATAACTCTATCAATACTTATTCAAGTTGTATCAAATGTCAAGTACCAAGCTAAGTTTATTACCTCCAACTTATCAGAATAACTTTCAGAAACGAATGAGATCACCCAGAGCCAACAATCCTCACAAACACAAAAGAGAGAAGTCAGTAACGAATCTACAGATATAGACAGTGCTAAATCACTTTAAGAGCAAGTTATCCTTGTGGTTAAGAACACCAACTAGCCTGGTGTTTTACCAGCTTTGTAACTTTAAGCAAAAGAAATTACTTAACTGTTCTTTGCCTCATCTACAAATTCAGAATAACATGAGTCCCTGCCTCACAGCATTGGTAGGAAGCATAAACAAGTTAATATCTGTAACTTACTCAGAAAAGGCCTGGAATAGTATAAGTACTCATTAAATGTTATTAATCTTATTTTACTTTTTTAATTCTTTAATAAATTTATACCCCTTTCACCCATTTCTCCCATCCCTTTGCCCCACTCTCTGTAATCTGTATCTATGAGCTTGGTGAGTTTGTTTTGTTTTAGATTCCACATATAAAGGAGATCACAGAATTTGTCTTTCTCTTTATGACTTCACTTAACATAGTGTCCTCAAGGTCCATCCATGTTGTTGCAAATGGCAAGGTTTCATTCTTTTTTATGGCTGAATAATATTTCATTTCATATATTTTTGAGTTAATGTTTTCATTTTCTTCAGTTAAATACCCAGAAGTGAAATTGGTCATATGGTAGCTGTATTTTTAATTTTTTGAGGAAATGTTTTCCACAGTATCTACACCAATTTACATTCCCACCAACAGTGCACATGGGTGCCACCTCCACCACCACCATCATCATCATCATCACAATCTTCATCAAGCAGAATGGCTTCCAAGCATGAAAACTTGACTCCAACCAGATTGAATGAACTGAAGATAACAACAGGCAGCAAAAGGAGGTGTGATTAGAGTCAGAAGCCTACACCCTCTTCTGCCAGCACCTCTGCAATCCTTGCTCGTAAAGAGTTGTGAGAGGTGACAGTGCTGTCAACACATTTCTAGGCTTTTGGCTTATTTGGAGGAATTCTGGGGAGCATCAGAAGGAAGCACATACAAACTCTTGGAGGGAATCCACTGGTTCCCGTGGCAGGCTACAACTAGACTCTGGCCCTCTGCAGTGGCATTCCCCAGGCAGAGAAAGCCCCTCCTAGATGGGGTGGCTAGGGGTACCATTATGTGTGTGAGGCATCACTGTGAGGTACCATTATGTGTGTGAGGCGTCACTGGATAGGGTCATCATTGGATAGAGGCATGTACCTGAGGAGGTGGTCCACAGATATTTTCTTAAATATTGAACAAAAATGATAACTAAACATTTTTAACATTGTATTTACTATGCTCTTCCTATTTCTATAATAAAAATCCATTTTAAAGCAGAATATTAAAAAATATTCATATACATTAAAAAATCTTTGTATTTTGCATTTGCCTTCAAGTACAGAAAAGAGTCTCAATTGTTTGAAAGAATCTTGACGCTGTCAATATAGCATAAGATAAATGTGTGTCATGATTTTTGGATCACTTCATGCCTGAGTATCTGGTTACCTTGTCTAGTTAGCTGGTGTTTTCTGTCCCTAAAGGTTTGAAGTGAAGTTCAGGTTTTAGTTTGACCGTCAGGAATACAGGCGCCCTAAATGTATAAAAACAAGCACACATTTGGCAACAATTAATACACTGCCACTTCTTCAAAAAATTTAAAATCATGGTATTCTTAAAGCCTTTGAGTTGGAAGAAACCTACAAGGCGCACCTATCATAATCTTAAAAAATACATTCCAATTCTTTTATCTGTCAAATGAAAAGAGATGTCTGCTTCCAACCCACTTGAAACTTTTTTTAGGATAGCCAGAAGACTGTCATCTCAGTCAAACTGTCCATTACTACAAGAAAAAAAACATACACTCTAGATAAACATTTAAACATATAAAACATGGGAAAATAAAACAGCAAACATATAAATCAAAGTTCTACAACAATGTATACTAACTACACCAAAGAAGCAAAAACAGAAAACACCATTTGAAAGTGGTACTATCAGAAATTGTTCTAAATAACCAGATCAAGTGAGTAACACAAATAACTCTAGTTCAACCAAATGATTGTTTTAATATAAAGCATAAATCTACCAAGCACTCGCATCATCTATGAACTGAAGGAACACATAATCCTGTATCAGTTAATTAACATAAAGAGAATGAAGAAATTTTAAAAACATTTGATAAAATGTAAATTCTAAACAGATGCAATAATCAAAATGTATCACAAGAGGGTAAACAAAGAGCCTCTCTCTCCTGAGCCCTAGGGGACCACCACATCATCTCACTGTGACTTTACAGCAACAGCGGCACTTTAAAAAATATATACCATACTGGTATAGCATAACATATTTATAAGAATTTTACTATGAATTCTAAAATGTAATTTATGTAATCTTCCATTCTGAATGACGACTTATAAAGTTGATGCCCTCAATGGGCAATTACGTAATCGTTCTTTATTTTCAGTGGTCATAATACAGATCTACAGCTTTTTAAAAGTAATTAGTTCCAATTACAAGAGATAGAAAAGTAATATTAGTCTGGTTTAGACAGAAGAACTTATCACTAATCTTAAAGAAAAAACACTCAGACAGAAAAGATAACTGGTTGATACTGAATTGCATTTTATAATACTGACAATCTAATAATGTTATAATAATTTGAGTTTCATGCTCCATAGAATGTAATGACTGAGGTACAAATGTGAGACACACAACATTACTATCACAGAAGTTTATAGGATTCAATCCAGAAACATTTCCTCAGGTGAAGAAATTGCTAACTCCAGTATGAGACAACTTATCAAAGACCATAATCTAAAGCTTGACTGTGTCAGTGTAACATTTGGTCCCACAAGACAAAACAAAGGGATTGTGAAAGGTCTGAAATAAGTCATCATCATAGAAATGACTCACTAGTCTGAGGACAGTACCTTTAGGAAAAGCTGACACCACCATATGAACCATAATATAAATGAGTACTTGACAGACAGGATTTATAGGGATGGGGAGTAGAGGTGCAGGGCTCAGAAAAGAATAAGAAGATGTTTTCTTCAGGAACGGGAAGCTTCTGAGAGCTAGGCACCTCAGGCTATACTCATGTTCATCCAATCTGCCATCGTTTTCATAAAGCATTCTATAAAATCAGGTGATTTTTTTCACAAAAATCCTATAATAAGGTTCCTTATTGAGGTAAACCATAAAAGCCCTTAGTATAATAGCAGTAAATCTGTGCTTTCTTGGGTCACAGCAAGCTGATTAGAGAAACGGTGTTTGTGGGCTTGCTGGAAATGCAGGGCAACCTTATGGCACTCTTACCCTTCAAACAACAATAACTAGTCAATTCTTTTTAGATAGGTTTTTAAACACCTAAAAGTCCACATACTCTTTAGTACAATATTATAAAACAAATCAGTGACATAAAATAAAAGCACTTTGAGAATGAGCATGGCATCTACTTTCTCTGGCCTGATAGAGAACTCTTTTAAACCTATAATTATGAAGAAGAGACAATGTACGGCTAAGAATTTAAATAATTAAAAGAAAAAAACTATTAAAAAAATTCTACTTCAACTCTTAAAAATGATTTGCCTTACATAAGACTTTATGGAAGATGTTTATACATATCTCCTGCCTCTACAGTGAAGCCTGTATGTATCTACAGCAACAAAAAGAACTAGTGGTATAAGCAAAATCTTGGAAATTAAGGCCTAAAGTCTAGTCCCAATTATATTAGAAACCAGTGATACGATTTTGTTTTCATTTTTCTAACATTTAAAATGGCTGTAATACTCATCTTTCAGAAAGTTTTAGGAATTAAGCAAAAGTAATGTCATACAGTGCATTACACATAATATCCGCAAAGAATGTTGGCTCCCTGTCCATATCCTGCCCTCTATAATCCTCCATCTTGACCAATTAAAATGCAATGTGTTAAACAGTAAATATTTATTAATTTATCATAATAAAGAATAACCATTGAGTCTTGATATACAAAAATAGTAGGGGAGATGGTATATCAACATTTCTTTTTAAAATGTAGAAAATAAATACAGAAAGTTATAGGATATGTGAGAACTAGGATGGCTATCATGAAAAAGGTCCAGGAATGGCTCATTAACCAAACCAACCAAAAACAACAATAACAACAAACCACTCAAGTCACCAATATATTTTTTTAAGTTTTCTGATTATATAATTTGATTAACTTTATTTGCCTTTTTATGGTTCTTAATTTGGGTTTGAAAAACACCACTTTCATTCTATTCACTTATATATAATACAATTAAGTGATTTTCAAAAATGATGTAAAAAAAGAAAATTTTCATCTTCTAAAATGAACCAGAATATAAGCTCTAAGGAAATTTAAGGAGCTATGCTTCTCTTTTCTATGATGATGCTTTGTTAGGTAAAGATGAAAATTTGTATTTAATGGGTAAACTGTAAGTATAGCTAGCTGCTAGCATGTCACATGCCGATATGCTCTAGCACTGATTTTGCCCAGCAGCAGACACTAAATTTCATTAATAGAAATAAAAGTACAAAAGAAGGCCTTGAAATAAATAGAAGGGAAAATAACTATAGAATACTATGCTTGGTTGGATACTGTACCCCCCAAATTCATGTCCACTCGAAACCTGTGAAGTTGTAAATAGGTCAAATTGGATTAGGATGGGCCCTAATCCAAAGACTAGTGTCCTTATATGAACAGGGAAATTTAGACAAAGAGGAAAGAAGTCCATCTGAATATGAATGCAGGGATTAGAGTTATGTTTGGAGGGAGCATGACCCTGCCTACACCTTAATTTTGGATTTCTGGCCTCTAGAACTGTGAGAGAAAATATTTGTTACTTTAAGCCACCCATTTGTGGTACTTTGTTATGACAGCCCTAGAAAACTAATACAAGTATGGACCCAGAAAAATTATCTCAACTGTGTTAAACTAACATGTATTAAATATATACCAACATGTGAAATGTTACTAAACTATTAAACAACAGCTATCTTTCAGTGGTACACTAGCTAATTCCTATTCTATTATTTGTGCTTCTTCCAAATTTTCTAAGCCCCTTTTCAGTAAACATCTTTACTTTTAGAATCAGAATAAAGGGCCAATAAATATGACTCTATAAAAAGTGTAAAAAAAACAAAACAAAAAAACACTAAACAAATCAGGAAGGAAGGCATAAAGAAAAACCATGCAATATTAGAAAAAGAAGAAATAACCATCAAAATAGAAAATTTTTAAAATAAGACAAAAACATTATACAAACTTACATAAATGATTTTTAAAATACAGATGAAGTGGATAATTTTCTAGGAAGACACACTTTATAAAAACCAATCCCAGAACAAACAGAAAGACAAAAAAAAAATCCAATTACAAGAGCAAAAGCGGGGAATCTAAAGCATTCCCTCCTCCATCAAACCTTTACAAATCAGATGATACAAATGCTACATAAACTATTCCTAAAAACAGAAAAACAAGGAAATTATCTAATACTTTTCTTATTAAACAAAACAATAATTTTGAAATCTGACAAAGACTCCAACTGGGCCTGTCACAAATTGCTAGTAGACATATAAAATGATACAATCAGTTTCGCCCATTCCACTCCTAGATATTTACCCAAAAGGAAATGAAAGTAATTGTTTATGGATAGACTCCCACAATAATGGTAAAGCTGTTTTATTTGAAATCAGGAACGAGAAACAGGTGAATAAATTCTGGTATATCCCTACCATGGGATACTACTCAGTAATAAAAAGAAATGAATTATCATACATACAACAATATAAATGAATCTAACAATCGAGGCTATATTAAAGAATCTAAGGGGAAAAAAATGAACATGATTTTATATAAAATACTAACTAATCTATAATGTCAGGAAGTAGATCAACTGTATGCAAATGAGGATGGAGAGAAGAATGGATTATAAAGAAACATGAGGACACTTTTGGGGTGAAATGCTTATTATTGTGATTGTGGTGGTGGTCCCATGGGTCAAACTCTTCACTTGGTAACTAAAAAGACTACAGAGACCAAGTCAAAAACTTTGATCTAGGACCCAACTTGAAGGAGCCCCCACTAGCCAATATGCAATGGTTTGAAACACATTAAAAGTTTGTTTTTTTTTTAAAGAAATACCATAAATGTGGAATGATTCTTGGTGAAAAATTAAAAACAAAGCAAAACTTAATGGCTACTTTTGAAGAATACTTTTTTCAATAACAGTAACTGAGAGGGAAAGACTCGGGCATTCATCCTGCCTTTTCTTATAGGAACTATACATCACAGTAATGAAATAATTGCGGGAAAAAATTATTTTCTAAGGAGTTACAACTAAAAGATGAAGAAACAGTATTCGGAGAATTAAAATCTAACCATTTTGCAATCATTAATAAAATGGATCTAGGTTAGAGGTCAGCAAACTACAGGTAGCTGCTCAAATCTGGCCCATGCTGTTTATATATGAAAGGGGAGATAATAGTAGCTTTTACATTTGTAAAAGGGTAAAAAGACATAAAGAAAATAATTCAATAGAGAGCTTATGTGACCCATAATGCTCAAAATATTTATTGGGCCCATTACAGAATATGTTTGCCTAACCATGATCTAGCTAACTGTCTAGTCTTTTTTTTTCTTTAACTATTAAGAAAAAAGCTGATAAAATTTTATAAAGGTTGGATAAAATTAACAACACATAATCAATATGTTATGGACTGAATGTCTGTGTTCCGCCAAAATTTCTATGTTGAAATCTTAACACCCAAAAATGATGGTATTAGATGGGACTTTTGGGAGGTGAATACATCATAAGCATGGAGTTCGCATGAATGGGATTTAGTACTCTTACACTTTTGAGGCTCCAGAAAGATCTCGTGGCCCTTCAATCATGTGAAGACACAGCGAGATGGTGATGGCTATTAACCCAGAGGAAGGCCTCAGCCAAAGGTCATATGCTGGTGCTGTAATCTTGGACTTCCTAGCCTCATAAGCTATGAGGAATAAATTTCTGTTGTTTATAAACCAGTCTATGGAATCTGTTACAGCAGATCAAATGGACTAAGACAGCACAGACTAACAACAACAAAATAACCAGACATTCACCTCCTGATATGATGCAATAAGCAGTACATGCCACCTGCTATGAAGTATTCTTGAAAAAATGCTAAACTCTGATTAAGTCTCTAGATCCAACTTCCAGTTTAGAGCAGAAACTGAGGCTAAAGGAATATATTAAATAATACTGTGAGGATACAATCAGCAAAATTCAGAACGTGAGAAACATCAGGACAAATAAAATGATTTTCTAAAATAAACTGTAAAAAGAGAAAGAGAAAAAAACAAACAACAGATGAATAAATACTTAAAAGACCATATAAGTAAAGAGTTAATATTGGCCCAGGTCAATATAGACTTCTCTGGGAATGACTTCAGTGTCCTGCTTCTCACACTGTTTCCTTAGAATCATCAGAACTACCCCTGGATTGAGTACATTGTGAAATGGCATTAAGACCTTAGGCCTACATAACAGAATGGTATAAAAAAATTAGTAAAAAGTCAAGGCTAGGTCTTCACTGGGTCAAGGTGGCACCCACACATCTTGGCTCTCGACCATAGCGGTTGAAATGCTCAATACAGTTAAAGGCTAAAAAAAGCTGTATATTAGGGTAGGTAGGCTAGGCTTCCTGATGAGATGAAGATGCTGTATCTGCTGTGTTTCTTGCCCTTGGTCCCTCTATGAATCAAAATAAAAGTAGTATTAGAATAAAGTCACTTGAGTCTTGTGAGTCTGATGAGTCTGATGGCCAACTTGGACACATAACCAGTGCTGTGGTTGGTGCAGACATCAACTAAGAGCAATGTGTGAATGTCCTTTGGGTCCAGATTCAAAAGATCCAATTACAAAGAAGGCACAGGGAGGAGGAGAGGGAGAATGAACAAGAGCAACTGTGAAAGTTCTGAGAGTGATTGGGTATTTGTTCACAGTAATAAAATATATTAATTTAATTTTAGGTGTGACCATGTTGGATTCGTTTCTCCCTTCTTTCCCCCATCTCCCTGCTCCTCTCCACTCTCCTCTCCCTTCTCTCCTCTCCTGTCCTCTCTCTCTCTCTCCTCTCTCTTTCTATAAAGAAAAGGAAAAAGAATGACCAAGATCTCTTCTTTAGAAATACATAACTGATGTATTTACCAATTAAATAATATAATGTCTAGAATTTGCTTCAACATTTGCTTCTGGTTGTGCTATGCCAAAAAAGGAGCAGGGGTAGTGGAAGACAGATGAAATAATATGGATTGCCTATTAGTTGATAGTTATTACAGCTTGGTAAGTACTTGAGGGTTTGTTTTAGTACCTTAACTTTTCTGTATGTTTGAAGTTTTCCCTAATTAAAAATATAAAGGAAATGTGGAAGAGTAAAAGGTAGAAAAACAATACAAAATAAAAGATGACCATCAGTCTGTAGGAATGTCTATTTATAAGGTTAGATCCATCTTTAAACTAACTTGTTGCTTCTCTATCTTATATTTTTTCATATAAAAGTAGAATACTAAATAGTATTCTACTATTTAGTAAAAGTAGAATACTAAATAGAATACTAAATATTCCTGAGTGATTTCCATTCATAAGACCTCAAAAACAAAAATATCTTTCTTCAGGGAATTACATATTTAAAAAAAAAATCAGCTAAAAATAAAATTAAAAATATGGATGAGCCAAATGAATTCCCCATTTTTTTACTTTATATATTCTTCAAGAACTAGAGCAACTCATTTGTGTCCCCTTTTATCCTTTCTAAATTTATTCTCCCATTGTTAACCCTCTATTTTGCTGATTTTATTGAGTTCAACTGAAAAATATTTACTGAACATTCACTGGCGTAAAGCATTTTTGTGAGAACAAGCAAGATCAGAAAAAGTAGTATGTTGCCTGCACAGGCAGGTGCTTCATCCCTACGTACCAACAATACAAAAATTATTCCTAATATACTAAAATATCAATACATAAATTCTTTGCTCACAGTTGGCTAACAAAGAGATATACCTATTCGGCATGCTGGATTTCTAAATTCTGTTTCAGAAAAAGGCAAAAAAGAAAAGTTAAAAGTCATTAGTGATATGAAGAAAAACATGTTTATCATATTATTTTAAGAGAAAAAAGTCATGGTCCCTAGATCCTCACTAGTAACTTGAAATAGACATTGAATTAAGGAAGGAGTGTGTGTGTGTGTGTGTGTGTACGTGTGTGTACGTGTGTGTAAGCTTGAGCTGAATAGTCTTAATTAGGAAATACTGACCTTAGATGTCTGTTACAGTAAGTTGTTTTGGAAAGAGTCTTCAGGCAAAAAGATCACAGATTTTGTTATGCTTTCCACTGTAAACAAGTTTTTGCTTTCCCCCTAAAAACACTGTGGTTTCTACAAGAACACTGTTGGAGCCAAAATGCATATATGCTTTTTGCCTTCAAAAAAGATCTTCTAAGTTCTACTTCAAGTATTGTATCTGAGAATTAAAGTTATATGTAGTAAAGAGAATTATATCATGTAGTTAGTCTAGAAGAGAATGTGAAATACACCTCCTTAGTATAAAGTCAAAGAACAGTAGTTAGTAACTGTCAAAGAACAGTAGTTAGTAACTGGAGTCTATATTTCAGAAACTCCAGAAAAAATTAGCCTTGTTTCACAACAGAAAACATAGCAGAAATTTTCAACTGACTGCTAAAAATCTCCCTCAGGCACCTCAAGCACAAGTCTAAAATTCAACTACCATCTTTGTCCCACCACCAAATCTCTTCTCTCTTAATTCCATCTGTACGAAGAGAGCCACAATGTCCCACCCTGAAACTGGGCATCATCTCTCCATTTCCATCACCCCCTTTCCACATTCAATTTCAAAGGCGTGACAAATTTTTTCTGTAAAGGGCCAGATAGTAAATATTTTTCCAGACCAGGCTTTCCAGCCAAATGGCAATTATCAAGGTTATTATGTAGGTACTCGTGTAACAAAAGATTTTCATATGCTTTTTATTGACAAAATCCAAAATAGAATAATAATAATACAAATTTTTTTGTAATACAAGTCTATTGGGAATAAAAGAAATTCTTTCTTTGTGGGGAATAACACTTAACTTGGGTTGAAAGTTATGTCCCCATCATCAAAATTGGTTACAAATGCTTAGCTGTTAATACTGATATGTAAAGAAATTTTACTTATTTCATCTTTGAAAATGTCTTTTGACACAGACATGTAATGGCAAATACTGATAGTAACACAAGGATGTGATTTTAACTGAGCATA
The DNA here is from genome assembly GCF_000325575.1 of Pteropus alecto. NCBI lineage: Eukaryota > Metazoa > Chordata > Mammalia > Chiroptera > Pteropodidae > Pteropus > Pteropus alecto. The sequence continues at coordinate 2,323,286 of NW_006434369.1, forward strand.
TTCATCAGAATAGAGTTCTTGAGATTTGCCTTTTAGCACGTCATTATAATGTGTATTAATCAATCACTTCCAATGGAGGTTAGGTGGGAGTTCCTCACTGCACACTTAAATAAATTTTGAAGTACGGAAATTTCCTTTGCTCTAGTACTTAGGTCTAAAAAATGCTGCTAGAACTATAGTTTTGAGCTCAGAAATTTATCTGCTTTAAATCTGGGTGGGAATGGAGAGCCTGTTTCTTAGTTTAAGTTTTGACAGCATATGAAGTATAGAAAGTAACCTTACATTACTGGTGATGCAAACATTAATCACTATCAAAATGACTTTACACTACAATATGAGTTTTACATGTAAGTTCCATTGCACTTTTCATTTTAGAAATATTATCAAATATTTAGCAAAACCTGATTTCCAAGTCACTTAGTGTTCAGTAATCATAGGTGAAAGTGATTCTTCTCATTCAGAAAGATTTCAATTCAAGACATAACTGCAAAAAAAAAATCATACTACTCGGTCACTGCTAAGTCATCAACTGCTGTGTCTGTCATAAGGCAAGTCAAGACATTTGGCTTTAGTTTCTGACAAAAATTCATGGAACTGAAAATTATTAAGCCTGTGAGGAAAAAAAATAAAGTTCACCAAAGACAACACTGGTTCATTAATATATAAGATTCAAATATTTTCCTCAAAGCATCTTCTGATGAATAATACAATGAATGACTAAACACTTTAAACACCTTACCTTTTCCCAATTTGTAAATTTGTCTAAGAATTTTTCTGTTTCACAAATATTTTTATCATCATCAGTTATAACACATATTAGCAGATTCCACTTCAGCCTATACTGATTTGATGTTTTCTTAATTTCTTTGTAAATATTCTCACCTATAATTATTCCACACAGGCTATTCAGAGAGGTTAGTTCTTCTGTCACTTCAAATTCATCAGTGACTCTCATAAACAACAATTGAGCAATAATGAAAACATCTGTAAACTAATCAAGAACCAAAGAAAACCACCTGAAGTCATTTGTCTTGTTTTTTAGCTACTGATGTGGCTCCCCATGTCCTCGACTCTTTAAGCAACTGTTCTTACCTAATGTCTAATAAACAAGTTTATTTTCGCTGGACACACTTTTTCAGCTGCTACAATCAAATATGATGTAATTAAATCACTATTGGTGAGTGGCTTTTCTTGCTTGCCACTAAGAATCTTAGTTTGGTTGCAGCCTCATCTCCATTTGTTTTTTTAACTTTTGTAAAGAAATTCTGCTGTGAACAAATATTCCATTTTAAATTGTCTAATTTCTCTGACTCCTGCTTTCCTGTGAATTAGGAATACTGTGATGAATGCTTCGTCTGGAATGTCAAAGCATACTGTATTATTTTAGCACAGTTAAGAATGCATACCAAGCATAATGCTTTGCTACCTAATTTAATAACAAAATAACTTACACTCCATTGTTAGACATTTAAAATATACTTTTGTCTTTTGTTTTACAACGACGGGTAAGCCTTGATAAGAAAAAAATAAAGTAAAATGAAAATAGCAATACACATCCACTCAAAACACTGTTGAGCTAGTTATAACTGCAATTTGTAATGTGCTGAGCAGCAATGCAATCAGAGTGCCTGTTCCAGGGGAAACAAGACCACCCACATATCTAGCCATTCCCTAGGACTTACAGTAGTTGGGAGACTGTTGCACTCATGGCTATAGTTAATTACCACAATCAGCAAGAGAAAAGGACATATTGGGTGAGGACTGGAGGAATCATGCACAGGCTTCCTGTTTTTCCCTCTTAGGAGGGACTATAGAGAATGGACTCCTTTCTCCAGCAGTGAAATATAGTTGCACACGTGTACACTATTTCGGCCTAGAACAGGCCACTTGAGACTCAAGACTGCAGAGCTTTTATTTTGGGCTGGTCACAGAGGCACAATGACTAGTCACAATTACTAAAACTGCAGACTCCCAGAAGGAAAAAACAAGTGTTAAGTACACCAGGCAGGCAAAATAATGTTACGAACTTAGGTAAAATTATAAAGCCAGGTTTGCAGATGCCAGAAAAGTGAGAACCTCACTCTCCATCCCCCAAGGCCAACCAGGCCCTTCTAAGATGGCAACTGCAGACTTCCATATCAACTCTTCCCTGCACAGCACAAGCAGTCTCTGTCATAACTGCTCAACTCTGCCGTGGTAGCATGAAGTGCAGTCACAGACAATAGAAAAACTGAATGAGTATAGTTGTTTCTCAATAAAATCTTATTTGTGGATAATGATATTTAAATTTTATATAATTTTCATGTCACAAAATGTTATTCTTCTTTTAAGTATTTCCCCGAGCTGTTTAAAAATGCAAAAACCATTCTTAGATCACAGGCTGTATCAGTAAAGGTAGTAGCTAGACTGACTTGCAGGCTGTAGGTTTCTAACCCCTGAACTACCCTGCATTATGCAGGTGGTTAATGCAGCTGGTTACCTGCATTCTTAATCTCAATTACTCTTGCCTCTCTCCATTTTTTTTTAAGTTTAGCACCATTTATTAAGTGATCTCAGCTGTTGTTGTAGCTGCTGCGTGTCAGCTTGTTCTTAAAACATAAAATGCTCTTCAATTCCTCTCGTCCAGGACAGAAGGATCTTCCAGGTAGCACACCAAGAGAACAAGAGATTCCCATGATGCCAGCTTCAATGATGGTGCCATCCAGACAGGGAGAGGGTCATGGCACGTTCAACCACGGCTTCCAGAGGTTTTGAAAAAGGAGCCTTTGGGGGCCCATCCTTCCTGGCAATTTGATGCTATTGGTGTGGGTTTTTTATCCCATAATGGTGTTGGGAGGTAGGTTAAGTACTCGCCAAAGCATATCCCAGATTTGGCCTGTGGTGACTTGGTTGCTGGCAGTCTTATTCCATGTGGAAAGAATGTCCTCCTGAAACTAGATCAGACCACAGCCACATAGACCTCCTCCCCAACCATGAACTGATACCCCAAAATGGCCAGAATGAGTTTCTCCCAGCAATGGGAGGCCACACCCTTTCATAGCCAAATAATCCACTAACCATCATTTTTATCTGCATCATCCTCCCACATGGGTTTGATTGATTCCTTTTTTAAAGAGATGGAAGTCATTCTGGCCTGTCAGGTCCCCGGGACATACCATGTGGCTGTAAAGCCTCCACAACTGTTCCACAGAGGCAAAGGTGTAATCTGTTTAATATTCTGCTCGTAGCTCTGTGAGCTGGTGGGACGGCCGGGGGTTATCCTGGAGTACCAGAAAGAATAGTTGTACTGTAGGGGATGCTCTGCTGGTCCAGGGGCAACAGCCTTCCTCTTGCTGCTGCTCTGACTCTTGTCTTGTTCTATTTTTTTTTCCTTCTCACTATCTTTCTGTGTGCTGTTTTTGTCATTCTGACCATGGTCTTCACTGTCGTCATCTTTCAATGAGTCAAACTTGTTGTTCATCCTCTCGTCGTCGCCACTGCCTAATGGAGTTTTGCCTCTCTCCTTTTTCTGTCTCTCCCTGAATTCATACTACCATATCATCATTATATCCTTATACCTCGCATCGTAGCTGGCACAAAGTATGCATTCAAGATATTCTTCTTGAATGACTACACACAATTCCTAAACCTTTCAAAATATTTTTCAAATATGTGGTCATTATAAAATGGTATAGTGTAGTTATAGCCAAAGATCTAACAGAATACAAGAGATGAAAACAGAATTAAAAATAATAAAAATATAATCTTGAAAGAAGTTTTTAAATGATCTAAATAACACATTTTTTTCCTTACACAAGATGAAAAATTGAAATTCATTCACCTTCTTTGAGTACCCTCCTGCCTTTGAGGTAGAGAGGCTACATTATCATTCTTCCACTTATGTTCTTGATCCCACATGTACCAGGAACTTACCTTACCAAACAGCCTTGCTTCTCTTTTGGTTTCTCTCTTTTTCTAGTAGCTATTTCTCCTGAATATAAAATTATCTCCTATCTTCCCTATGAGAGTATTTCAGAGTATTTTTTTTTCTATTTATTTGTTTATTGTATAGGATGTCATGTATAAGATGTGAGAATGCTTTCAGTATTTTAGAAGGTAAAGAAAACTATTTGCTAAAGAAAAATAAAACATTCACATTTTTTGAGGGTTAAAAGCAAGTACTGCAATGCTAAGGAAATATATCTTTAAAGAAAATATTATTTTGCTAAGTATGTTGTATAAGTGCACACTTAAAAATCCATAACACATTTAAGAAAGAAACCATAAAACTGGCTAAAGTAATTTATCATTTATATCACCCTATGGCAAGGCGGAGAGAGGGAGGGGGAGGGGGAGGGGGAGGTTGGGGAAGATGGAGGAATTAAAGAAGCTGGACATGACAGTTTGAGAAGTGTTCCACACACACACACGCACACACACGCACATGTATATATACACACATATATGTATATATACATACACACGTGTATGTATATATACATATATATATTATCCTTACTGCAGTAAAGATAATGAAGACAATGAATATACATCACTCCCAAAAGTTTCTTTGTACACCTAATTCCTCCCTTTCCCCTTCCCAGACCCTCTTGCCTAAGGTAACTGCTGATCTGCTTTAACTATAGATTTGTTTGCATTTTCTGTAATTTTATATAGATGATATAATGCAGTATGTAATGGTTTTGTCTGGGTTCTTTTGCTCCGCATAATTATTTTCAGTTTCATACATGCTTTTGCATGTATCAAAAAGCTAATTCCTTTATTTTGTTGGGTAGTATTCTATTGTATGCCTGTGTCACAATATGTTTCTCTTTTTGTTAGGTGACGGACAGTGGGATGAGTCCAGTTTTTGGCTATTACAAATAAAGCTTCTTTGATAATTCGATTGAAAAAAAAAAAGGGCAGCAACAGGAGCTTGGTGTATATATGTATTTGCTGGTCTAACAGCTCCAGCAGGGCTGAATGCTCCTAAATACTGCAGGGAATCCAACTTGTTGATTTTCCACCATTACATATTTTCAGTCAATCCCTGCAAAAGGGAGATGTGTGATTCTTCAAAAAAATAGTTAAGATGATTAAATGGGGAATATGAGGACCTGATTACAATTCACAGTATTTGAAGGGAAAAGTTAAATTTAAACAAAAAAGTATGAGTCAGAGTGGTCATATACTGTCAGATTTTTGCAGTTTTTATAGGTACAAGATCCAAAGCGATAATTATTTCTTTATGCCAAAAGTAGCAAGAAAAATTGCAAGGCTGACATGCGCATGTACATAAAGGTAAGAAGAGTATACGGGCACTAGCTTAATTATAAGCTAAACCTTTCTTCTGAGACTGTGACATTTCTGTTCTAACCGAATTCAACCCTTGCCCATTCCTACCTCCAGCAACAATAGAATACTTCTGAAAGTTGTCTTCTGATCGACAAATGGCAACTGGCAGGAATCGAGAAAAACAGTCTTATTTAATGGGATATGACACAAGGTAATTAAAAAGTTTTATTTAATAAATCAAACCATGACATAATCCTGCCATTTAACTGTCTTATTATTAATCTCATAATACCTAGAGGTGACAATATTCCATTCACTACTGAGGATAAAATAAGTAATGCTTCATTAACCTTCAGCAACTGTTCTAAAGCTCAGTTCTCAAAATTACAGGGCCAAACCAGTCTCCCACTCTTTCTAGATGACTTTGCTTCCCACTTAAATGAGGTATAAACTTTTTTCATAAATTTCTATTTCCTACCTTTGTTCTTTGCCTTAACATTTCTTAATATATTTTTTTCTTTGCAGGACCAATGAACTTTTAAAATCATTGTCATATTGTAAAACTGATTTTTTTTGAAGAGTGTGCAGTTTTATGAATTTTAGCACATGTGTAGATATATAAATCTACCACAACAATAAGGATACAGTAGAGTTCCATCACCTCAAGACAATCCCTCCTGCTCCTCCTTTATAGGCACACTCTCCCCTCACCTCTAACCACTGAAAATCATTGATCCCTTCTCCATCACTATGGTTTTCCATCTTCTTGAGTATCATATAAACAAATCATATGGTATATAACCTTTTATGACTGGCTTCCTGCACTCAACATGTACTTTTGAAATTCATCCAAGATGCTGAGGGTATCAATTATTTGTTCTTTTTTATTGCTCAGTAGTATTCCATTGAATGGATGTAATAGTTTATTCATGTACTCACCCCTGAAGAACACATGAATTGTTTCCAGTTTTAAACAATTAAAAAGAGAGCTACTATGAACATTAGTGTACAGGTTTTTCTATAATTTTTCATTTTTCATATCCAGAAGTAGAACTACTGATCACATGGTAAATTTATATTTAACTTTTTAAGGAAACTGCAAAACTGTTTCACCAGGTGGTTATACTATTTGGCATCCCCACCAACAACGTATAAAAGTTCTATTTGCTCTGCAACCTCGTCAATACCTGGTACGGTGAGTATTTCTTAATTTAGGCTAGGCTAATAGATGAGTTGCAGTATTCCCTAATGGTAACAATGCAGAAAAACTTTATATACACTTATTTGTCATTTGGATATCCTCTTTGGAGTAGTGTCCGTTCAAGCCTTCTGCTCATTTTTTATTTGGGTTGTTTGTTTCCATACAGAGTTTTGAGAGTTCCCTATAAGTCCTATGCTTGGGTATGTAAACATTTTCTCCCAGTCTATAGCTCGCTTTTTTATTCTCTTAACAGTATCATTCACAGAGCATTATGATGAAGTACATCTTTTATCCTTTAATGGATCATACTTTTGGTGGCATGTCTAAGAACTCCAATTACAGGTCACAAAAATGTTCCTTTTTTCTTTTATAATTTTTATAGTTTAAAATTTTGCATTTGGATCTTTGACTACTTTAGGGTTAATTTTCCCAAACATGTGAGGTCTAAGTCAAAGTTTTTTCCTTTTTCCATAAGGATATCCAATTGTTTCAGCTCGATGTGATGGAAACACTGCATTCTCCCTTGAACAGGAATGGCACCTTTGCTGAAAATCAATTGGCCAATTTGCGTGGGTCAATTTCTGGACATGCTATTCTGTTTCCAACAATTTATATGTCTATCCCTTTACTACTACCACCACACCGTCTTGATTGCTGCTACTTGATAATAAGTTTTAAAATAGAGTGGTATGATTCCTCCAATTTAATATTTTCAAAACTATTTTAGATAACTGAAGTTCATTTGTCTTTCTACGTGAAATTTAGTATCACCTTGCCCATATTAATTTTTAAAAATACAACTAAAATTTCTACTGAAATTACTTTAAATCTATAGATGAATCTGGGGAGAACTGATACTTTTACTAATCTGAGTCTTCCAGTTCATCGCAAATCTCTCTCTCTCTCTTTTTTAGCTCTTCTTTGATTTATTCTGTTTGTAGTTTTCAACATCCATATCTTATACATGATTTGTTAGATTCATACCTAAGTACTTATACCTAAGTTAATTTTCATAGGGCTACTGGGTAAAATTTTTTTTTTTCAATTTCAGTTCCCAATTGCACATTGCTAGTATAGAGAAATATGATTTTTGTGGGTTTATATTGTGTCCTTGATAAAGTCACTTAGGAGTTCCAGGCATTTTATTGTAGACTCCATGGTATTTACTATGTAGATAATCATGTTATCTATGAAAAGTATGATGTTATTTCTTTTTTTATCTTCACATAAGCAAGCCTTAACACATCTAACACTAACTCCTTTAAAAATTAAAACTCAGATAGTTACCGGTCTTAGATGTCAAGCCTAAAAACAGGGCTGACTCCTAAGTATCAGCTGTTGTGACCAAGTTGGTGTTAACCATACTCCATCTACTAGTTCCAGTCTCCTTCCTTTGCCCTTGGAACTTGTGTTGTCAAAGTCCTAGCACATCTCACATACAAGCCCACTCAAGTGATAACCAATTTGATACTCAAGTATATGCTTTACATGAGAAAATACAGGAATATGAGAATTCTATTAAATACTTACTGCTTGTTTCTTTTTAAAGAATTAAGTCAAATTTATTGCAACTTATTCGGCATAATGCAAACTTAGCAACAATACTTAGTAAAAACTAAGTCTATGCAACTTAAAGGGAATATGGAGTAAAAAAACAACTGACATCAAAACGAAATCTGTTAATGAATGATGATGCTCCTTAGAAAAGTAAGCTTTAAGAATGGTATTAGGAGGTCTAATGAAGTGAATAAATCAGGTTTTCTAAACCAGTGTTCCAAGATAATTAAGTGCTATAGAAAATAATCTAAGAATGGTACACAGCTATTTACCAATCTAAATACCTAGGAGAGAAACTAATTCATTATATGAGTTAACAATGAATGCCTTAACAATCAGTTTAAGTTTAGGCTTAATTCTCTAAGAGAACACAAACTGAGAAAGGCTGGAATACATGGTCAACACTTGGGAAACAGTAAGAGACTTCAGAATGAAAACATACCCAGTAGCATTTAGAAATTGAGTCATAAAAAATTTTTTATTGGGAGCATCCATATGTTAGTCACTATTAGGTGCTAAGGAGACAAACACTGGAATAAAGGAAAATAAAGAGTAGAACCAGAAATATAGATGAGAAAGGCAAATAATGAATGAACAGAACACAAGGAGATATAAAATCTGGAGTTTTGGTGAAGATTCTCACACATCAAAAAGAATTCTTAAGTCTCAACAGTCTTTTTATCCCATGTAATTCAATTTACTTAATAGAGAGATAATTTCACTGTTTTCCATTGTTTATTCACCAAACATTATTGGCCAAAGAAATAACATTTTCTGGTGTTTTGACCTACGTTACTTCAATACAAGTTAACATAAAATACCATTTTTATGATGTCTTGCAGACCACAAAAGCTTCTTCTAATCTTTCTACTAACCTCTAAAATCCTAAAGGTAAAGGTGTACCACCTGTCAGAGTTGTCTCTTTCTGTCTATCATGAACCAAATTCTTCTACAAGTGTGTACAATATGCAGGCCACCAAACTTTGGACAGTTAGGCCCAGTGAGCCTCAGTTTCATCATCTATGGAAAGAAGACTCTAAATCTCTAAAACCCTTTCTGTTTCAAACAGTTTCTGAATATGTGACCCTTTTGAAATGATTTTTAATTATCCAAAACTAGATTTATATTAAAAAGGTGTGTGGGCAGTTGGTATTTGGCCATGGGGCTACAAATAATAAAGGGAATTATTAAACAGTTTGCTAAGTCTAACTGTAATTAAAAGGGTTTTTTTTTTTCCATCTCTTATAAAAAAGGCCTCAGTCCATTCTCATTAGTTAGCAAAAGATCTTAGGCAGTTAAACCATTAATAAACAGCTTAACTCAAAGTGGTGCTCACTATACAAACTACGTTAACTCTACTAACCATCCAAACATTTGTCAAGAAAATATTATAAACAACAAATTCATTTATTTACAGTAGATACAGTAAATCCAACTAGTTCTTTCTTATCTACTACATAAAACAAGGCTTTTAATAAAACATCATAATTATATAAAAGTCAAAGACATGAACTCATTCCTTCCTTCCCTCCCTCCCTTTTTCTCGTTTCCTTTCTTTCTCTCACACAAATGTTTGAATGGCTCAGTAATTTGATTACACAAAACACCAGTGTTGTTTTAGAAATAAAGAATAAACATTCTACATGGGTAAAAAATTAAAGAAAGAACAAGTGTTGGCGAGGATGTGGAGAAAAGGGAACCCTCATACACTGTTGTTGGGATTGCAAATTGGTACAGCTGCTATGGAAACAGTATGGCGGTTTCTCAAAAAATTAAAAATGGATATACCTTTGGACCCAGCAACTGCACTTCTACGTATTTATCCAAAGAAAACCAAAACAATAATTCGTAAAGTTCTACATACCCCTACGTTCATGGCAGCACAATTTACAATAGCCAAGACATAGAAGCAACCTTAATGTCCATCAATAGATGATTGGATAAAGAAGTTATAGTTTATATATACAATAGAATATTACTCAACCATTAAAAAAAATGAAATCCTACCATTTGCAATGGCATGGGTGGACCTAAAGGTTATTATGCTGAGTGAAATAAGTCAGACAGAGAAAGATAAATACCATATGCTTTCACTTATATGCAGAATCTAAGGAACAAAAAGAATAAACTAATCAAAAACAGTCTCAAAATATAGAGGACAATCTGGTGATGGCCAGAGGGGAAGGGATTTAGGGGGCGAGGAGAAAGGAGTGAAGGGTTAAAGAAGTACAAATTAGTGGTTGATAGATGGTCACGGGGATAAGGAGCACGGCAGAGGGAATGCAGATAGCATTAATGTAATGGCGAGCTGTAGAGCCAGAGGAGAGAAAGAGCAATCAGGGGGATCGTTTATAAACTATATAAATGTCTAACCAATGTACTGTATACTTGAAACTAATAATAAAATAAAATTTAAAAAAATAAAACAGTCTAATTAATAATGATAATAGTGACAGCAATAATTTATATATTTAACTATTATTTATCAGATGTTATTCTAAGCTATACATAAGTATACTTAATCCTCCCAACAAGGCTATGAAACAGGTATTATTAGTATTCCCATTTCAGAGATGAGGAAACTTACGCACAAGGAAACTTGCCCAGAGTTACACAGTAAGCACTGGAGTCAGGATTTAGGCCTAAGCAGTTTGGCTCCAGAATTTTGCTGTCACATTCAGTAAATAGGGCTGCAAATTCTAGCTACATTTATATTAAGATGGTAGCTGTGGGTACATTATTTAATTTCTTCAACCTCAATTTCCATAAAGTGAGAATAATAATAAAGACTTTAAATGGAATAAAATATGTATCTTCTTAATTGTTAGCATTATAAATAGCAGTGTAAGCAATTTGAGTTTATATTCCAAGACCTCTAAAATGTTCTTAACCTTGACATAATAATTATACTTCTGTTAATTCATCCTAATGAAATATATTTGAAAATCTATGCTTCTTAATCTGTAGTAGTACATGTTAGCCATGACTAAATTAAGTGCCATTAAGACCATCAGAACAGAAAGAAAATAAAAGAACAAAGGTAAATTTATGAAGTAATGTAGTCTAAAAAGAATAAATAATCTAGTCTAAATCATAAAAGTTACTTTTCAGCTGCTGTCAATATATCCCAATTCATGAAAAAAAGGTCTTCCAGGTTCTACTCTTTTGGGGGAGAAAAAAAAAGAATCATTCTATATCAGATGCAGAGGAGAAAACAGTACATTGGTACTGAAGACCAAAGTGTTCAAGTAATCAAAGTATCCTGATGGTAATGGCACCTCTTGAAAAGACACCTCATGAAGTAGAGACAGAAGATGGAAGAATGGGAAGGAAATAAAGCAATTATTTAAAGATAAAGAGATTGTAAGATAGAAGAAATCAGAAAATATAGATATGAAAGGATCAATCAATTAAAGTTGTGTAGAAACCATTAAGATACAAGCAAAGCAGTACTAGGATAAAAAAAAAGAAAGAAAGAAAATTAAGAAATTAGACAAGCCATACTGATGCTGCTTCAAATAAGCGTTTATGAAGTATATCAGGAAAATATTCCATATACAAGTTTTCGTCACAGTTGGATTCTGAATTAAGGTATGAAAAATAAGATAATCAAATTAAAAATTAAAACAAAAAATCCTCACACATCTACATTATTCTTTCCTCTACCATTCACCTTTGAAATTCTACCTCAAGAATTTAAAGTTAATGGAGTATTAAAGTATATTAGTTATATTCCAAATAGAATATCTGGACAACAAAGCTACAATAAATTTAAGAAGATTTATCATTTGATATATAACCGTTTAAAGCAAAATAAGTAAGTGCAAGTCAAACTCAGTTACACAAGACTTGCATTATGCCAACCACTATGCAGCCACTATTAGACATCACCACACATCATTATAATTTGCTTTCAGCATCAGCAGAACCTCAAACCCCACTCTCCTCCCTTCATGGGCATTTGACATAGAAATCTTTTTTTTTAATGTGTTCAGCTTGTCAACATCAGTGCTACTATTGACACCTTATTTTTATTGATTTGCTTCTTCCTTTGCATGTAAGTGAGAATTAAGGTAGAAAAATGGAATGAACAAAAAAAGCCTAATAGTTGAAACAAGAATGAGAAAGATGTCAGAGTAGGCAAAAAGGGGTCTTAACAATTACATTCTTTGAAAATGAAATCATAGGTGTTTAACAGAGTAAGCATGGAATCAACATTCAAAGGATCATAAATTGCTTGAAATCCAGAGCGTAAACAAAATGTTACAATGGTGACTGAATTCTCAATAGTAATCAGTCACCAAAGAGGATCCCACTGACATGTTATACATGTTATATACATGCCCATTTTCAGCCATCATATTTTATACCAGCCCTATTTTATTCATTCTCTAAATTTGTGGTCATCTGTAAGCACACAACTTTAAGTCTCACATATATAAAAAGAACTGGCCATTATTATATTTGATGAAGACTAAAACAGAATTATTTATCAGTTAACTAAACTACACTGGACTGTAAGATTCACAGGGCAGTGATAACATAGGTAAGCCTTATTTCTTTTATTGCACTTAGTAGAGTATCTGATATAGATATTCTGCAAATGTTCACTGAATAAATGAGTGAATGAGTACAAAGAATAAACAAACCAATGAGTGAAAAAAACAGTGAATAAAGTAGACCACCAATCTTGATTGGGTATATCTTCTGGTCACAAGTGGCTACAGACCTAAATAAATAAATCCATCCTTACATACCTTGATTTCATAAATTTCTGTCGACGTGGGCAGGAAGGAAACAACAACAGAGATGAGGGAAGTGGGAGGAGGAGGAGAAGAGACTAGAAATCTGATCGCAGACAATTTCTATTTTCCTCAAAAGCAGTAATCAAATAATACATAAAAGGTACTTCACAAGGCAGAAAGATCTTACTAAACTCATAGTCTCTCTCATAATTAATACTTAAGGATAACCTAAAAAGAACCATAAAATATATATATTAGAAATCGCAAAGCAACATACATTGTTTAAAAACAGATACTAGGATTTTAAGACCTTGTCTTAAACCCAGTTTCCTTAGTGGATTTACAGAAAAATAGAGACATTCTTCAGAGACTACTTCATCAGATAAAGTAAATGAGGTCTTAACTACATGCACTACTGCCTTTCTAAAAAGCCAAACAAAACATTCTGCTTTGTCAGGGTTAGAAAAAATAAAACAACTGGTGCTACCACACTGAGATGCAGTAAAAGTAAAGTGGTTTCAGAAATAAATATGAGATATATATATTTCAATAAATTCATATTGAAAAAACTGACAAGCCTTTATCCACAATCACATGTGTATCCAATTATACCTAATTAAAGTTGGGCTGCACAAATTTGGAATTTTTTTCCCCCTTCCTGAGGGGGCTGGAAAGTAAGTTTTCTTGAAGCAACAGGAAAATTGACGGATGTTAGCTCTTTGGATACAACCAACTGTTCACGTCCACTGTGCCCTCTAATCATCTTCATGCACCTTAACTCAAGTACGGGTTTAAAAAAAGAGATAACAAAACAGGAGGATAAAAGAGCCATCTATCTCTAAATCTGCATGATTTAGCAGTCCCATCCTTTAAACATCATAATAGGAAATTCAAAAGCCATTACAGTGGATAAACCTAATGCATCTTAAGAGACATCTAACACAGGACAATAAAAGTATACGGCAGAAATTCTCCTAGCCCACCTCCATTTGAGAGCCCACGTTTTCCATTCTCTGTAAAAATCTGGTGCCCCTAGCATCTTTCTCAGGTTTAGTAGGCTGTCCTCTACATTGGTCACAAACTTCGGCTCTAACTGGCTTTCCTTTCAACTAACTAAATAACTACAATTCCAATACAAGGGTAGAAAACTGGGCTAGAAGCCACTGGCAGTTTATTAGAAAAAGAAATGGTTAGATAATGTGGTTAAAGTCATGATTCTGCCACTTAATGCTCCATGGTCTTAAGCAAACTGCACTCTAATTAAGTCTGAGGTTTGTCTTCTGCATAGTTGTGATAGCAATAAACTTAATAATAATTATATTGAACAGATACCCTGAACCAGGCATTATGCTAATTACTTTAAACAGATGACCTCTTCTAATTCTCACAACACTAATATTATCCCCATTCTACAGATGAGAAAAATGAGACCTACACAGTGGTTGAATAACATACAATGTCACAGAGCAAATGATAAAACAATGAGGCTAAGATTGAACCCAAGCAATCTCAAGCTACCTCTTTCTAATCTTTCTCTTTCCATTCCCGTATTCACTCATCATTCTCTGTATAAGGTGTGGCCTTTCACAATTCAATACCACTGTTCACAGGAGAGGAGAGAGTTCCCTCTTGCTTAAAGTGTCTTTGAACCCACCTATGAGACAAACCTTGAGACACGGCCTAAATATCCACTTTCTAGGGGAGCCCTTTCTGACTCAGCCAAGCAATCCATCATGGTCCTAAAGACAACTCTGTCAACTCCTGTACTATTGTACTTACAATGTTATAATTTGTTTTGTGCTTGCATCACTCGGTATCCTGTGTGATTCCCATTGGCAGATACCAAACGAACACATCTTTCTACCTTCTGCACTTAACAAATGTTCAACATCTGTGAAATAAATGAATGTCCAGACACAGGGCTGTTTAATTTTCTTAAAGTGCAAACATAAAGGTCATATACACATGAAATAAAACAATAAACTTTCTAAACTGTAAGAGTCTCTATTACTATTTATAACTAATGTATATCCCACCATAAAATCTATGAACTAACCTGAAGAAAGTGTTAACCATTCTATTCAATTAACTTTAATCTAAGGTTTCTTTAATGGTGTGTTTAAATTTGAGTATCTTGAAATTCTTTGCTTTTTTTATGCAAATTCAAAGTTATTCTCCCTTCCCTAAACTAAATAATTTTATCAGAAAAGTGTTAATTTAAGTAAGATATACTTTTAGTTAGTGCAATGGTATACTATATAACATCTGAAATAATTTTTAAAAAACAGTCATTTCATTATATACAATTACTGAGAAAGTTATATATTCATTTCGAAGTTTATATAAAGCAATGATTACATAGAGAATTCACAAAATTTAAAGTTAAATACCCATCTTAATACCACCTAAAATTTTTACCTGTGCAACTTTACTTAACGGCATTTATTAAACCAATTATTCTACAAATTAATAATTACTTCACAGGTATGAGCCAATAGTGCCATCCACTGTTCTTACAAATGATCATTCCCAAATACAGTTTTATAATGCACTAATAATAAGATTACTTTAAAATTTCATTTGTACAGAATTTAAGTGAAAATAAAGTATTTAGGGATTTCATTGAAGATATCAAAAAGATGCAAATTTCACAACTAGTTTTTGAATAAAAGTAAAAATGTAACAAGTTCAAAATTGCCATGAATATTTCAATTTCACACATTTAATTGTTTGAGATAAGTTGCATTTCATTCAGTCCAAATTAACATATTCCTTTTCTACAAAATAATCATCTATAGCAAGAGAGACGTAATTAGAATTATATTCCAGCTCAGCCAGTAAAATGTTTCTGCATTTAAAACTGCCGTCACTGAAATACTAAAGTATTTATATAGTAAATATTGTGAATAAGACATAGTACTAAAAGTTATGAGAGAGACTAAAATTAATATTTTTAAGTTTCTTTTTCAAACATTCCCTTAAAACTGAATAAGTGAAGTAGAAGATTGACGAATTGATGATGAATTGGATAAACTCCTATATTTATATTCTAGTACCAGCGACTTTCTTGCCTAAATAGTACAAAGGATAAAGAGAAAAGGGGAGAAGGGTCTTGGAGAATTTTGGTAAACTACAGAATACAGCAACATCAAAAGTCTAAGAAAAACACATTAAAGTGCCCCTAATGTGTAAGGCTACACATAAGATAGGCAGCATGTGTCCATGTTAGAAAAGAGATAGGCTGTAAAGACTGTCTAATTTATTATGTCATGCAGCCAGAAAATAAGTGTCTTTGACTCTGTGAACCCCAAGCACAGAGCTCTCTCTAATGTAACATGGACTCTACTGCCTTTTCCAGAACAGGCTGGTGCCGCTTTCCAGGCTCAAGACTGAGAGATAAGGTTCCTGGCCTGCATAAGCTTACAGAATAAGAATAACAACAATAGGTCTCTAAGCATCTTAGGTATGTGCCAAAAGAACAGTTTATAACCTCTAGATTCAAGTTTCACATGGCCTACGTTACTATGGCTATAATTTACTTTTGAAAGAATTTAATGTAGGAAGCATAATATAAAATGTGTAATTTTAAGCTGCAACTCTAAGAATAGTCTCTCTTTACTAGTATTTAATCAGAAAGGCTACTTTACAGAGATTACTGATAAATTTTAGCTGTCTTTTACCTTTGGTCAACAGCAGAGGCTTTGCAAATTAGCATAATAAGTAACAGAAATAAGTTTTTATTTAGGAAAGTAGTAGTTAACTACTAACCACAAGTGGTTAACTAATAACATAAAAGATAGCAAAAATGGGATCTCATTAGTGAAATCAGTGGTACTCAAGATAAGCGGACTGGCTATATTTTCCAGAATAGGGTAAAGAACCTTGCAACACGCTAGCCAAGAGCAGTGTTTCTCAAACTATACATAGTGACAGGATTTTTATTTCCAACCTCTTGTAAACCAATATTTTTTTGTGAAATACAATGAAAATGAATTAGAATATAGCAATGATAAACTACCTTAAAAGTTTCTAAAATGTTTGCTCTCAATTTTAATACCTGTCACACACCATCCATCAACAATTAACAACTGGGCACTAGTCCACAGACCACTGGTTAGGTAGCAATGGGTCAAACCATTAAGGATATTATTCTGGCTTGGTTCCTACTCTACTCTCAACTCTAGACATTGTGAAGAGCATTCCGGTTGCCTAAGGCTGACAAGATTGTCTCCTCTGCCTAAAGTGAACCTTTCACACAAGATTTGATTTAATCACCTAAAGGAGACACAATTAGGACTTCACCAAGTTTACAAGAACAGCTGGACTGTGTCACCTTGCTTAATAAATTCATATTGCAGATTTTGGACTGGGACTTGCTTTCATTATAACCTGACAGCTGTGTTATAGGGAAGCAACTAATCCTCATTGGTAGCTACTATTATCTATGAGAGAGAGATAGAGAGAGAGAGACGTGCAGAGACAGAGGAAGAGAGACAGAGAGCCAGAAGGGAGGGAAGGAGAGAGGGAGAAATCTAAGAGCCATGCATGACAATATTGACCCATAATCTTAAAATAAGTGAATGACTATAATGTGTGTTGAATTCTTTTTGGAAAATGTTTTATCTTGAAGTACTGCCTCTTGGAGAAAGGTGTCATGATCTAAAAGCTACTCTGAGGATAGAGCCAAGCCTAAATAAGCTATTCTCAAAAGAGCAGATTCAGAATAGGTTGATAGTTTATATAATGAGGTCATGTCAACAACACTACAGCATGAACTGAGAAACTAAGAATGGCTTATTTCTTGACACCATGCTAAGACATAAGGATTCAATGAATCATTATTGAATATACTAAATATATAGTCATTTCAAAGATATTATAATATAAAACATCCCAAATTTTCCCCAAATATTAAAAAGATTCACCTGAGTATAAGGATGACACCACATATATTCAAACTTTTAACAGGATCTCTTTGGAACCTTAATTCAAGCCTTTTAAAAGCTCTTCTAGCTAAATATCGCTAAAAAAAAAAAATCATCTTTTATAGAATGATTTTCTGAAAAGCTATAATTTAAGAGTAACAAAAACACAGCATTTGAGGCTTATATTTTCCAGTGTGTACTGACAACTGCAGTCGTCTTGTTTGATGACAGAGATCATAATGGAGATCTTTTTACTGTGTTGCTGCTACTGCATCTCCTAGAGGGGCAGTGAGAAGATATCTGAGTATGTCACAGCTCTTAAATTCAGAGGTCTAAAGAGTCATGGCCTGGAAAGAATGTCATGCTGGGACCTAACAGCATAGCCCAGTATATGGAATAGAATGAGGTCCAAATCTTCTCCACCCAGGAGCTGCAATTAACTCTGTGTTTATATTTGCCTGTTTTGGATTATTTCAGTTGATGTTAGTTACTTATCGATTTGGGAAATGTTTATCTTTGCATATATCATAATATCTAACACAATACCTGGTAATATGGTAACCACGTAATAATTATATTTTCAAATGTATTATGATTATATCTAGTTAATAACTATTTCATGTTTTAATCATCAGAACCAGAAAGATAACAAAATGTTATTAGCAGTAATTATATTTCTCTAAAAACAATTTCACTTATATGAAATAAATTTGCATCCTTGTTCTTTCACTCATTCATTCAAATATTTAAAGAGCACTCTATGTATCTAGCACTGGAATAGGGACTGATAAATTCTGTACATTAGAGAAAGATGGTAAAACATCCAAGTTAGTTTGTTTTCTAAGAGCTAAGATATTACAGGGGGAAAAGTAACAGACACTTTTTAAAATGATAATAAATTCAAGTATATGTTTCAAAGAAAATTAGATCCCCTTAAAGGTTCCCATATTCCACCATTTTATGTCTGACAGATAGCAAATAACAAGAAAGACAAGATAAATTTTAAAAGAAAAAATATCAGTAAAGTACTACAGGGTCACACAGTATTTTCAAAAACGTGTTTAGCCCAGGGGAGGATTATCCTTTCAAACTAGAGACAATCTAATAGTATCTTTAAAATGATATAACATATCAGAACTACTAAGCAGCACTCAACTTTTGGCTTTGGGAGAACAAAAACTGCCAAGATGGTGTCAAAAATGATGACTTTAATAGTGACAAAGAAGGCAACATAAAGTACAGATTTTCTTTATGATCCAATTTCTATTTTTTTTACTTTTTGTCCCCTATACTCCATTCTCAGTGCTAGAAAAAAATAAGACAATCACAAAAATAAGACAATCAGCTCACTGCTTTTGTTTATGCGCATGCTGACTGACTTCCTGTTATCTTGACCATAGCGCTTGGTTGCTACTTTTCTTCTCTCTTTTTTTTAAATTTCTTCAATTACAGTTGATGTTCAACATTATTTTTTATTAGCTTCAGGTGAATAGCATAGTGCTTAGACATTGATATAATTTGTGAAGTGATCCCCCCAATAAATCTAGTGCCCACCTGGCAACATACATAGTTATTACAATATTATAGACTATATTTCCTATGCTGTACTTCACAACCCCATGCCTATTTTGTAACTGCCAATTCATACTTATTAATCCTTTCACCTTTTTCACCCAGCCCCCCAACTCCCTTCCATCTGGCAACCATAAGCTTCTTCCCTGCATTGGTAAGTCTGTTTCTGTTTTGTTTGTTTATTTGTTAGATTCCACATATAAATGAAGGTTGATACTTTTTTACATAAATATGCACACATATCCTACTCTGCTGTGCTTCAGAACTAAGAGCTCACTCCACTACTAATTTAATAAGAATGAAACACTGAGATGAATCTTCAAATTTTGTATCTTTAGCTCTGAAATTATTATTTCTGGCCAAATTTTTAATTAGACTCTAACATGAGATATAGCTTCCAGTTTGTAGAAAATACACAGGGTAGAATAACAACTGAACATCACCACCAGAAGGAGGAAGGGAAAGGAAAAGAACACTGACAAATCCTGTGGGGTGGGGGGTATTCCAGTCAAGAATTGGCCCTAGCGCATCAGTGTCATCAAAAGATTGTGGTATGTTAACAAACAGAGACTCATGGACATGGACTATAGGCTAGTGACAGACAAGGTAAAGCAGGGCAAATATAAGGTTTAGGGGGAGGGTGAAGTGGGTAAAGGGGATCAAATATATGGTAGCTGAAGGAAACTGGACTTTGGGTGATAAACACACGATAGAATATATAGATGTCAAATGGTAATGCACTCCTGAAAATTATATAATTGTATTAACCAGTGTTACCCCAATAAACTTAATTAAAAAATAAATTTAAAAAATAATAAAAATAAAAATGAACTGAAATAAAAAGGATTGTGGTATGTTAACTAAAACATAAAGGGACCTAACAGTGAAACACCGCCCTCTATTTTGCCTGATAGTATGAAGGAATCGAATCACATTAAATTGGTCAAGAACTTTAAGAACAATGAACTGGTAAGTTCTACACTTAGACTTCCTTGAGTGCTATAGGTAAGGAAGCACAAAAGCACCCTTCCTTTCCAGGGCTTACCTTTCCATCTGTATTTATGATCCTGTTCAGTTTCTCCCATCAATATATTTCTAATACTTACCCTTCTGCATTCTAAACAAGCTCGGATTAAAAATACATGTATTTCTATTCTCTAAAGACTATCTCTCTTACTTTATAGTCGAACTCCTCAAGAGAATAATCTTACCATAGCAAAACTAATTTCTAACCTGGTTTCTAATTTTCCCACTACCGAAATGGCTCACCTATTCCAGGATTATTTCTCCTTATCGAGTCTGAAGCAACTGATAGTATGACACTCCATCATCATAAAACCTTCATCTCTGACTTCTATGTCACAGATGATTCCTCTTTCTCCACCTATTTCCTATACAAAGGTACTGACCACTCACCTTCAGTGACCTCATTCACTCTCACCCCTTCAACTAAAGTTTCTTTTTCATCTTATATTTCTGTCTCCAACTATTCTTTGGAACTTCCAAATCCATGGTAACAAATAACTCCACCAGAGTAGGCCGAAGTCCATGTTCTAAAACCATTCCAAGAACTTGCTGCCATCCTTGCTTTTCATTTCCACAACCACTCTCCTTTCCTGGCTGGGATGCTAATGGCTTCCTAAGTGGTCCTCTTTCATCTATCTATCTTCCAACGCCAATCCACATTACAAACTGATCCTGGAATAACCTTTCTAATGTCTAGCTACAAATACTTCTCACTCTGTTCAAGACTTCAGTGGGTCTCCTATTCCTTGAAGACTGAATTAAGTATAATTTCTCATCCTGGGGCAATTAGGCTCTTCACAGAAAAGATAATTGAAATACTTTCAGAACCCAAGAAGTTTACAATTTTTGGAAAATAAAATTATTCAGTCTGAGAAGTGCCATAATCAAGATAAATAGGAAATATTGTAGATGCACAATGGAAGAAGGGACTTAGCCCAGCGATTGAGGGAGGAGCATGCAGCCACCCAAAAAAGGGCATGTCACCATACACAGGAGGATTGCCAACAAGAGGAATGGGAAAAGGAGAAAACTAGCAGAGAAACCTCATACCACGCACAGAGGCCTGGAGTGAAGACAGAGAAGAAAGAACCTTGAGTTTGAGAATTAAAAGTACTTCAGTATAACTGACTACTGGAGTGTGAGGTGTATGTGTGGAGTGACAAAATGGAGAAGTACACAAAGACTAGAAAAATAAAGCATCTTTGAAAACAAACAGTTAAAATAAAAACTCAATGGGTCAAAAGTAGCTGCAGAGTCCCCCTTTGAAGAGACCAAATGGATCCTTATATAATAGCATTTGACAGATTCTAAAATATTAACATACTTAAAGAAATGTGTCTACCCAAAAAAAGTTGATCAATTCTGCATATATTAAAAAAAAAGGGAGAGAGAGATTCTCAGAAACATTTTGATTTTGCCCATCTAAAGGCACTATTCAGGACAAAGTATGTTTAGCCAAACTCCCAAGTATTACTGTCCCAATGGTAAGGTAATCAGTATTGGGAAGTAAATTTAGCATAATTTCACAAAACTTTCAAATAACACCACTTGATGGTTCATTCAGTAAGTAAATATTTATTAAGTCCCTACTGTGTACATTCTTATATATACTAAGGATACAATGATAAACAAGAGTCGAAATTCCCTGCCATTGTGGGGCTTATGGTATGCCAGTAAGGAAAGACAGATAATGAAAATATAAATGAATACACACACATATACATACGTGTGTGTGTGTGTGTGCGTGTATAGCAATGGGAGAAGTGTTACAGAGGAAAATAAGGCAAATATGGAAGAGAGGGAAATGTAGGGATGCTGCAATTTTATGTAGGAAATCATGAATTAAAAAAAAAATGCTTACCTGAGGAAGGAAAACAATGAGACAGAGGGATTAGCAAACTGCTTAATGCTTACAATTTTTAGGCTCAGGCTCAAGAGAGAAAGGCTATTATTAGATACTCCAGTCAATGTAATTACACATCTGTTATGTACCAATTTAATCACTAGTATCTGAGCTTGATAGGTCCAGGTTTCTGAACCTTCAACTCTGAAGGCCAGACAATGATTCAGGATGAATACTACAAGTCAACTGAAACTCATCCCACGGGGCTTTTAGAGAAAAATCAAAAGACCTGTCTTCCCTAGTCTTTGTCAGCAGTGTGAAGGATTAACCAGAAGGTAGTAAGACTAGAGAAAAGATAACTCGCAATAACATAGCTGCAATAGTGCAGGAGGAACTAAAAGCACCAGCTTAGAGACAGGTAGAAAGATGTTGGAGAAGGAGAGATAAGTTCACCTGCTCTCAACAGGAAATAGCATGAAGAAAGCAAAGCACAAAAAGAGAAAAATTTTTTTAAAGAGAGAATGAAGATGAAATCAAAATTGAGCAAGACAGCTTAAATTTGTGGGAAATGTTAGGTAGCTATATAAATGGACGGAGTCCTGCAGTTTAAGGAATAGAAGGCTTTTGCTTCATCAAACTTTCAGACTACAATAATATAGATTAGAGTGGGAAATGTGTAACTTTTCCAGGTAGAGGCATAATTTAAAGGAACCAAATTCAATAAATGTAAATAAAACTAAGTATAAATGAATATACCAAGAGTTGGAATCAGGCAAAAGAATTTCAGACTCTAAGACTCGGAAATTAAGAGTACTCAATATTCAGTTACAATGCTTATTTCCAGTTTAAAGCTCATAAGAGTAACATTTTAAAATATGTATTTCAGATAGTTAATCAAAACATGATTAATACCTTGAGCAATATTTACTATAACCCTATTGAAAACATAGTACAAAATGATGGGTACATTAACCATTCTAAAAAATAAAATACTCTTTTTAAAAGTTTTTTAACCAAGGGCATAGCTGGAAAATGAAATCCATGTTTATTACCAAAAAGAAGTCAGAATAATATTAATATTAATTTGTATACAGAAACATTTTAGAAGAAACTATAATCATATGCTTTAGAGCTTTTTGATTTTTCTTCCCCATGAAAATATTAAACTACATTTCTATGTCACATGTCCAGAAAAAAAAAAAGAAAACCTACATTCATGAAGTATAGTGAACGTTTTATAAGTATGAAAGAAGCTTACCCGGTATTGATGGAAATGATTTCTATCAGTGGATTCTTCCTAATCTTTGGCAAATCCAGTCGTGCTCCCCCCAACCGTTTTCCATTATCCTTTTTCTGACCCAGCAGTCTCACAGAATGACCTTCAAATAAAGCATATAAATATACATTAGCACGAGTCACACAACTTCACTTTAATTTACTGCTCTCAACAAATGTGTTAATGTTTGCATTTAACTTTTTATTTTATGGAGGAAAAAAAAAACTAGAAAAGATGTGATCACTGAACCTAAGAAAAATACTGCCAAAGAGAAAAACGCTGTGTTCGTGTCCATAATATTGGCACATTTTACTGCACAGATAAGAGAAACATATATCCTCAAAATACCATGAGAGAAACATATATCCTCAGAATATCATCCCTAGCATAGATGAGACATGTATCTGAAAGCAGGAAGGGTTCACTTAGGCACTGGGCCTGCTGGCCAATTTTGCACTACATGGGGGGAAAATGCAAAAGCAGATTATCTGTTCAAAGCAAACAACAAATCAAAGAAGTAAAGAATAGACAAGCTGAGATAAAATGACATTTTAGGACTGGATTTTTAAAAACGAACAAAAGTTTTTAAACTTATTTTTACAAAAACATTACAAAAAAATTAGACCACTTCTAAGAGCCATTAAAATTTTAGAATTTTGAAATGTGAATAATTGCAGAGCTGTGGAAAAGATGGAATAGTACAAAAAATCTCCATCCCCTTCAGATTCCCCAATTATTATTTTTTGTTTACTTTCTCATTTGTTCATTATATACATTATTTTTTTCTAACTTTACTAACGTACATCCTATACAATCCACCCATTGTGAACATACAATTCAATAATTTTATAAACTTAGAGTTATGCAATCAACACAAAACCCTAGCTTTATAACCTTTCTATCACCCCCAAAATTCCCTCAAGCTTCTTTATATAGTCCATCCCTGTCTCCATACAAAATATGCCACATTCTATGATGACATTTAAATTGTTTCTAATACTTATTATAATACTCCTTGTATGAATATGTGCATACGAGTCTTTATAGGGACATATGTTTTCATTTCTCTTGGATTCCTATGAATAAAAATGCTAGGTCATATGGTAAATTTATTTAACTTTATAAGAAACAACTATTTTCCAAAGTGGTGATACCATTTTATATCCTACCAGCAATGTATGAGGGTTTGAGTTTCTCCACATTGTTGCTAAGACCTCATACTATAACTTTTTGACAAGAGCTATTCTAGTGGGTGTGTCATGGTATATTATTGTGGTTTGAAAGAATGTGCATTTCTATAATGATTAAAGATGTCGAGCACCTTTTTAACGTGATTATGAGCCAACTGTATGCCCTGTTTGGTAAAATGCTGAGATAGTTAATGTTGTATGTCAACTTGACTAGGCTATCGGGTGCCCAGACATTTAACCAAATATTATTTGCGGTGCATCTACATGATGTTTCAGGATGAGACTGACATTTGAATCAGTAAACTGAATAAAGCAAATTGCTCTCCCTAACTCTGGTGGGCCTTATCCAATGAATCGAAGCCCTGAATAGGAAAAAAAAAAAGCCTACTTAATTAATAAGTAGTAGAAACTCATCCTACCTGGGTCAATGGTCTCTTCTAGCCTTCAGACTCAGACTGAAAAATTAGCTCTTCTTGGGTAGCATGCCTGCCCAGTAGCAAACTGGAGCTTCCACCATCAGCTCTCCTAATTCTCAGGCCTTTGAACTTGAACTGAAACTAGACATCAGCCGCATGGGTCATCAGCTTGCTGACTGCAGATCTTTGGAATTTGCAGCCTCCATAATCGTGTGAGCCAATTCCTCATAATACATCTCTTTATACACACACACGCACACAAATTGTTTCTCTGGAAAAGCCTAATAAAAATGTCTACTCCAGTATTTTGCCAATATTTTGCGTATAAGACAGTATCTGTCTTATCGAGTTGTAAAAATTCTTTATATATCCTGCTTGCAAGAACTTTGTTAGATAACATGATGTGAAAATAATCAGTCTTTGGCTTACAGTTTCATATTCACGATAGTATCTTTTGAAAAGTATTTGTTTTCAACTTAATGAAGTTCAATTAATCAATTTTGTCTTTTATAGCTCATACTTTTGCTGTATACTTAGCCGTAGGACATAAATATTTCTCCTACATTTTCTTCTAGAAGTTTTATTCTTGGGCTCTTATATTTAGGTCTAGGGTCTACTTTGTTACTTGTGTATAACAGAGGTCTAAGTTCATTTTTTTGCATATGGATATTCAATTGTCCAAGTGCCTGGACTAGATCTGTGAAGTCTGTCTCTCTACAATATGAATTTCTTTTCCCTCCTCTTCCTTTGTGCTGCTGTTGTCACACATATTAATATACAGTTGTATAAACCCAAAAAGTTTTATAAATTTTACCTGTATGCTTTTAAAGAAAAGAAAATGTGAAAAATATAAACTTATATAGTATATTATATTCACCGACATAATTACCATTTCTACCACTTTTAATTTCCTCCTGAGAACTGAAGTTATCATTTGGTACCATATCCTTTCTGCCTAAAGAACATTAGTATTTCTTGTAAATAAAATATTATAGCAACAAATTATTTTTGTTCAGGAATGTTTTTATTTTGCTTCATTCGTGAAAGATACCTTTGTTGAATATAGAATTATTAGTTGACAGTTTTTCTCTTTGAGCATTGAATGTATCAGTCCACTGCCTTTGACTGCTATTGCTTCTAACGAGAAATCAATAATTCTTATTGTTGTTCCCCTGTACATAATGTGTCACTTTTTTATGTTTCCAGATTTTCTCTGTCTTTCAATGGTTTGAGTATAATGCATCTAGGTGTGGATCTTTCCTGTGCAATTCATGTAGCTTTTTGATCCATAATGTTTTTCACCAAGTTTGAGAAGTTTTCATCTAGTATTTTTTTTTTTTCTTAGCACTTTTTCTGTGTCTTCTCTTTCCGTGACTCCCTTGATATACTTGGTTAGCTAGATGTTGTCCACAGGTCTTTGAGCCTTGTTCGTTTTTCTTCTTTGAGGTTGGTTAATTTCTATTGGTCTATTCTCAAATTTACTGATTTTCTCTTCTGTCATCTCAAATCTGCAATTGAGCTCCTTGAATGATCATTTAATTTCAGTTACTGTACTTTTCAACTCTAGAACTCTATTGGTCTATCTTTTTGTGATTCTGTATTCAAGTCACTGTCACCATCTGCTCCTTAAGTGATTTAACATGGTTTCACTTAGTACTTGGGAGTCTTTGCTAAATCCAACATGTTTGGCCAAACACAATTTGTACTGACTGCATTATTTCCTGAATATGGTTATACTTGGTTCCTTTGCATATATCATAATATTTGTTGAATAATAGACATTTTAGACAATATATTGTGGCAACTCTCAATTCGGATTCCCCCGACCCAAAAGTTGTTTTTGTTTAGCAGATTCCCTGGAATAGATCTGTGAAGTCTGTCTCTCTACAATATGAATGGTGGATGATGTGCCTTTTTAGTTTTGTTTTGGTTTCCCTCCTCCCCCGTGCATGACTTCCCAGGGGTTAAGTCTGTATCTGCAAGCTTTTTGTTAAGCAAGACTCATCACACATATGTTCAAACACCTTGAGCCAATAAGATTTCTCCTATCTGTTGATGAATCTGTATGAGCAGGTGAAGGCATTCAAAGTTAGGGCCATTTTCAAGACTGCCCCAACTTGTACTTTCTCCTAGACTTTCCTGGGTCCTCTGCCACCTCCTCTGGATGTGCATGCATGCTCCAGCAGGCAGCTAAGTGTGGCTGGACTGGGCCTAATCTAGTCTCTGCTATGCATGTGCACCACCTCCAGTCAACGTACAGTCTGGAGATTTATCAAACCTTCTATCTCTGTTTCACCTCCCAGATGTCCTTGTTAAATCCCTGGCTCATGCACCTGTACACTGTGTGCCAAACAGGTCCACAACTTCAGAGGGATAGAACTGAGACTCTCCTTGTCATTTGCCATCAAAATCTCTACTTTAACTGACAGTTTTCCAAATCAACTGAGCCATCTTAGGAGTACTGGTAAAGCTTAGCCTGCCCACCCTGGTTGAACAAACTTGCCCTCAGAGCTGAAGAAGGAAAATGAGAGTGCACAAGGCACAAACAACACAGACTCACATTTTTTAATCCAAGTTCAGTTGTTTTGGTGAATAAATACTTCTGAATGTAAGGAATGCTTTTAGTTGATGTCCAGAGTGCTGAAATGGCTTGTTTTTGACTGTCTAGCCTCATTGCTGCTTAGATTTCTTGACCTCCTCACACAATCATGGCACAAGCAAATCAAAGCCACCTTTTAAAAAGCAATTATTTAAAATAATTTCAAATACTTAATTGGTACAGATGTAAAATTCTAAGCAATTCTATACATGTTTCATCACCTCCTCATTTCAGAAAGATATATTGCTTAAATATCTCCTATACAGACAGCTTTTAATGACCAGAAGTAATAAAACCATCAGTCATAGCCTTTTTGCACTAATCACTTTAATAAGAAACATTACATACTTCATTCATTCTAAAAATTCTTGCTCTGATTAAAAAAAGGTAGCTAGAGTCAAGCAACCATTTGGCATACCAGATTTCACAGATTTTCAAGATAAATTGAACTCTTCAGTCCAAAGTCCAGTTAATGAAGAGGTGAGCAAGACTGGCATAATAACATAATAGTTCTCTGAGATATGCCAAAAGTTCAATAATGACTATGCAAAGGCATGCTTTTTTCATACTAGCAGGAGACAAATTTCATTATATCCTGCTGAGACTTCAGTAATATGCAGCCTGTACTAATAACATTTGATAAATTATTCATCATCACTATCTACATGCAAATAAAGGAACATATCTCTGCCTGATGATATAATAAGTTATTTTCTAATCCAATGATTCATTAATAAGCAGTAGACCTAACAATAATCTTTTTTTTTCGTTGAAAATATAATACACTTAAAGACAAAGTAGAAAATAACATAAAAGTCCCTCATTATATCTGGCCAAAGATGAAAAGAAGGAAATTCAACCACAGAACAATTACAGGATAAAACTTTGTTATACCTGAAAATTTTATAATCTAATTAACTAATGTTACCCCAACAAATTTAATACATAAATAGGTAAAAATTCTTTTTCAAACAGAATTTGTTTCAAATTAACTCCTTAAACCTGTAGACCATATATTGAAAATAAGTACCTATTATGTGCAGTTATCAATACTGTTACCATCTAAAACAAACAAATTTGACAGAATAAAGAAGAAAACTGAAGGAGACATCTTAAAGAAAGCATGTCTTTGGGAAGCAATGGTCAGAAAACAAGGACTGAAGAACAGGGAAACATGACAAGAGAGTAAAGACAAAAGGTAAAAGAAAAAAATTTGGAGCAAATTTATGCTGCAAATGAATATGATGTATTATAAAGGAACTATGAAGCGAGGACCACATTTACACACTCATATATTGCTTCTTTGTTTGATCCCTTCTGGTTAACCACTGATGCCTAGCACTGTTATGGAAAAAGAATGCTTCCTCAATGAACACTGATTTATCTTATGACTACTGAAGACTTCATCACTCTTTTTGGCTAGACTGAAGAGAAATAGAAGAAAAAAAATCAGGACAACAAGTTTGAAAGAAAAAGAGAGTGAAAACATTGGTTTTTACATAATTCTAATTGCACATAAAAAGAAATTAGAGGAGGAAGTATTAATAGAAAAGATGGAAAGAATGATGCTCAGTGTGACCAGATCAACTGATAATAACATGAGACCACTGAGGAGATAGTGATAAAAATGTAAAGTGATTAAAATAGAGATATGTAATTATAATACAAGTACGAAAAAAGAAATCGCCTTATATGTAGAATGAGACATACTCAAACATTGTATTTCTGGTATCTTTTACCGTTTCCATTTTAAATTGAAATTCACATTTCATGTCCTCTAAATAATAGTCCAATGTTTCGCAGTGGGTTTATTAACTATCTTTAATAAACATCTAAGTTGTTACTTACAAGTGTCACAAAAAATTCAGGCCTGTTAAAATAAATTTAATTTTAAGCCTGAGACTTTCAGCAGTTATTTATAAACCAGCTACAAAACCCTGATTCCATGCTGGGTTTTATATTTAATCTAATCCACTAAAGAAAGTTAGTAAACCATTTCATTAGCTAAAATTATTATAGATTATAAAATTTTGAACGAAAACCTAGTTGTTTAATATAATTCACAATTATATGCATATTTGTGAATTCGCAATACTGAAAAACCTATGTTAAAAAAAACAAACCAGACACATTTTGTACAATAATTGTTGTATTAGTTGAATCAATATTCAATGTCGTTTATGGATCTTCAAGAGTGAAAAATCTTTTCCAAATCCTACAGTGCTAATTGCACTGAACATTATTAGAGCTGAGGGAAAACATCCCACCCATATAGAAAGCCCAGTCTGTCAACATGTCAGAAAGCCAACTATAACGGTCATTCACAAACAGAAAAGAACCAATCCCTGAAATGTAATCACATATATTAATTGACTGAAATAAAACTATCTACAAAATATATATTCATTAATTATGTTTCTACACACAAACCAATCTTCTCTCCTTTGGTTCCCAAAGCTAAAGTGGTTTGTACAAATTAGCTTTAGAATATCATTACACATTACAGAAGCAGCAGTGATCTGGCAGCTCAATCTCCTCTTGTTTATTTTTTTTCCCCCTTTAATTTCTTTTTGTTCTAAAGGCTCCATAAACAGCCAGACTTTCCTTCAATACTTTATTCCTCTCGCCTGATTTTAATGGCCATTCATTGTTTCCTTAATATGTGACCACCCACCTCCACCACCACTAGAGAGGCCTCTTGCCAAGTTTTCTTGGTTTCTTACTAACTGCTCTCACTTCACACAAATAGAGTCCTATTAACTACACATTGAGAAGACTTGTCTGAAACCTAAGCTCTGGGTCAGCCTACTGGAAAACCTCCTAGTAAAGCAATCCAACATGATGTTGGGAGCTAGGGGAAGAGGCCAAAAGAAGACTGGCAGAAAATTCAAGAAAAAAAAAAAAAAAAAATAGTAAATGTACTGCAGATAACAATTCTCACTTAAAAAATTTAATCACATCAATTCGAATATTATTAAAGAATATTAGAGAGAAATGCTCAATTAATCTATTTTTCTACGAAATGTTTGGTGCTATTACTTGACATGTCCTTCACAGGCATTCTTAACTATTTAATTATAAAGGAAAACAAAAATGCAGCCAGAAGTTTATCTCTCCTCCATTTAATGTCATTACGCATATACAGGCACCTCTTAAGAAAGCAAGCATACTCTGATATTCACACTAAACTGTAACTCTCTCTTGAAATATTCTCATTTTAAAAGAAGTAAAGTAAAATAAAGAAGTTGCGTTAAATGTTAGAAGCAGCTTTGTCACAAGTGTAGGTTGGAAAACTACATAAAATGTTAGCATTCGAAAATATAAGATCACTACAATTTCAGCTACTAAGATTTCAGCACGTATGAAGAATTTAAATATTAACTAGAACAATAACACTTAGAAAAGATATTAATAAAAGGATGTTAAGAATCAACTGTCTAAAGACAATTCAAAGCATGAACCAAAGTATAAGAGAGCCGACTAAGGTACTGATGTTACCTGTGTGCATTTCCCTAGCTTAACAAAGCATGAAGAAGCCAACACCTTACCTGATAGGCTGGCAGGTTGGAAAAGAAACTAAATAAGGTCATAATACAAAGTTTAAATCTCTAGAAGTTTAAAGATTATTTAATATCAAAACTCTTGTTGCACACACACAAAAAAAGGTTCTATACTATAATTATAATGACGTGAAATTTATGTATGATCCCGAATTATAGAAGATGGAAAGTTGAAAACGTTTGTTCGTGATTTTTACTTCCATTTGCACAGCACTGCTGGTACAACAAATAATGACAATTATTTTAAGGTCATCATATTAAACAAAGGATACATATAATCCATATAAGCAAAATGTCTTCTTACCTTACTGGAGATACCTTCTGGAGGCAAATTACCATAAGCATTTAATGTTTTAATTATGTCTTTTGTAAGTGGATATAATTTTTATGACAACGGGGAGAGATTTGTGTGGTGCCAATTTATTTTTCACAATCTAAATCAAGTGTACATCATAATATTCAAAAGTCAAAGCAGTCCCACATCAATAACTCCACATTAGTAGAGATCCTTAAAAGAACTCCTCGGGTCATTGGCTGTCTTGCTACAATAGGCATTCTTAAGTTCTAAATTTGTTTAAATAGCTCAAAGGCTTCAGTGTTTACAGGAATAAAGCTATGTATGTGTCAGTTTCAGTATGTAAAGTATCACGGCAGCAACACAGAACTTAATCATTGTTCATGCTTTAACCTATTCCTCAAAATTACTGCACCAGGTGATGAAAACAGAGATAACAGACCTCATAATAGATGGCATTCAAGCTGCTAGAAGTAACAGTAAAACCAAAACCAAAAGAAATTTGTAAGTCAAGTTTAACTTTTAAAAACTAAAACCCAAATTCCCATTTTAAATCACAAATGAAAATTGCAAGTTTCCTCCTGTTATTATTCAACTTGAAGCCACCATAAAATGTGACAGGAGAGATGGGAAGCAGAGAAAATTGAAGAGTGTGTTCCATTTATGGATCTTAAAAAAATGCCTGTCTGTCCTTATTCTGTTTCGCTTCATCTTCAGTGATGAGCTGCACAAATAAGCTTAAAAATAATGCATGAAATTAATTTTATCAATATTTACTTACAACATAAAGACTCCCAAAATATCCCCCAAACCCCCAAAAAAATTCTGTTCTGAACCACCACATAACTTCTGCTCTAAAGGCATTTAAGGGCTCAAAGAAAGCAGACTTGTAAACAAATAACTGGAATGAAGTGTCACTGGTGGTCTGATCAATGTTTCTAGGAACAATGGGACACCATGAGAGAGCAGTCAGCTTTCCTGGGAAAGATCAGAAAAGGCTTCAAGGAGAGGCGATACTAGTGTGGGAGGCTGAGCAAGCAAGACCCAATTGATATTCACGACTCTGCATATCCCACAAGATATTTGGACACAGTACTACTAACACAGCATGCACAGTTCTTTGCTAGAATTCCTGCTTGTTGTTCATTTTCCACTTCTTAAAACCAGCCTATCACTAAAACCAGATTTCACTTAAAAGATTTATTAAAACTCGGCATAAACTGAAAAACTGCACCTTTGAAAATAAAAATGGTTCTAAATACAGTTTATGAGGTAAAAATTATGTGGGCTTGAGATGCATTCTCAATTCTAATCAAAAGACTGATCAAACATTATTTTTAAAACTTAATTTTTAAAAATTATGATAATTGTTGATTACAAAATATTAAAGACTGAAAGTTATCTTTATCTAAATCCTTCTAGTTACAGTTTCAATATTTATCTGGCCTAAATACAAAACTAGGATTTAAAACATAGGCCATATCCTTAAAAAATGTGGATGAATTTTCTTGACCTAACCACTTGACAGTAAAAACTATATAAAGTTTCACATTAAAACTTTCAAAAATTATGTTTAAAAAACATATCCAAAAGAATTTTCTCTGTAGAATATATTCTTCAGCTTTTTATTGGTTAGATTAGCTTTTTATTGGTTGCTTGCACATGTAAGGAGTACTTTTACTCCCTCATATACTAAATTAAGCACATTTACAGCAAAGTAAATTATTTGGAATTATTTTTAAATATAACAAATATTTATTAGCTCCTTACAAAAAAAGATTTTTGGTTGACACAAAATTAAATGGCAAGTAAAACTAAGAGAAAGGAGGGTATGGAGGAAAAGAAACCAAAGAGGAAACAGAAATGTGAATATGAAAGAGAACTAGAAATGGGTGAGCAGTGATCGTAAACAATAGGCAGGAGGAAAGGAAATAATAATAAATGGGTCATACTTTGTCACTTCTCTGCATTCAAGGTAAACAGCTTAACCAAATGTAAAGTACATGAGATTAGAGGATTAGGTTTCAAATTATAGTACACTGTTGCCTAGCTGTATAATCAGTGATGCCAGGGTACCTGTGGAGTACAAATGAATTAATGTATAAGAAAGGGGTAAGCTATAAAGAGCTAGACAGAAGTTAATTACAGTTCCTACTATAATTAATGCAACTGTAATCCTATCAAGACTTCTAGAGCTAATGACGTTTCTCCAAAGCAAGAAGGCCAGGAGACTTCTGAAACTTTCAAACACTGTAAGTTAAAATCAGAATCCATTTATTTTTAAAGCTCTGGAGGGCTAGAAAATAGGTCACAAATAATTGCATTGATAATAATAAATTTGCAAATGATTTTTAAATTTATAAGTTAAAGTAGATTCAAGGTCATCCCTATTAAATCACTCACTTGCAATGTGATACCATTTCTTGAATGTGATGAAAGAGGAAGAAAGCAGAGTAGTGTGGCAGGAATGGCACGTAACCCTGGGTAAATCGTGGTATATGTGCCTAGAGACCAAGGTGGAGAACCATGGCTGTTTTCCCATCCAGGACACATCAGTGATATGATCCTTACTCAGCTGTAACAGGGGTTGAAAGGCAATGAATCTAGGTGAGAGGCCACATGGCAGTATTTCCAACCTCCAGGTTTCCCAGGTTCTGATAAACCACTCTGCCATCTTCCCTCTCTGGCTAAGAGTCCCTTTCAGCTACCATTCCTCTCTCAGTAAATACCCTTGAGAATCACTACTATGGGTGACATTCTCAGCTTACATTAAATCCTCTTTTCTTTCTTTTCCTCCAGCAATTCCAGTCACCAAGATTAAAACTGCCCATCTCAAATTCCTGAAAATAAAAATGCCCCAGGATAGAAATGAAAATGGCTTCGAAGAAGCACAAAACTCTTAAGCAACACTGGGAAGTACACTACCCTTCACCATGGAGGATGGTGCTACAACCAAAAGTTAAATAAAGGTAAAGGTAAAGGTACAGGAGTCAGAGAACAGTGTTTTCCTTGAGATCTTTCTTCACTGGAGAACACAGAGCTACATGACAGAAAATTGCATGGTATGTCTGCCACAAACATCTTCAACTTCATTTTATAAATAGGAAGGGAAAAGAAAAAGTAAAACGTGGCATATGGAGATTAGGATGCAAAAAAAAAAAAAAACTAGTCACATTCTAATAACATTTGCTAGAGATCACTATCCAAAATGTCAATAATTCTGAAACTCAGTTTTATATTGCAGTCTCAAATAATCCTAGAATCTCTAAGTTGAAGGGACCTTCCATTTTATACAATTCACAACTCAGTAAACTGAGAACCAATGAGATTGTGTGGGATGTTAAATATGACTCTGTTAGCAGGAAAACAAGTATTTCAACATAGCTCTTCACATTCGCAGTCCAGGATTCTTACCCATCACAGTAGCAGACTTCAGTGTAGCTTAAAGCAATAGAGCACTTTATTTTCAGAGTTACAATAAAGATTTAATGTGTTAGAAACCACCTTTTATAGGGACATTTCAATTATTATTTCTTTATTACTCAATAAAATGTATGCTGTAATAAAATGGTAGTACTGATAAACTTCTTAAAAATCTATCCGTAGCTGATATCCTAACTGGAGAGTCTGCAAATGAGTTTTCCCTCACTCAAACTAATAAGTAAATGAAATTAGTATTTATTCTCTCGTCTCAGAAGTAATGGATGTGTGTGTGTGGCTATATACTTGTAGAGTGTTACAAAATGAACTTTCAAAAGAAAAGATGTACCTCTCCAAACATTAGATACAAAATGTTAAAATCAATCCAGCATGCTTTCTCTATGCCAATAACTAATGATATTAGGTTTTCTAAGAAAAGGTTCATGGTATCCCATAATAAATGACATCCTACAATTGTCTGAGTAAATTTTTCCAATTGTCAAATTTTTCAAGAAAAAAAGAAAATCAGATTTAAATTTTTTGTGTACTCACATCTGAGGCACCAAATTACTCTATGTACCAATTTTCTCACTTGGCTGTGATATATTATTTTACTGACAATAAAATATTTGCTGTTAAATAAAATATCTGTTTTTAAATAAATTTTTCAAGGATGACAAAAATTTTTCTGTATATTTCATTTTTATATCTATTGAAGTTCTAGATATTGCACTTCTAACATAACCTGGTTTCCATTTTGTATTTCCATATTTAGGGAACCTAGCTATAAAGTACTAAAGGAGAATTACCAATATAATACAATTTACTGTGTTAAGAACAGTCAAACCAAAAGAGAAAATACCACAATTAACCTATAACTTCATCCTCTATTTGAAAAATGTAATGAAGCTGCTAATATTATTTTTCTCTAAGTGTATAGTCTCAACTATTCTCATTAGATTTTACTAACCAAAATAGATCCTTTGAAGATTAAAACTTTTCCAGATGCATGCTAAAGTATATATCATATGCATGCAGAGCATAAAAACAGTACCAATTCTCTTAAAAGTTAGTCATAGTAAAGGAAGATCATCATATGAAAACATTTTTCTATTTTTAAGTAAAGTTTTTAAATTATATTAATCTTCATGTGTTTCTCTATGAGCTCCAAAACAGGACTAAAAGACTGACTTAGCATTTTTTACTAAATAACTCCTATTGAGTAAATAGAAATTAGAACCCTACGATTCAGAACTGTTATATCTGAGATTCAGAACTGTTATATCTGAGAATACCAAATACCAGATGAAAATGATTAATATACAAACTTAAAAATCAGGACATTCAAACTTTATAAATGTTTTACATTAACAGTTTTCACGAAAGTCCAGACTACAATAACATATTTTTAGAGAATTTAACACTACCTGTAGTCTCACCTTCATGAGGTCTGTCAAGGCACTATCAAGATTTGCAAGAGTTAACATATAAGCCCAATTTCACAGTAGGCAAGTCCTTGTTAATATTTAAACCAGGAAGGATGGGGCTACTTTACCAGATAGATCAGTGGACCACTAACAGTAGAACTGGGTCATGGGAAGCCTGAGAGGATCAAGCATAAAGTAATTTCCTTTCCCGTTTCAAACAATCAAATCCAGTGAACCATTATAACAGCGTGTTATGTGAAAACTACAGTAAGATCATCAACTTAAGAAACTATTCAACACTTTGCACCCTCCTTATCCCCATTTCAGAATGAAGAAATCAAAAGTCTTCATATAATTAAATTCTGTTAATAATAAAACCTGGTTTCAATCATAAGAAAAAGCATCTTTAAATAGAAAAGGAAATATTCATGATGAACACATTAAAGCAATGTACTTAAATTTAAGACAAACCAAAAACATATAAAACAGTGCTGAAGCTGTCATAAAGCAGCAGAATCCACCTTGGGGACACGTTTAAGCATTTATTTGAGTTTTAAAGCTTTAATGGCTGAAAAATATTAGACAAACTTAAAGTTAACTACTTTCATTAAAAAAAAAAAACAGTAAACATGATGACCATTTACAAGGTTTATGAAAGATGCTTTTGTAGAAGATAAAGAATATTGCTGCTGCTCAGTATGTGTGTGGTTGGAAACAGAACTGAAAATTTAGCTAATAAAGTTATGAAGTCAAAGAACTACAGACATGACATGACATGGTGGATTCTCTAAGAGACAGTCCTTTCCAGCCACTACTCCAAACCAAGGTATAGAATAAAATGATGTGAAAAATCAACATAAAGTCCTACAGCAGAACTTCACTGTTTGGGATCATAAAGAAATTTGTCTACTCCTATTTCTAAAAATATTATGATTTGAAAAATGCAATCTAAGAGAGGTATAATAAATAAAAAGTTCATTCTAGAAATAACGTATATGGATGTATACAGGACAAGTAAGTTAGAATCCCATTGTTAATTTTGGGGAACCAAAGGAGAGGAAAGAAAGGAAAGAGAACAGAAAGGACATAAACTGACACATTTAAGAAGACGGCAAAATGTAATGATTACCAAACTGTAACCACATATTAACACAGTACATAAAACAAACATGCTCACTGAAAATAAATAACAGCAATAAACCCCTTGCTCCTTGATTATGAGGAAGTAGAAGTTATTACCTATCTAATTACACCAGTGAAACTAGGAAGTATGCCCATTATGTAAAACCAAATGCACAACTTTTTCCATTATATTCAGCCTATAGTATCTGTACCAGAAATTACATAAGAGGATGCATAAAAGTGTCCTTTCAAAGCATATTTTGAAAATCAACAAATTATTGAAAACAAACACTGAAAAAGTTTTTGTAGTATTATACTGTCACGGATATAAAATGCTTCTTAACCAAGCTTAATTCACTTATTCATTATACCTGGAAAACATCCTCAAGTAAATCTCCATTGGATTTTACAGGGCAGTTCCTCAATCATTAACACTGATAAAATCACACTCGATATAGTTCTGCCTTCCAGTCTCAATTTATAAAGAGTTTATGCTCTGAATTAGCATCAAATGCGAAGTACAAAATTTGACAGAGTGAAGATTAATAGCAATGTGTTAAATAAGAAAGCTGTTTGGTGAAGTACCCTGGGAATTTAGGCCAATCTAATCCAAGATCGCATCAATTACTGAGAAGTTAGGGGAAACAGAAAATCAATTAAATTTACAGATCATACCATATTGGGAAAGTCTTGAATTACCAACACTGGAGGCATTTGGAATCAGACTGAACTAAATACCAGCAAACATATTAATAACAACAATACAGGCCTCTTTTATTAGAGGTTGACTGGTGAAGAAATATAACAACAGTAAAAATATTTTTCTAATTTCAATATGCAATATCTACTTGCAATTATTTCTTAAATTATCCAGTTAGATTACATTTTACATGGAATTTTAAAAATATTTTTTGTTCTGAGCACTTGATGTACACATATTAGAAGAAATACAGATTTATATTCCCTTCAGAGCTTTCATACAAAAAAAAGTTTTAATGACCATGTAAACCAAGACTAAGGTCAGTATCGGTATTTTTTAAAAAAAGAAATGAACATAAATCATTTAAACACTATTTCTTCTCTTAAATCCAGTTACATATCTTGTTGAATTATTAAGATGATACAGAAGAAAATTCTAAATTCATTATAACCTGGTCTCTCCTAAAACAAATGCTGTAAATTGATGGAATTTTCAGGCCATTATTGAAATAGTGAGGATTCATTCAAAACAACTTGCAATTTTCCATTTTGTTCCAACTAAGACAGAGACAAATGGAACATGCTTTGTACAGTTTTAAGATAATTATGAGAGATTTAAATGTTTTCAGCATCAATGTACCTTATTAATACATCTTTTAAACCAATTCTTGGAATAGCATAGGGAATAAGAAGAAGAATGCAAACAGGCTATGGCAGAGGCTGTATGTCCAAACCGTGCTCAAGAAAGACACGTGAAGAGAGCCCAAAAAAAAATCAAATATGGAAACAAGACAGTTATGGCAAAATCCTCTTGTCAGGCTGTATTCCATCTGGCCCTTCTGGGCAGAGCCTTGCTTCTCCACAGAGCATTTATCAATCAGGGTCCCAGCAAGGCAGATGGCACACTGCATAATTAAAGAGATTTTAATAAAGGGACTATTTACTAAAGTTTGGCAAGGTTAGGAAAACCAACAAGAGACAATGTAGTATTCTAAGGCTAGCAACAATGGAGTGCTGTTTTCACTCCCAGGCCTGAAAAATCAAAGGAAGGGAACAGTTATAGGAACTTAGGGAAAAAGATGAATAAAGGGGGCCACCTGACAGAAGCTATATCCTTTGGGTGAGAGAAACAACCAATCCAGGATTTGTAGGAAGGGAACAAATACTCCCATCTCAGGCTCAAGTCATACCTCTCACCTCCAATGGGCTTAATCAAACCAGATGCCAGATAGAAAAGGCCTATTGATGCAATTCACACAGGTCAGCCTCCATGAACATAGATCAGGTGGAAAAGGTGGAGAATGGATCCTGAGAGGCAAAAAGAACTTATCCACGTTTGTACAGGGCCCTAAAATGAATGTGAAGCAGACTGCAAATGACACAGGAGAAACATAAATAGTACAATTGGTTGGAGCAAAAGGTATATGTATGGAATTAATGGAAGAAAAATTGAAATGGCAGACTAGAGCAGAAGATAATTAAGATCACACTAAGAAGTTCTAAATTAATTTGTAGGTAACAGGCAACCACTAAAGGCACATATGCAGGACATAAAAATAATCTGAGGATAATAGTAGCAGCATATAGTCAGATTGAAAGGAAAGTCACTGGTAGCAAAGGTCAATTAGGTTATTCCAGCAGTATGGGTATTAAGGAGATAGTAAGAAACAGTGATATGAATTGATCTCCTCGTTATGTTCTGCGTATCTCAAAAGTCTTATCCATTTAACCCTCTTCACTTTAAATTGAGCCTTTGAAAAGTAACCTGCTGAAAGACAACAAGCAACTGGTAAATGTTACAAAGGCCACATTATTTCGCTAACTTACGCTGTCTAGATGAAGTACTGGTATTAGAAAGCAAAGAACAGAAGTTCACTGGCAAACCTTGCTCTGAGATTAATCAAGAGATCTCAGATGAGTCACTTAACCCCTTCCTAACTCAGCTTCCTCATCTGCAAACTAAGGACACCTACAACATTCCTTCCATCTCTAAAATTCTCTTGTTGCATTGCTAAGACTTAATTCACCAGCCTTCCTACCCTCAAACCAGACCTGCCAATGAACGTTCCCAACAACTTAAACTCGCCTCTTGCTGCAGACTCTTAGAATTAAGACCAACTGCAATCTCTCTAATAAATCCACTCAAGCCAAAACTCCTCAGTGAGAAGCCCTCCCTAATTAACCCAACCATGGAGGTAGAGGGCTTCTGTGATGTTGGGATATAATAAAAAATATATATTTGGTCTTCATCCCCCGTTCCTGATACAGTTTCTAAAACCCCCATTTCCTGAGTGATAGGAATGAGTGGAGCATTTTTTGTTGTAGTTATCATTCATAATAAACCCCTTTCAACCATATCTGAGTTTATGCTAATGAGTAAAATCTTGAAGGATAGAAATGGTAACCAGAGGAGCCGACCAGATGATTAGAGGGTTGAAACTTTCAGCCCCACTCCCCAACCTCCAGGAAGTAGAGAGGGGCTGGACTAAGTTCAATCACCAATGGCCACTGATTTAATTAATCATACCTATGTAATGGAGCCTCCATTAAACCCCTAAATGATGGGGTTTGAAGAGCTCCCAAGTTGTTAAAAGCATTGAGGTGCTGGGAGAGTGGCACAACCAGAGAGGGCATGAAAACTCTGTGTCCCTTTCCACATACTCTGCCCTATGCATTTCTTCTATTTGGATACTCCTTTATAATAAACCAGTAATAGTAAATAAAGGGCTTTCCTGAGTTCCATGAGCTGTTCCAGCAAATCATCAAATGTGAAGAGGGAGCTAGTCTGTCTGATGACAATCTGGATTTGCAATTGGCATCTGAAGTAGTGGGCAGTCTTGTGAGACTGAACCCTTAACTGACGACACCTGCACTAACTCTGAGTAGTTAGTATCAGAACTACTTGGTGTAGAAAACCTATACATTTGGTGTCAGAAGTATTATGAATACAGAAAAATAGTTTACCTTTACTTTCTATAATTTTCTATAAAAATTATATCTCTACAAGCCATTTGGCAACCTTCCGAGCACAATTATTCATCATTTTTAATGGACTATTTTCTAGAGCAGCTTTAGGTTCACAGCAAAATGGAGCAGAAAGTATAGATTTCCCACATACCTCCTTTCCCCACCACATACACACAGTCCTCCCATTATCGACATCCTCCACCAGGATGGTACATTTATCGTAATCAATGAACCTAAACTGATACATCATTATCACCCAAAGCCCACAGTTTACATCACCATTCATACTCATCGTGCTATATAATTTATGGGTTTTGACAAATGTGTAATGACATGTACCCACCAATACAGTATCATACAGAATAGTATCACTGCCCTAAAAAAAAAAAAAAAAATCCTCTGTACTCCACCTATTTACTCTTTCTCTTCCCTCAATAACCACTAGTAACCGCTGATCTTTTTATAGCCACTTTAATTTTACTTTTTCCAGAATGTTACATGGTTGGAATTACAGAATATACAACCTTTTTATATTGGCTTCTTTCACTTAGTAATTTACTTCTAAGTTTCCTCCAGATCTTTCCACGGCTTCCTAGCTCATTTCTTTTCAGTACTAATATTCCACTATCTGGAATTACCATAGTTTATCCAGCTGCTGAAGGACATGTTGTTTGCTTCCACATTTTTGAAATTATGAATAAAACTCTATAAACATCCATGTTCAGGTTTTTGTGTGGACATGTTATCAATTCCTTTGGATAAACACCAAGGAGTGCAATTGCTCAATAATATGGAAAGACTATGTTTAGTTTTGTAAGAAACTGCCAAACTGTATTCTAAAATGGCTGTACCATTTTGTAATCTCTCCAACAATAAATGAGTGTTCCTGTTTCTCCACATCCTCTCCAGTATT
Organism: Pteropus alecto; assembly: GCF_000325575.1. Lineage (NCBI taxonomy): Eukaryota > Metazoa > Chordata > Mammalia > Chiroptera > Pteropodidae > Pteropus > Pteropus alecto. The sequence continues at coordinate 2,365,313 of NW_006434369.1, forward strand.
TGGTGTTGTCAGTGTTTTGAATTTTGGCCATTATAATATGTGTATAGTACTACAGTATCTTTTGTAGAGAAGGTTTTAATTTTAATGAAGTCCAGCTAATCAATGATTTCTTTCATGAATTATGCCTTTGTTTCATCTAAAAAGTCATTGCCATACCCAAGTTCACCTAGATTTCCTCCTGTTAGCTTCACTATCATTAATTTCCTTAAAAAATTATTGAGTGGCCACTATACACCTAGTACTCAAACAGAAGATACATAAGGCAACAATATCCTCAAGCATCCTGAAGCACTGCTTTAAGAAGCATAACTGAACAACCACTAAGGCAGTGATTCTCAACTGGGAGAGAGCAGAGAAGTCACAGTATAGTGTGAATGTAGTGTCAAACTTAAGAGCACAGGCACTGGACCCAGAACTGTCAGGATTCAAATCTCAATTCTGCCACTTACTGTGTGACCCTGTGTTTCAACTTCCTCATCTGAAAAATTAGGATAATGTTTATATTCATTTCACAGTACTGTGGTGAAGATTAAATGACTTAATCCATGTGAAATATTTAGCACAGTGCCTGTCTCACTGTAAGTGCACAATAAATGCTAGTATTTCTGGATTCTCCAAGATGGGGTTGAGGTATAATTTGAACAAAAATTTCAAAATTATCACTGCTCAACATTTTAATCATGATATTTTACTTTATTTTAAATTTTCCAAAAAAGTTTAAGGTACAGTCTCAGTCTCATATTCTGTGGTCATCAATCTCTTAATATATCAAAGATTTAAAATTAATGAGCATTTATAACAGAATATGAAAGGCAGTAGATACAAGCCAGGAGTAAAAGTATGTGGTTAAAAGTCTCAATCGAAATGACAGAAGTCGTCATTTGTTTGTCTTTAAAAAAAAAAAAAAAAAAACACGTTTCTCATTTATAACAAAATAGTTAAAATTTTAAGTAAGGCCCTCAATTCATTTAACTTAATATTTCAAAATCATATTAATAGTTTTCATTTGTGCTAACCTACAAGGAAAAATAAACTATAAATATTTAAAAATTAAAAGACAGAATTAAGGATGGCTTATTTCTCAATGACATCAATAAGAATCTGTTTCAAAGAACACTGGCTAATGAAACAAGCAAAGCAAAACTCTATTTTCTGGTGTAACTATAAAAATTACACCTTGAAGAGGTATTAAAATTGAATACGACTTAAAAGTACTTTTTAACAAGGAAAACTGCAACTAATTGTGATATGAAAATATGCAAATGTCAATTTTATCTCAATAAAACTGAAAAAAACACAAATGACATCATTTCCTTATTTCAAGATTGATTAAATTCTGTCTTCCTGATCTGAGATTTAAATTAAATCTATTTTAGACAAAAATAAAAGAAAGATAAAAAAAAAAGAACTATGAACTGACTCATCTATAAGCTAATCAAATATATGCCTCCTATATAGGATCAGTCAATGCATGAAGCAATCATGGACAAAATATTGTTTTATATCTAGAACAAAAATTTTCATAAAGATGACCAATAATAGGAATACCAGGTGCTGTAGGTGTTAAAAAAAAAAAAAAAAAAGATGCCCAAGAAATGTTAACTAAGTAATATTTTTTATAATATGGTTCAAACAATATATACCTCTGCTTATCTCACTTTCAACAATTACCTTTAATTGTTTCCTCCACAACTTCCACTACACGATCTATCTGTTGAACCTAAAAAGAAAACAAACTGTTAAGACAAGCAATTTACACACAGAAGAAACATTAATTTGTGTTTATCCTTCTTCTTGAGTCAATGTTACACATTTTCTAAGCAAACAAATGTAGGTTTTCTTTAATTAATGCATTTGGAGATATTATAAAAACATTCTATATTAATGTTTTATATCACAATAAAGTATGAAATTATCACTCTCCTGTCCTCTAATAACAATTGATAAAATATTACATTTAAATAAATTGCCTGGAGTTCTGTTAGGAGAGCTCATCAACATAAACTCAAAACATTCTGAGATATAAACTGAAGTTTAATTAAAACATGTCTCTTCACATAGAACTTCAATAAAAATGACATAAAATGACAACCTACACAAAAGGACATGCTAATATTAAGGAGATATACCCAAAATTCTATGCTTTATTAACACTGAAACCCCTTTTAATAAATTTCTACCGTGTGCTCGGTACTATGCTCAGTTCCACGGACTACAAAGTCAAATAATAACAGCTCCTGCCTTAGACACCAGTGACTAAGGAAGATTTCCCAGGGTGTCATGGGATCACAGAGGAAAGGTAATAAAATACGACTGAGTGATCCAGGAATGCTTCTCAGAGAATCAAAGGTGACTCCTGAGGGATAAATAGGATTAGGTTATAAGAGGCCCACTAAGGAGGCGGAGCTAGAGTGATTAGAGTTTAGAAGGAAAATGAAAAAAGCAAAAATTATAGTCTAAACAGCTAACGGAACAGACAAAATAAGAATAGGTCATAAATTGATATTATTTCTACTTTAAACATCCTCAAGTCATCATTGTTTTATTACAGAAGAAATACATGTTCGCTGAAAAAATTCAAACAAAATAAAAATATAAAGAGTAAATAAAGTAACCCATAACATCCTCCATCTCCATTCTTCAGATGAAATCACTCATAATAGTTTGATAAGCAGAGGCATTTTTCAAAGCATTTTTCAGTGCTAAACTGTAAGTAGTTCCCCCTTACCCATGAGAGATACATTCCAAGATCCCCAGTGGATACCTGAAACCCCAGATAGTACCTATCCACATAGTACCAAGCCCTATATGTTTTTTCCTATACACAAACACCTATGATAAAGTTTAATTTATATATTAGGCACAGTAAGAGATCAACAACAATAACTTATAAAATAGAACAATTATAACAGTACACCATAATAAAAGTTATAGAAATGTGGACTCTTTCTCTGATAATCAGTCTGATAACAGAGATGGCTACTAAATGACTAATGGGCAGATAGCATATACAGATTGGGTACACCAGACAAAGGGATGATTCGAAGTTCCAGATGGGACAGAACAGGACAGTGCAGGATGGCACAAGATTTCATCATGTTACTCAGAAGAACACACAATTTAAAACTTACTAACTATTTCTGGAAATTTCCATTTAATATTTTCACACTGTGGCTGACTATGAATAACTAAAACTGCAGCAAGTGAAACCATGAGGGGGGTGGATAACGTAGTTCTGTTCTGTAGTTTTTTGGTTTTTTTTTTTTTACAAATTATGAGATGGAGGACAATAAGAGCTGCATCTTGATTTGTTTTCCATACATCAATACATTTAGGCCTACTTCGTTTATTTTATTAGCTGCCCAGTATCTTCTGTATAGATATATTGTTACACATTTACCCATTCCACTATTAATGGGCCTTTATGCTATCTCTAATCTTTCATTATTTTATAACAATGCTGCAATTAACTCAACTGAGACAAAAAGAACCTTTATTTAAAAACTTTATCGAAAATTCAATTGCAAATCTCTTTAAAATATTCATTTGGCTTCAGTGTCTTACAGGAAATAAAGAAAGGCTTATGAGAATACACTTGAATCCAGCTCTTCCTCTGACCACTCACTTAGCCCAGCATCATGGTAGCAGTAGCAATAATTGGAAAATTGTTGAAGACAAAGTAAATCTCAGAGAATGTTGAATCTTTAGTCCTGGACATCCTATCTAACAGGAGGTGTTTCTACTTGGAATGACTAGAAGCATTAGGTTCTGATTTTAAAAAGAGAGCATGCATGGCTTCCTTAAAAAATGTGATCAAAGCCAGGATAACAAAAAGTTCTAAGAAGAGGAAGCAGCCAACAGTGTCAAATGCTACAGAGAAAGCAAGTAACATTAAAACTAAAATGGGTGTGCCTGATTCAACAATGAGAGGGTCAAAGAACTTAGGGGAAGTGGGGAGTTTAGTAGTAATGAATCTTAAATAAGAAATTGGTGGGGTGATTATTTCGTAAGTTCTATAAATACCTAATCACTATGTTGTACACCTGAAATTAACAATATTTTACGTCAACTGAAATTGAAAAAGAAAGAAAATGGTGACAGCTGATATAGACTACTCTTCCATAAAGTTGGATAGAAAGAGAAAGAAGACTCCTGGTCGGTAGGAGAAATTGAGTGTATGTTTTGGTTTAGGTTAATGTATTTAATCCTTTTATTTTACTTATTTATTGGGGGGGGGCAGATTTACATGCTGAGGGGAGAAACGCAGTAGCAAGTAGTGAAGATAGAAGAAATAACTGACAGAGCAAGTTCTTTCAGGAGGAGGGAATGGTAAGATCCAAAACACAAGCAGAGACACAAGCCTAGAATAGGAGTGAGGCCAAGTTGTCTTCTTCTGAAACAAGAGGGTTATAAGAAAAGTATGGGAATAGATGCTAGCTAGTACTCTCACTGAAGTCACAGAAAATGCTAAGCTATGCTCTGAGTAAAAAAACATACTGTTAAATAAGAACAAAGTGAATGTTTAAACATCTGTTTTTAAAAATGTGAATGACTAGGGACATGTAAAAATTGCTGGACAGTACTGATATATCAGTTGAAATTAGAGACCACAAATTTTTAACAATAATTCCATGTACAACTGTAATTTTTCTTAGGGCCAGCAATTCTTGTGTAAGAGTCAAAGAGATAAATGGATTGATACAAGGTTTGCTCATTCCATCATTCATTCATTTATTCACTTGTCACTTACTGAACATCTAACATATACCTGCATGGTTCAAAGGGCTGGAGTAAAAGCACTGAAAGATTTATAGGATGGACTTGAAAGATATAAAGAAAAGGAATTAATTATGTATTTTGGATAAGATGAAGCTTGGAGAATAAGTTAGAAGTAGAGACAGAACTGAGAAATGAAGTGTCTGGAGATTGGGGGAAAGAGGGAAGAAATCAAAAAGAAAGTGGGAAAGATGGAGGGAGGAAAGCAAGAGATGACAATGGATTAGACAATTACTCCAAAAACATGAGCAACAACAGCAACACAAAAGATAAACTAGACAACATCAAAATTAAAACCTTCTGGTACATCAAAGGACACCATCAAGAAAGTTACAACATAGAAAATAAAAAAAATTTTGCACATCATAAATCTGAAAAGAGACTTGTACCTACAATATATAAAGAACTCCTACAACTCAATAACACAAAGATAAATAAGCCATTTAAAAATGGGCAAAAGATCTGAATAGATACTTCTCCAAGGAAGATATACAAATGGCCAAGAAGCACATGAAGAGATGTTCAACATTGTTAGCCAATCAGAGAATGCAAATCAAAACCACAATATAGAAATGGAGAGTTACTGTTTAAAGCTCATAGATTTTCAGTTTAGAAAAACTTTCTGGAGATGGATGGTAGTGATGGTTGTACAATGGTGTAAATGTACTTAATGCCAGTGAATAGTACACTTAAAATTGGTTAAAATAATAAATTTTATTTATATTTCCCATACTGAGATGCCACTTCATACCCACTAGGATGGCTATAATGAAAAAGACAGATAATGACAAGGTGGGTGAGGATATGGAGAAAATGGAACCCTCATACACTGCTAATGGAAATGTAGCGAAATGGTGCAGTTGCTTTGGAAAATGACCTGGCAGATCCTCAAACGATTAAACACAGAGTTACCATACAATCCATGAACTCCCATCCCAGATATATATCCAAGAGAAAGGAAAACATATGTCCACATAAAAACTTGTAGACAAATGTTCATGGCAGCATTATTCATAACAGCCAAAAGGTAGAAACAACAAAAGTCCCAGCAACTCAAAAATAAACAAAAGGTGGCATATCCATACAATGAAATATCATTTAAGCATAAAAGGGAATGAAGTACTGATATATGCTAAAACATGCCAAGTGAAAGAAGCCAGACCAAAAAAAAAAGTCAAATATTATGATTCCATATATAATAAATGGCCAAAATAGGAAAATCTTCAGAAACAAATTAGATTAGTAATTGCCTATTGATGGATGGTGAAAGAAATGGGAAAAACTCATAAGAAGTATCGGTTTTCTTTTCAGAGTGATGAAAATATCTTAAAATTGACTGTGGTGATGGTCGCATAACTCTGTGAATATACTAAAAACTATTCAATTACATATGTGAAGTGCGAGAACTGTATGGTGTGTGAATTACATCTCAAAAAACAAGCTGTTATTATGAAAAAAAAAAGTGTTAGGGGTGGTCAAATGTTCTAATGTCAAATCAAGGTCACAAAACTCAAGGAAAAACTGCAATGTTCCAAATTAAAAGAGACTAAAGAGACCTGACAGCTGAATGCAACTTTGGATCTGGGGTCTTTTCTTATAAGACATTATTGGGACAATTGGCAATATATGAATAAGGTCTATACACTATTGTATCATTATTATTGTATTGTATCATTATTTCCTGATTATTATGATTGTTCTATAGTGATGTAAAAGAATATCTTTTTGTCTTTATTTTTGTAAGAGAATGTCTTTGTTTTTGAAATATAGGGATATTTATAACTTAAGGGGCATCATGTTTTCATCTTACTCTCTAAAAGATCAGAAAAAATGTGTGTGTGTGTGTGTGTGTGTGTGTGTGTGTGTGTGTATATAAAGATTTGCAGATTTGTTTAAATATTTACATTTGGGGAATCTGGGTTACAGGTATACAGTAATTATTTTTGAAGCTTTTCTATGAGTGTAAATTGTCAAAACACAATTATGTATATGTGGGTGTTGAAAACAGATTTTTTTCACCTGATGGTCACATAAAATCTGCTTGAATGTATACAGCTGAAACTATATCCTCCAATTAAAAAAAAATGATTACATTTGCTATTATAGTAGAAAAACAGATATTGCCTGCAGGTGATAATTTAATCACTGGGTGATGTGAGGGAGCCCAAACTTTAAAGGGTCTATCAATCTTGAAGAAAAAAAGTATTCGATTACCAAAAAAGCAGGGGAGAAGTTCATTAAATGACTTAATGAAAATATGGCGTCATTTCTATTTCTGGAAGAGATTGGAGGAAGTGGTGGGGTAGGGTAGAAAAAAGAAAGACAGAAAGAGAGAGAAGAGTCAGAGGAGGGGAAATTAAGTGGAAGAGGGAGAAGTTAGGAGGCAAATAAAAAAGCATGGGATGGGAGGCAAGGAGAGAAAAAAGAACAACTATGAGTGAGAGAACAAACTCAAGATTCACATACAGTAAGGAAAAATATATTGAATTCATTCTGGGGAAAAAAGAAAAGCTGTTCTTAATTAATACTATAAATTGTAGCCCTGAATACACAAGAGCTTAGTCTCTGGCATATAATTCAAGTAAAATAAATAAAACAGTATCTTGTGTCCTTCAGGCACTTAGTTATAAATATACAGAAAAACACATGCAGTATGTTCTATTACTGACTCCATATGTTCTCGACAATGAAGAAAGAAGTTGATGAATAAACAATTCATAAATAACATTAATGAGTCACTCTGCTGCAGAACTTTTAAAAGAAATCCATAAAAATATTTTATTCAGCTATTATGAACTACTTCAAGTTTATAGCTAAACATATATTGAAGAAACAAACCTATATGAAGGTACCTAAGGTAAATAAAAGTGCTATTCTGAAATTTCCTAATTGTTTAGAGCAGTGCTATCCAATAGAACTTGCTACAGTGATGGAAATGTTTATATTCTGTGCTGTCCAACATGGTAGCCACATTTAGTTATTGCATACTTGAAATAGAGCTACTGTGACTGACGAACTGAAGTTTAATTATAATTAATTTAAATAATCCCCAGTGGCTACTGGCAACCATACTGGTAAGTGGAGGTTTAGAGTAGAGCTAAGATAGCCACCCAGTCTATGGTAATTTTTTATGGCAGTCCTAGGAAACTAATATATACCTCAAATACAATTTTGCCAAATCTAAGAAAAGGCCAGTCAGGGAGCAAGCTGATAATAATCCACTGTCAGAGGTTCTGCTTTAGTATGCACTTGGAGTATCTTTTTCCTGAACAGCTAGAAAAGTTAATGATTGGCAATAACACTGTGATAGCTAGAATTTCTTGAGCAATTACTCTGTCCCAGGCTCTGTGCTAACACTTCACATGCACTATCACATTTAATCCTCACAATATTTCTAGGTCATAGATATTACCGTTATTTCTGAGGCTGAGGTAACTGAAGCACAAGAATATCCAGCTAAATTCTTGCCAAGTATTCCCAGTAGCTCTTACGTAAGACTGGCACATAGGTGGAACATTTCATGAATTTCCCTTTTCCTATACACAAGAAGGCCATTATTAAATGATCACAGAGTGCTATCTAACTGAACCTGGCCTTTCAAGAGACCCAGGCAATAACTATTTCCCCCAAACTCTCCCCCACAAATCACCACTGGCATGCATGCATTCACTTGACAAATATCTATTAAGCACCAACAAAGCACTATGCACACTGTACTTGGACTGGGAATAAAACAGTGAAAAATATCAAGTCCCTTCTTCACAGGCCTTATAATTTAATTGGGGGAAACAAACATGTAAATAACTAAAACTGTTCATTTCTTACCATGACAGATGCTATGAAGAAAATAAAACCTGACAGTGACAGTAGGTAGAGAGAGCAATTTTGCTACAGTGGTCCAGGTAAACCCCCGAATAGGTAGCATTAATCCTGAGACCAGAACCATAAGACATAAGCATCAATGTGAACCTCTAGGGAAGAGTACATAAAAATGGCTAAGAGACAAAAATAATAGTGAATGAGGGGCAGAGTGGTAGGAGATGAGGTCAAATCATTAGAGGAAGATTATGTGAGATCTCATAGCTCATGCTATGTAGTTTAGATTTTATTCTACTTGCAAAAGTAAGCCACTGGAAGGTTAAAAGAACAATTATAATAGCATTGCTTGGGCTAATCCTGTGGAAAATGTGCAGAGACTATTCTTTATCCACATTTCTGTTACTCGGTTTTGAGTCTTTTTACACTTACATGAATGTGGATGAAGTTTTACTATTCCTTGGTTTTACCCCAAAACATCTCAAATCCTTTCAGGATCAGAGACTGTATCTATATTACAGATATACACAAACACAGAGGAACTTTCTCATTAGCTCTCTTAATTTTGGCTGTACATAAGTAAACGAGGACAACCTGTCATTATCATTCTTTAAAGAGTACCAGATCGAAACTTTAAAACCACCTAAAAACTCCTACCAATCTTTAAAAGAAAAAAACGCCTTTTTATCTCTGTTAAGAACTACACATATAAAAAGCCTTTCCATCAAATATATGTTCAAATTTTTCACTTTTACCATAAAAGTTTGATCTAATAATCAGCATCTTACAGGTTAAAGTTCAGTACTGACTTCTTTATAAAAATATTTTTCTCTCTAAAAATTTCCCTAATTTTCTTTCCTCCAAGTTGTTAAGAAAATTCCTTAGCTCTATAAGTGGTATTTATGGGAAAAGAGTTCAATTTCCAAATTTCTTCAATTTGGGGAAATCCATAGAAGTCACTAAGCTATCTTAACATCTTTCAATTCCTTGAGAATATTTCTTGAATTCACAAGCTTATGAACAAGTTTGCTAATGAGTTACACAAAAAAAGCATTTGATGCTATATGTGGTTTAAATTTTTGAACAAAACTTTCTCATCTCTCAGTATATTTTCATCTTCTTTCATCTCTTCTTGAGAAAAATTATTCCCCAATAGTAGAAATAGACCTTCCATCAAAAATTATATGACAGCACATTCTACACATGACTAAAAGCATATTTTCTACCTAAATAGTACCAGTGAGTGACTAACACTAAGTAAGAAATAAAAATTACTAATTAAAAGATGAAGCCAGGCCAGACGGATGCCAGCAAAATGGGTATCAGTACCAGGAACTTCTTCCTCTTAAACCCAATTAAAATACTTATAAAACTTTCTGTAGTAGAAAAAAATCTTTCAGCAATTATAACAAAATTGAACATGCTAAACTCGATTATACAGAGAAATATGATTTGGAACAGTAGAATATTGTATTAAATATTAAATACACAGCAAAAACTGGTTTTTAAAGTGATACTAAAAAACAATAGTATTAGAACTAAAACAAAAATACACATTAGAGATATAAAACATCAACCAACAAACAATGCTTTATGTAAGAGGCAGAATAATTGCCTCCCAAAGATGATCACGTCCTAATCCCCAAAATCAATGACTATGTTACCTGACTTGGCGAACAGAAATTTGTAGATATGATTAAGATTAAAGACCCTGAGATGATGAGATTAGCCTAGATTATCCAGGTGAGCCCAACCTATTCGTATAACTCCTTAAGAGCTGAGAGATGGCATTAGGATGAAGAAGGAGGCCACAAATCAAGGAATGAGTGGCCTCTAGAAGCTGGAAAAGTAAAGAAAAAGAACTCTCCCTTAGAGCATCCAGAAAAGAATATAGCACTGTCGACACCTTGACTTTAGTCTAGTAAAACCTATATCCAAGTTCTGATTTCCAAATAAATATGTGTTGTTTTACACAACTATATTTATGGTAATTTTTATGGGGTATATAAAACAAATACACCAATTAAACAAACATATGAGAAAGTTAACATCATAAAAGAGGGAAAGGAATTTTTTTTAAATAACTGCTGCTGGAATTACCCACTTATGCCCCCCCCTCCAATATTCAGTTTCTCCTATATGAAAATTTTGAAAGACAATGAAAAATGGTGATAAAAAGAAAGACAAATCTTTTCCCCGTGTTAAAACAGACTGATTTTCTACTGTTGAGTTTATATGTATTCTGCATATAAACCCTTTAGATACTATGTGTTTTGCTAATATTTTCTCCCAGTCTATGGTTTATCCTTTCATTTTCTTAACAGTATCTTTTGAGGAGCAAAAGTACTTAATTTGGACGAAGTCCAATTTATCAATTTCTTTTCTTTCATGTCCTAAGAAATAGTTCCGTGTATGTGTGTGTGTGTGTGTGTGTGTGTGTTTCCTAAGAAATAGTTTCCTAACTCAAGGTCACCAAAAAGAGAGAAGTGGTAAGGATTTGAACATTTTACTAAAGATATATATATGGATGGCAGCTAATCACTCAAAAATATGCTCAACACCAGTCAACAGAGAAAAGAAAATTAAGACCACAATGAGATGCCACTACATACCTAACACAATTGCTAAAATAAAAATTAAAAAAAAGAAAAAAAAGAAAGAAAAAAAACTTGTAGTACCAAGTTTCGGTGAGGATCTGAAACAACTGGAACCACTGGTGGAAATGCAAAATGGTATAGCTGTTTTGAAAAATAATTTGGCAGTTTCTTAAAAGGTTGAGCAGATGCTTGCCATGTGACCAGGTAATGCCATTCCTAGGTATTCACCAAAGAAAATGCAAACACGTATCCACACAAAGAATTATGCATTAATGTTTATAAAAGTTTTATTTTTAATATCCTAAAACACAAATTTCCGTCAAGTGGTGAACAGATGAACAAAGTGTGGTCCATCATACAGTGAAATAATTCTAGGCAATAAAAAGTAATGATTAACAATCACAACATGGATGAATACGGAATGCATTATGCTAAATGAAAACAGCAAGAAATAAGTAACATATAATTCCATTTATATGACATTATGAAAATAGTAAAACTATAGAGACAGAAATTAGAACAATCATTTCCAAGGACTGCAGGTATGTGTGTTTGGTGGAGGAAGGGGCTGAGTACAAAAGGACACAAAGGAACTTTTTGGTGCAGGGATATGTTCTATATTTTGATTGTGGTGGTGCTTACATAACAGTATACATTTGTTAAAATTCATCAAAGGTAAATTTCACTGTATGCTAACTATACCTCAATAAATCTCACTTAATATCAATAACATATAAGAAAGTAACAAACGATGAATAAAGGGCACATAGAAATAACTACTAGACTATACTGCACTGTTTTATGCTATCTTACCCCCCACCCAGTCTGTTACCCTGTCCTCTTGAGTGTGACTGAAGCATTCCACTGAATGCAAACTTCTCTCCACCTGCTAACTGCTCTAACACTGTATCTGCACTACTCTAAAAGACATTTGTTGATATAAACCTAAAAGCAACAAACGAACAGAACAAACAGAGACTCATAGCCATGGACAATAGACTAGTGGTTACCAGAGAGTGGGGGCAGGGAGGAGGGGGTGGTAGATGGGGTAAAAGGGGTCAAATATGTGGTGACAGAAAGAAATCTAACTATAGGCGGTGAACGCACGATACAGTATATATTTACTGGATGTTGTTAACCAATGTCACCATAACTTTACTGGATGTTGTTAACCAATGTCACCCTAACTTTAAAAAAAAAAAAAATTACATCTCTTAAAACTACTCCTTCCAAGTTACACTCGTCAGGACACACTTCTTGCTCTTACTGCCCCCTACCAGGCACCCTTAAGCACACACTTTTTTTAGATGCTTCTGCTGGAAAGCCCTTTCTAGTTTCTCAATTCATCAAACCACTACTCGGCCTTTGAAGTCCAAGTCAAGAATGGCTTCATGCCCCGTGTACCCACAGGACTTTATCCCTATGCATATTTATCATGATTTCTTGTGCCTCTCTTCAGATTTCATGGCCTTTATGGAAAAGACAAATTTTATTCAGTTCCGTATCTCTAGCAAATAGTTTTGTTCCAGGCACACAGTGGATTCCAGGGCTCCACATAGCTTCAATCCAGTGCTTAATGTTGATTCTACTAGTAAGTGAATTAAATTAAAAAAAAAAAAAAAAAGCCAATTCTGGGCACTATGTGCCAATGCATGCTAAGCACATAACAGGTATTACCTCATTTAACCTTTAAAAAACTCAGCTAGGTTCTATTATTATCTCCATTCTACCAGTGAAGAAACTGAGGCACAGAGAAGATAAGCAACTTGTACAAGGCCATACAGCTAATAAGTGGTGCAACAGGGATATGAACCCACGCAATCCAGCTCCTCAATTCACAATCTTAAGTACTGTGATGCACCATTTTTTTATAATTCCATAGGTGAAAAATGTGTACACATATAGATAAATTAGAAGAGGTCATGAAAAAAATAACAGATCTAGGAAGTACAAACATGGATAAGCTTTTAATTTACATGTCATTCTGTTATGATACTGCCTTTTAAATAATTAGAAGTAAATATATATATATATGAGAAAAGGAAATACTAGAAGACATGAAGTAGAGAAAAATGACACATTTTCTCAAGCTTTATCCTCAATATTGATGTCACTGTGACAGTGTTTCACTTCATAAATTTACCTTTTGTAATATGGTATCTAATGGAAATATTCTCAAATATAGCCTCCTTCAAATGCTGCTTTAGATACACATAATTTTCAAAATTAGTGTTCACATTTGAAATAGTCATCATGCTGTTTGGTTTTGGGGATTAGAACAGCCTGCTTGAAAAGATTTTTAAACCACTGCAAATCAACCTGGTAACAGTCCCTGAGATAACTGGGTACCTGCGTTAAACCATACTTTTATTCGGCTCTCCAAAGAAAACGTGCGCTGCAGGGCTCACAGTTTTGTCATTTACAAATTTTCGACATCAAATTTTATAGTCTGCTGTGAACTGCATGTTTTTGAATGTTATAGCCTGTGTATTAACTTGTAGTTTATTCAGGATTTCTAGAGAAATTATGCAATTACTACAAAGCTTAATGAATCAACACCAAGACCAAGTTCAAATGCAAGTCTGTGTTTATTAGTATAGAAAATCTATACAAAATGTACTGTTCAGTTTTTGTAAACATGCTTTCTTGTAACACAGTAAAAACCAACCTTCCTAATAAATGTCATGCCTATTATTAATGACTACTACAATAACTGAGAAATAACATGACCTTAAGAACTCAAGTAAATAAATATTATTTCACCCATCTATCCCTAACATAACTCCTAACTGATGGGCTCAAAGTATATTTCCATCAGATCCTGACAGAGAAACTCCCGAATCAATCTCTCTGTGGTCTAGGGCCCACCCCGCCACATTCTCCAGGAAGCTAGAAACATTCTAGGCTCAAACCATATGTCTCTCCCCAAACACTGGAATATAAGCTCTATGAGGATAGGGATCTCTAATGATTTTATATACTACTGCATTCCTACCACCCAGAACTATAGCTAGCACATAGTAGGCACTCGTACTTACTTGCTGAATCTAAGAAAGAATAATGTGGCAGCTCTGAAATTTGAAGCCAGGCTTTCTGAGTTATGATGTCTACTATTCTTTTTTTACACTAGACTTTAACAAAGAACATCCTGCTATCTGGTTGACTAATCTAAAAGAAATTTTCCTGCCAATAAATGAGCTTAAGAGAAGGAAAGGAGCATTTAATAGGTATAATCACAAGATCATGAAACCACCTACAGCTAGGCAGAGTAATCAATTTAGACAAATAACAGCAGGGATTAAAAAAAAAATGATATTGCATGAAAACTCATTCAAAGGTGGGTGATTAACTGTAACTATTTGCCAAAAGAGAAATGAAACGTTTTACTGTACAGTAAAATGCTTCAAGATACTGGAAAAACTAAAAAGATCTTGATTCTATACTGGTTACCTACAAATACATATATTTTAGACATAAAATATAAACTTCACTTAATCATGCTAGGAAAAAAGTTTTGGTTAAAAAAGACATTTTTATCTAAGACATCTATGGTTTGAATCTGTTCTTTCTTCTCTCCTAATGTGAAAAAAATTAGACAGCTTTGCGCTCCAGGATGGGAGAAAGTCACTGCTACCAAAGCCAGTTCTGGATCTAGAGGCTGATAGGTTTTACTTGTATTTTCTTTCCATGCACCACCACACAAATAACATTAATACAACTAGATTGTTTCAGGAAGCAGCAAGCAGATGATGAAAAAGGTCCAAGGGTCAAATCACCAATTACTATGTGTCCTCACCACATTACTATCTCTGAAAACAAATTAAATACACCATTTCTAAAGGCTGATACTGATGGAGAATAACATGTTAAGATAGTAATAATATCCTTCTTACTTATTAAATATCTTCTTAAATGCTATGAGCATCTGCAAAAATTGGACAGTATATCTTTTGAACTCAGGTGTGCATTAAGTAGCTTGCTCATCTACTGATCCCCACCTAAAGGAAGCTTTTTATTTCAGTCAGTGTGTCAACAGGACTGACATATCCTCCCTGTATTGTGGGGTGACAAAAACAAATCCTAGCAGGAGGTGAAAGCACAGAACGCAGTTACAGCTGTCCTTGCTTCCACCTCTATTAACGAGTTCCATCACAGAAATTCTGTGAGAGGAATTCTGTGAAGGAATAACAGTTTTCATGCAGTCTGTAAATCAAAAGTGCAATACAATTTGAAACATCCTCCTAAAAACAGTTTCCCAAGTTATGGAATTTAAACATCTTCATATTTTTTCACACTTCAGAATTATTTTTTCTTTGTACAAATTAATATAATTTATTTCCTTATTTCATTGTAAATCATTATATTTCAAAAGGTTTCTGATTTTATAGCAATTCTAACAATTCTATTCAGAAATAGGTCTCTTAACACCAATTATAGATGATTTTGGTTTCCTATTTCCAATATTTTTTCAAAATTTTCAGTTCTGTGGACTATTTTTTATATAAACAGTTAATATATGTCATATAGCTGCTACAGAAAAAATGCTCTATAAAATGATGTTGACAAAGAATAACCTTAGAGTTTGATAATAATAATAATAATAATAATAATTGTTTTAGATAAAATTAAATCATAACTCTAAAACTTTGCTGATTCTATCTTTGGAAATTCTTTACAATACACTAATTTTAAATTAAAATAAAAAGTCCTTGTTGGCATTAATGTGTGATGTATATTTCCTAAAAATCTGAAAATACTTCTATCTAATAATCAAGAATAGTTAAGCAAATTATGGTATATCCTTCAATATACCATATTAATAGAATATTAATAAAAATTTTAAAATAATTTAAAAACCTCATGGAAAAATAAGAAGATAAAATAGTTTGGAGATTATAATTAAGTAAAATAATATGAAAAGGTTAAAAGTATGACAGGAATAAGTAAGGTTATAATTATTGTGTTAGGGCAATGGAACTGAATTTTCTTTCTACTCACTTTAAAACATGTGTTCTTGAGTTAGCTTCAGTTATATAGGAACAAAACAAAATAAATTTAAAGAATTTTAAAGGTAATAAAACGAGACTAGGTGTCAGAACAAAAGCGGTGCTGAATTAAATAGGGAAAAATGTCTATCCCTGAAAATCATCTTCCACATTAACAGCACTGAGTGAGTGTCCTCCCTTACACTACCTTGAGAATCCTCTTGCATCCTAACATGTACTAAGCTCTTCACTACACACCATGGAGTTCGGGAAAATGTTAATATAATGAGCACAGAGAAGAGCCTTTTGCCATTCTAAAGAAATTCTTCTATTCTAGTAACTTAATTCCTTGAGATAAAATCTAAGATGAATCGCAAGCTTTTATCACATTCCATCTCTAAAACAGAATTCTAACTAGTTTCTTATTTTCCTGAAACAGCAGGATGTTTATGGAGAAAGTTAGTCTGACATGTAAAGATAACTTAGGAGTCCATATTCATTTCATTCCTGAAACCAAGAGAAATCAAAATGTAAACAGACAAATGGTGAAAATAAACTAAAGTTCCCAAACATTCTGGTTTTGTTTGTTTAACACAAGAATGTTTGTTCAAAGATTATTAAATTTGCTAGTGGGGTAAGGACTTCACAGCAGAAAATAAGTTCATTACATCGATAATACAGTATAAGAACCTGTCAATAATACCTCAAATAAGGAAAATTCCAATAAATCTCAATCCAGGTTCCAATTATTCATATAATTTTTTCTATGAATATATATTTTAATATTTTTTAAAAACCAATAAAACCTTTTTTAAAGATCATTACTTAGCACACTGAGTACAGCTTCAATAAAATGTTAGAAAAGATGAAGCACCACCATGTGATCAACTAATATTGACTGAATGCCAACTACCTTTGGGTACTGTGTGAATAGTGATGGCCACAAGGAATAAAAGAGATAGTAAACAGTAATCTCCTGATTTCACAGAGCTAGCTGCCCAACAGGGAAAAAAGCATGTCAAAACCAAAAATACAAGGAAAGATTCTTTCATTCAGTTAGTCACCCAACACTTAGAGAGTGCTAGTGTACATCAGGCATTGGGAGAAAGGCCTGAGAAACACAGTGAGGGCTTAAAAAAAAGGACTGAAAATCTGTCATTGTGAAGCTAATAATTTAAATAGAGAAGAAGGCTCTATTCAAAAAGAAATTTAAGTTAACCCCCAAATCACAACTCTGTGAAATGCTAAAAGAGCAAATGACAGTAAGCAAAGAGAACCCAGAGACAGGTTGATTGAGAACTGCACAAAGTGGTCAGACAAGGCTTTATAGAACGGATAATGTAGCCAAGACTTGGGGGATGAGTATAAGGGAAGTGGGACATTCCAGAGCAGGCATCTATGTATTGGAGGATGACAAGTAGTTCAGTGGGGTGGGAAAATTATAATTACATGGCAAGAAATGGTACTAAACAGGCAGACAAAGACCAGGTTATTATTAAGCAACTTAAACTCCATACCACAATTTTTTTTTTTTTTTAATGAGAGAACCTAGAACATGCTTTTGTGCTAAAGTGAAAAGGTTCCACAGACATGACAAAGTTTCAGTGACAATAAGTAAGTTAAGGACAGCCATTATTGTAACACAGCTTATAAATAACATAGAAGTAGAAAATAAAATGTGGAGTTATTACATATTTTAATAATATAAGATTTTCTTTTTTCCCATCAGGTACAAGCTTACCCCTATGACGCTCAGTCCTTTAAGGTAGTCCTGACGAGGCTGGGCTTGAGGAACACATCCAGCTAGCACTATTTTCTT
The DNA here is from genome assembly GCF_000325575.1 of Pteropus alecto. Lineage (NCBI taxonomy): Eukaryota > Metazoa > Chordata > Mammalia > Chiroptera > Pteropodidae > Pteropus > Pteropus alecto. Next base: position 2,383,306 of record NW_006434369.1, read on the forward strand.
GTTCTCCTCTTGAGCTTTTCTAAAAGATTGAAGAGAAAACAGTGTTAATTCTTTTGCTCACAAGTGTACCCATGGAAACTAATGTTAGTGCATATATGTTCTCTAAATAATAGCAAGCCCATCTAGCATGAAACTAGATTTTCTCACAGCTGCTTAAAGAAAACATATTAAAGTAAAACTTCTGAATTATGTGACTATTTATCATACCATAGATGATATGGCATGGGAAGTATGCAAAGAATGATTAAATAAATGAATGAATAGGCAGAACATAAATGCTATTTAATAGCACCTATGTTTCATTTCAATAACTTCTTAGAGTACTTTGGTACAGTTTTTCCACTTGGAATCTTGAAAAAACTTGTTAACAAAATCAAAGAAATCTGACTTTTCTAGATTCCTTAACATATCCAAGAGAACTACTGCCTACCTCCACCCCCTGGTTTTATTTTTTTATCAGTACCAAGCGTATCGTTGTATACAAATAGTTTTCTTGTAATAAATGTGAAATACCTCATCAAATTAAAAAGTCCTTTTGTTTATGTTAACAATCTATCCAAGGAAGTAACATCTGGCTTCCTCAAGAACTGCACAGAATCACTGCCAAACATCTAAGAGAGTCCGTGAGGTCACCAATAATTAAACCCAAATAAAATGGCTGCTTCCTACAATGTGATTCAATTATTTGATTATTAAGCACAGCTAAGGCATGACGTTGAGTGTTACCCTTGGCAAAAGAATATGGAAACCTGAATGCATGGGGAAGAGGCACAAAGAAATTAAGAAGGGGGAAAAGGAGAGGAAGAAGGGGAAGAGAAAGAAGAAGAAGAAAAAGAGAAGGAAGAGGAAAGGGAGGAGGAGGGGAGGAGAAGAGGGAGGAAAAGGGAGAAGGGGAAGAAGAGGAGGAAGAAGAGGGACAGATAGTAAATACTTTAGGCTTTGCTGGCCACAGGTCTCTGTTGCAACTCTGCCACCTCAGATCAAAGGCAGTCATACATAACAAATGGGTATCCCTGAGTTCCAATAAAACTTCATTTACAAAAATAAGCAGGTCAGTTTGGCCCGAAGGCCAGAGTTTGCTGATCTCTTGCTTAAGAAAGCAGACAGTAAGCGACTAGCTATAGGGATAAGGTGACTGAGAATTGAAACAAAAGAAATTTACATAGGACGCACTAAACCTGAGGATCCACTAATACCCATCCAGTCTCTGGAAATGCAAGTCAGCTGGCTAGGAGTTAAGTCTGAGGTAGATTTCAGAAATGTGTTTCAAAGTGATAGCTGATAATAGAGGATGCAGTTGACTCTAAGGGTATGAAGAGAATCTCACTGAGTACAGAACTTTAAGTTTATTGAGAGATGTAGAAACATTTCCATAGGATGAAAATATTACTGTGGGGAAAACAAAAAAGGTGTAACATCACCACCAATAATACTGTAACAATAATAATCTTGGTTAGCATTTATATAGCACTTCACCAAGGTAACCATTAGGTAGTTAAGTAACACATTTGAAAATAGTATAGCCAATATGTAACAACCAAGGGGGAAATGTCCTGGTGACAGTATAAACATTAGAACAGGTTATGAAAAAGTCCAAGGATGATTTTAAGGCAGTAAGCAGAATAGCAGAAAATTAAGAGGAAAAGTTTAAAACACAGAATCTTGATTAAGTGATTTGTTTAAAATATTTCATCCTTTTATTGAATTTGGCTTTAAAATGAGAGGGTAGACCAGAACTATAATCCAAGCCAAAAATTATACCCCGCTTACGGAATATGTGACAAAATAAAATAGAAAACGTTTTAAGGCAATTTCTCAAAAGAATATTCTTGCTCTAAACATTCCTTTCTTTCATCCTACCCTTTCTGTTTAGTGAGCTTTGTTCAAGTTAATAAAAGCCTTAGAAAAATATCATTAGAAACATACCCACCACAGATATATTTTTAAAAGCTTTATCTTTTAAAATATGAATGCTGATAAGAATAATACCTTAAGAAATTTTAAAATAGTATAAATTTTCATGTCTTCATTTTAGATAGCCTTGAAATATTAGAATGAAAACTGAATGTAAATTCAATATAATCTTTCACATTTTCTTAAAACATTTTTATACTAAAATAGAAACATAGCCTTATCTACAGCATTAACATGAGTAATAAAGAAACCTTTCCATCTTTTCTGCCAAGCACCAAATGCAAAAAATAATTTGTACAGAACCTTAAAATTCATAGCATCATAGGAAACAGATAATGGTGACTTAAGATTATTTCACAGACGAGAAGCTGAGATTGTGGTGATCAAAGCCCAAAGTTCCAGACTGTGGAGTTTGCGCTGGAGCTGAGATGAGTCCTCGAGATCATCTGGGTCCTTGAATATTAGACTTCGGAACATAAATTAAACTTAAGTTTCGATCATGTAATAAACACTGGAACAAACATTTCTTGATTAAAAAAGCAGAGAAACTTACAGAGAATATACTGAATGTCTTCAAAGTAGAAACGCAATTTAATATTTGACAGTTCTTGTTTTCCTGAGTCTTGTGAACAAAATAACAGTCTAATAGAAAAGAAATAAATTCATCGAGACATCAAGAAAAACACAGATAGCAGGTAAAGAAGAAATGTTGCTTCTTTCTCTATGTTCATTTCTCATATTCCTTATATCTTTCCTGTAAACTGATGCTTAATCTATATAAAAATATTCATTATAATGCCTAAGTCTTCAACCAAAATATTCTTTCATAAAAGTGTTTTTAAAAGAAGCTACAGGAGATAAAAGTGATGGGGGACGGGGATGCAACTAAAGACACGGGGGATGAGAAGAAGCAGAAGTATCTCTTGTAATAATCAGAAAATGGGTAACTGGTGCTTGCATGCTGTGTAGAAACCAAGAAACACAGCAGGAAAGCACAAGGTAAACCTAACTAGCCTCATGGCTTCAAAAGGAACCAAGTGCAGAGAATGGGAATGACTCCTTGGGCTTAAAGGAAGATGGTTCCCTCTGAATCCTGCCAGGCTGGCTGCTAAAAGTCAGTCTCCCTGGAATTCAGGAAATTAGCATTTCCCCAGATTGGACGACAAAGGCAGAAGGTCGAGGGTGTGGGAATCTTTATAATTCTGGGAGGCTGGCTGCTGTTGACCATGGTCAGATATGCCTTCATGAAAAACTGAATTGGTAAGGCTGGTTATCACAAGTTTGGTCCCTGAATCCGTTTAACTCTAGGTAAATCTACAGAATCAAGTTTCTGAACCTGCAAAACTAAAGCTCATATTCTGAAAAGTACTGACAACACCTAGTTATGTCACCTGGAAAGCCAGCTTGTGTCCATTACATATGTTTGCATTTCTCTAAAACTGAAACCCCAATTTTACATGACAATCCAGCATATATACTATCTGGTTTCTAAAGTCAGTGGCTTAAAAGTTGTATCAGAAGTACCAAAGGCCATAGGTTCATTCTTTGATTCAGAAATTCAGTATCAAGACATGTGTGCAAGTTAACAGTCAATCAATTAAAAGCAAGTCCATCCTTCCAGTTGTTCTTTTCAAAAATCTTGAAATTATCCTTAATATGTGTTGTTCTCTTGCACTCAACCCATCATCAAATCTCTCTGACTGTTGGACATATGTCCAGGTTCCAGCCACTTTTCATCACCTCCACTGCTACCACTCTGGTTTAAGCCACTAACATTTCTCCTTGCTTCCTTCTGCCTTTGTTCCCTTACAATTTAGTCTCAACAGCTCTGAGTGATCTTTTTAAAATACAAATAAGAACACTGCACCCCTCTCCTCAAAATCTTTTCATGGATCATTATCTCACAAGGATAAAAGTCAAAGTTCTTAAAGATGGCCAACAAGCCTGTCTACGACCTGGGCCTTCCTCCCTTCATTCCTCCTTTCCAGTAGCTCCTGTAATTGCTACTACTCTTTTCCTCACCTACTCTGCCCCAGCTATACAGGCTTGTAAGTGTTCCTGGAAAACACCATGCAGGCTCCCACATTAGGCCTCTGCACTTGCTGTTTCCACCACTGATACATTTTTGCCCAGGTGTCCACATGACTCACTTCCTTTCATCTGCCAGTCTCTGCTCGCATGTCATCTTCACATCCTGTTTTCCCACAGCCACATCATCATTCCTTCTTCATACTACCTCTCCCCTTTCCTATACTATATAATTCTATTAATTTTTAATAGTCTGTCCCCCACCTACCTCCACTCCACCCCTCCCCCCCACACACACACACACTCTGAGCAAGAATTTTATAACGACAGGGATTTTGGTATACTTTGGTTCGCAGAGGTATTACTAGACTTAGAACAGAACTTCATATATTGGAGCAAAAGGGGTGGGGGACACTCCAAGTCCAACCATGAAGTAATTACATGAATGAGGGCATAGGCATATAAAGGAATACCACACTCATCTGAGAAACATGGTAGTGAAGTGATTAAGGGCAAAGACACTGGAGCCAGACTGACTGGCCTCGAATACTGGCTCTGCTATTTACTATGTAACTGCAGGTGGATAACCTCACTTCTCTGTGCCTTTAGCGTCTGCCTCTGTAATAGAAGTTCCTACCTCATGAAGTTGTTGTGAGAGTTAAATGTGTTAATAAACGATATGCACTTTTAAATGTGCTGGCACACAGTAAAGACTTTATACATGTTCACTATTATTTAAGAGAATTATGAAAATCTACAAGTACTGACATGAAGACATGTTCACAATATATAAGGTTATGAGAAAACACCACGTTACAGAACAGATATAAACTATGTCCCATTTTTATAAAGGAGTCAAGAAGTACATAGACAGAATAAATTTTGAAAAGAAATATTCCAAATTATATATAACAACTGCCTCTGCTGGATAAAGAATTAAGAAAATAAAGAAGACACTAATAACACTGTTCTTAAAAGCTTAACACCAAAATAGGGCACAAGAAAAGAAATCACCAGCAGCTGTGGTAAATCATCATCCCAGCATTGGGACTTTCAATGATGATGTATATGTCATACCCCTCCCTATATACTTTCCTAACTTGCTCTAGATAACCTCAAAGAGCTCCCCAATATTGGTAGCGCTCCTTATGGATAGAAAGGTTTTCCAATTAAACATATGTTACTCAAGTGGTCAATATTTTCTACAGTATCCCTTATAAGTGGTCATATGGCTTCTGCTTTATTTCTTCAGAAGCAGGGAATTCATTATTTCAAAATTTCTTGTTTAATCACTGAATTTCTGGTTTTGACCATATGTTCTTATTACTAAACTCTACCTCAGAGGATTTTCACTTATTCCTGCAAATGTGCCTTCTTTCACCTCCCAAAGCTTTATCCCTTACACTGGGTCTACATCTCAAAACATGTTTAGTCAAAAAATACATAATCATTCTAAAGAAAATGTTTCTAAACTATATGGCATGCTTACATTTCCTATCTGTACATATATATAATAAACAAATATAATGATTATATATTATTATATAATATAATGTGAACATATATATAGTGAATTTAATTGAATCTATAGTTAACTATCTTAATCACAGTAGATATAGAATTTGACATCTGTAAGAGACATTCAAAACTTTCTAGCCCTGTTATTTCTTTTTATAAGAGGAAACTGAGGATCAGAAAAAATTAAATAGTTTGCCAGTGGTCAAGTGAAGACACAGTGCTGGCAGTCATGAATCACTGTCCTTTCCTTAGACATAATGTCTTAAGCGGGAGCTTACCAAGATCCATAAGTCTGAGTGGACCCATAATAAATAATCTTGATGAACCATAATACTGATTCTTCTCTTTCTTTTGTGTCACTTATTACTTCTCAATATGTTATTTAACTTTTTAATTCAATCTACCACCACCATTTCTAACTGTTATACTATAAATCTATAAAAATTTCTGGAATAAATGATGACAATCAATAAGTTCATCTTATATATGGTTTTCTCAAATTCATTAATAAAATATTTTGTACCTATTATGTATACAATATATACTTAGAGGCCTGTCAGATATGAAGAGAAATTTGTGCTTCAAGGAATATACATTAAGTTGAAAAGGCAAAAAACCAGTAGCACCACACTCTTTATCAAGACACCCACCAGTGAGAGAGAGAGAGAGAGAGAGAGAGAGAGAGGTACCCAAATACATACAATTATATAAAAATCATTCACATATAGTACTATCCTAATATACTGTATATATTATAAAATATACCTTAATATTTTAATGAAATACTGCAAAATAAAATTAATGCTCAGAGTTCAATCATATAAAGGATTGGTAGAATCTTCTTTTCTCATCAAAAGGCACCAAAATATGACACCCCAAAATTTGCCACTTTGGCATAAGGATTATTTTGAACCGGAGGCAATTTAGAAACAACAGACTTAGGAAAAAAGTGTTCTCTTCTCCTATCTGGCTAAAATCAAGACATAAATTTCTATTTGTAAAGTTACCTGTCTCTCCAATACCAGGAAGAGAACTACTCAAGAGACAACTTTTATCTGCATAACAAACCCTATTAAACAACCCGAACTTACCACATCTGTCCTGGTCACAATTTACCCATCCCTAAGAAACCCAAAACCCTTTTTCTTTTGTTTAAAGTCTTCTCCACTCTTCTCTCTTTGTTAAATGGTATATGATCTCCAAATTCTAATCTCTTCCTTGAGTCACATTTCTTCATGAACTCCCATGTTTACTAAAATCTGGTTTTTTATTTTTTTCCTATCATCCATCTTTTATCAGTATGATTTCTAGGCCCCAGTTGCTGAACCCAACAGAGTACGTACAAAGGGTTTTTCCCCCACCCCTATATCATAAAGTTTAAGGTGCAGTGGTATTTTGGTGTTACTTTTAGATCTAAGGCAAAGCAAGATGAATGAAAGTTAAACCACTGTACACAGCATATCTCACTATATTTAAAACTGCACTTAAGACTTGCACAGCATGTAGCATTTGAAGCAATCATTTCTTTCTTGTTAATAAGCTAGTTAAAGTAAAACGACCTTTCCTTAAAAGATTAACATAAAAAAATAACTAAAATTATGATATGTATATTCCTATTATAGAGAATATCCCCATAAAATGAAAAACAAATCTGTAAATTAGTTCACCTCCCCTAAGATCAATATCCTGATACTCTGCTCAAAGCAAACACTTTAGAAGGTAACATCCTTCAACAACAACAAAAAGGAACAAAGAGAGCAAGAAAAAGGAATGAAAAAAAGGGAGAAACTCAAGAGTTTATCAGTTTATCAGAAGACAATAAAGTGGCATTAAGAAGAGATGCTCTGATCAGCTGTTACATTTATTTACTCAACCATCCAATTTGCACATCTCATTGTACTTTAATTATCACATTCACCAAGAAACACTAAAATTAAATTATAACACAAATCTGTTATATTTTGAGGAAGAAATAAGGAACACTTACAGTTCTGGTTCCAACTAAAAAATGAATTAAAGGAATAATAATTCTAAAGAGAAATCCATACTTGGGCTCCATCATGAATAAAATTTGAGCTGGAGTACTATTAGATCACAACATGGTTTCTGGCGGAAGACTCAGACAAATCCAGAATTTAGAATTAGCTATACAGTCTGAATAATAAGTTATTTTTAAAAATGCATTTATAATAGGTTTCTCAACAAAATTTTCAAGTGTTTTACATCTTTTTCAAAGTCACTTTTCCAAAGACACATTAGTTAATATAAAAGCTGATCTCTTGAAGGGGTAACAAAACAAGCACTTTGTTATTTAAAAAATTACAATAGTCTACAGCCATGCTATCCTGAACAAGCCCGATCCCGTCTGATCTCGGAAGCTAAGCAGGGTCGGGCCTGGTTAGTACGTGGATGGGAGAACACCTACGAAGACAAGGTACTGTAGGCGTAAGAAATAAAAAAAAATAAGGGATTGTAAACTGACGAGGTCCTTGCAATCTGTGAGGTCAATCAAGTGTTGCCTTGCCTTAAAGAAAAAAAAAATTACAATAGAAGTAGCCGAGCAAGAGACACTTGCGCCTGGAAAAGATAAGATTCTGCAAGATGGTCCTCTTGGCTAATTCACATAATCATGGAATCCCCACCTACAGGAGAGAGGCAACAGAAGAGACTAACTTCCTTCAAAGCTGCCTTAACTGGGCTTCGGCAAGTTCTAACTCCTACAGGATCAAGATGTTTCATCTGAGGAGCAAGAGGCAGAGAATACCAATATTTTAAGGCAGTATAAAAAACTCATGTTTAACATACTCTTGTTGAACTCGCTAATTCAAAATGAATCGCTGTCCCAAATTATCTGTTCTTATAGCATTGACTCACAGTACTATAGTTCTTTCAGGCATCTCTTCCTTACAAGAAGTTAAGTTCCTTGAGGGCAATGCCGAGATATGATTCACTTTGTAAACTGAAATCAATTTAGACTATAATAAACAATAAAAAATCATTTATTTGAGCAAAAGGAGGTGCAGCCCAGGAGACAGAGATTTAGGTAGCAACCTAAATTGTGTGCTGCTTAGACAAAGGGAAGGCCACCTTGTATAGAGTTAAGTTCCCATCCAGGTTCCCAATTAGGTCCATTTTATATATATGAAGTATCCAAATTCATCACTTCTGACTGGTGTAAAATTCACAGTCTTAATTGGTCAGCATTATGCATCATGATTGGTAATTATGGACCAGTTCTGATTGGATGGAGAAGCCCTTAGTCCATTGATTGAAAGACAAAACCAGAAACTCCCTTATAATAGTTAACTCAGCCAGTTTAAATGAGCATGGGATAGCATGGGAAGCCAACGGTTCAGTTTGAGGTTCTTCCTGGTATACAGAGTGTGTGAGAAGTCCCCTGTCAGCAAATGGCCACGAAGCTCTTATTATTTATAAAATTCGGGCCCTCGGCTGACCATGGGAAGTCCATCTCAGCAGATAAATTCCTTCTCAGGGATTACATCAAATGAATCTTTCTTCTGTGGATCTACAAACTTTACATACCTCAGAGTACATTTTTTAAAAACCTCTTGCAATTTAATAAATAAAAGAAAAACCAATACCAGGATAGAACACTGGAATCAATCGTTAACTAAAGTTATGATTAACAGTCATGTTTATGTCTCTTAAAATTTAATAAAGACACCATTAAACAGGAAACCTATCTTGCTCACCATCAGAATTATAGATAATCCAATCAGAGGAACTGCATTTGATTGGTGCATTTGAATTTTATGACAAATCCTCAAAGGATTTTCACTCTCACAAATCAAGTAGGAATTACTAATTTATAGAAATTACTAATCGTAGTCCTACGAATTACTTTCTAAGCATTTAAACAGCATCATTTTCCCCTCAACTCTCTCCTTCATCCCCTACAACGGTCTTTCTTAAAAATTTAAAAATCTAATTTCAGAAAAGTAATAGAACTATTAGTTATAATTATTCTGACCTCAAATCAAAAAGGTATTTATTCCAAATGCAACTTTTAACTTCATAAAAGGAAAAAAACTTTTTTTACAACAGCAGCCAACATAGCTGGTCAAAGACAAATCTTGGAAGCACTGCTCACTCTTAGTTCCAGAAAGCAAAGCGATTTCAATGAAACAGACACCATCCTCTATTCTTGTGTGAAAATGCTCTAATACTAACATAAATGGACAAAATAGAATCCATTAGCGTGTGGAGGGTGACTGTCAAGCTTCTATTGTTTGCCATGCCAGCCAAAAGACAAACTTCAATACACTAACACCACCCACACTAACATCAATTCAAATTATCAACTGAGATACCCAAGAGAATGACACCATTTAGCAACATGACTTAAACAAACCAAAGCATACCACGGTATATAAAAAAAAAAGAGGATGTCTTCATTATTACCATTGATTACTATGAAGAAGAAACTAAAGCTCGGTAGAGTTATATGGAAAGGGCCTATGGTCTCCCTCTGAGCCACATGCAAATAACTAGAGTCAAAGCACCTAAAATAGAACATTTACACATGACATACTGAAAAAGAAAACCAAATGATCATCTCAATGGAAGCAGAAAAAGCATTTCACAAAATTTGACATCGCATCAAGAAAAATTCTAAGCAAACTAAAATTAGAGAATTACTTCAAACTGATAAGGAAATGTATGGTAAACCTACAGGTACATCATGTTTTCTCCCTAAAATGAGAAACAAGGGAAGGATGCCCATTCTCACCACTTTTATTCAATATTGTACTAGAGGCTCTCTACCTAGTACAATAAGAAAAAGCATACAATTGGAAGAAAAAGGAATTAAAAAGGTTTCTTCACACATGAAATGATTATGTATAAAATTCTGAAGGAATTTAATACAAAGCTAGTAGCACTAGTTAACAGTTTAGCAAGACCACAGGATTTGAGAGAAAATGACAAATATTGAATGTACACAGACAATCCATCATATGAATAAGAGGGGTTCCTAAAGAAAAAGAAACCCTAAAGCAAAGAATACTAAAACTATAATTCAAGAAAACTGACATAAAATATTTTAAATATTTAACTATATATTGAAAGATCATTATGTATGATTATTGCCCCAGAACAACCAACACTAAGACACATTCTAATAAAATCACTCAACTCTGAGGAAAAGGGAAAAATTTCTTTGATCATCTAGATAAAAAGAGCACATGACTTATAACAGGGAAAAATTATGCTGTCACCAGACTTTAAAAGCAACATTCTCTGCCAGAAAGAAAATGTGACCCAAAGATTTTATATCCCCAAAATCAACTTTCAAGTATAAAGAGCACTAACTGCTAACGTGCCACAACTAATGGGCTGTTGTTTCTAGGAGCTCTTTCTAAGGAACCCAGTAAGCATGAGCTTCAACATCAAAAATGCCTGGAAGGTTATTTACGTAAAGTCTAGTGTGTAGCAGTCAATATATAGTTATTTATGGAATGTATACTAAATAAAGGTTAAAAATGAAAGACTGAGTACATAATGGCTCTATGACTTAGCAATGTGAATAGAACTCCCATTAAAAATATTTGAGAGGAAAATAGGAATAACATTTGCAAGACAAATATTTATTTTTCAGTAATCATGATTGGTGGTATATGTACATGCATTACTATTATTCTGGAACTATTTAAGTGTAAAATGGGATAAAGTTAATGAGGACTATGGGATAATTCTAATGCTATCACCCCCTGTGTTCTTGAAAACTAAGATTCCTGATAAAGAAGGAGACATAGATATACTATATGAGATTAAATTAAAAACCTTTTAGTCCTGAATGAAAATTGGAAATATCAATATGAACTCATACAGTATTTTAGCTTAAAATTTGTGTGTGAGAGTGTGTATGTGCGTGTCCACTGAAAAGATTGAAAAAGCCTAGAATCAATAACTAACACAGAAGCAAAGCACCCTGATGTAGACACGAAATGCTGCTTCCTGTTCAAAGAAAGCAGAACTTGTTAGAGATTGGCTGATTCCAAGTCTGGGACAGGAAATGTACAAGATGAACTTGGAACATCTTATCATACCACCTGAGAGCAGGAAAGCTATCAAAGAATACCAAGATCATCTCAAAAGAACTCAGAAGCCAACCTGAAGAGGTTCACAATAGTCAGACACAGGGCAATCTGAACTTGGATAAGAACTGCAATTGACTGAAGCCCAAGTAAGTTTAAATTCTAATCCGATTTTTTAAAAAGAAGTTAACAGTCACCTTCTGACAGAAAAATATGTCATTATTTTAGGAACTGGGTAAATAATTTAGAATTTATTCTGCCTGCCTCTATAAACTCTACCAATGAGTAAATAACAGATGAAGAGAAATATCTACTTATAAAATTTTTACACCTAATTTATGACAATAATAAAATAGAATACCACCATTTTCCAAACCCCACAGAAGTAATGAATCTGGGTATTAAACATCAATGGCCAACAGCATCAAGAAACATGAAACAAGCACATATTTTGAGGTTTCTGAGATAAGGGCAGGGTAGGACAGGGGTTTCCAGAGAGGGTAAGCAACGTTTTATTTCTTGAACTGGGTGGCAGTTACAAGGGTGTCTGACTTAAAATAATTCACGAACATATATCTTTCTGTGATTTTTAATTTTTTTATTGTAATATACAGTAAATGAGTTAAAATATCTTAATAAAAAATACTATAGAACTAAATAACCAGAGATTTCCCAGTAAACAAAAAGGGGAATAGAAGTAAAACTGTGGTAGCCATCTCTAAAGGCTTTTGAAACCTCCTTATATATCTCAGAACCCACAAGAAAGTGGTTTTAACCCATGGATATAAACAGGATGTCACAGTTAGTTGGAAGAACCCCCAACGTATGTTTATAGAAACAAAAGTGTATTGTATTCTAACCATCCTGTCAGAGGTAACTAGAATGACACTAAAAAGAATAATTAAGAATTACTGTAGAGATTTCAAAAAAAGCACCACAAAAGAGCTTGTTTATTTTCTATATTTTATGGTAATTAATTCACATCTATACCATTGAAAAGACTGACTGGAAAATTAAAAGCATGAAGAGTGCACAGAATACATCTGTTGTTCTCCTTCTGTACTGTGTACGGGCAACTTCCCTAGTTCTTTCTGAGAATACAACTGTATTTAAAAGGCAGGATGGTTCAAGAAGGAAAACCCCATATTGACTGTCCAGAGACCTAAAGTCAGGTCCCAGAAGTGCCATGAATTGGCACTAAGGCAATCCTTCCTATCCGAGCCTTAATTTTCTCACGTACACATGAAAATAGTTAAACGAGATGAATTCTGGGATTTATTCTAGCACTAAAAATCTATAATTGTGATAGAAAATATTTGTCCCCAAAAATAGCACTTACTGCCACAATCCAACAAGGTTAAGAAGAAATATTACAGTAGCAAATGACATCATTAGAAATATTTTCTTTTCCAAATAGGTTTTCTAATTAGAAAAATGTAAAAATTCTTTGAAAACTCCCCCAAAAGGCTGCAATTTAAGTTTAATTTTTTTCACTCAGCTGAAACAAGAAGAAACTATCGTTAGTAAATTTAAAATTAGCAAATGGACACATAAGAAAAAAATCGTTTTTCATATTTTCAATTCTGGTTCATTCTTTCATATATCCATTTGTAAAATTGTGATAAGAGGGAAAGCTTCTGGTTTTAAAAAGTGAGAACAATAAAATAATAGAAAACGGGCAATAAATTCAGCTTCTCTTCTTTCACCTCTAGTTTGAATTGTTCAAATTTCAACTCTACTGATCAAAATCCTGAATACCTAAGCCTCTAAGAGAAAAATAATAACAATAAAACAAGAAATGAATGTTGCTGTAAGATGAAAGTTGGGAGTCTAAAGAGTAGTCTTGTACAGTTGTCCATGTCTTCTAAAAAGTAACAAAAATTATCATCACAACAATAGGATTTTGCTTTTTATACTGCTTTAGTTTTTTCCAGAGCAATTTTCACATGTATCATATGCTGCCTCTGCAATCCTTAGGAAGAGTTAAAGGCAGGATTCTTACTTTACAAATGAGGATAATACAGTTCAGAGAAGCGAGCTGCAAAATGGAATACAACTATGAGATGAATTAACGTTGGTTTCTACTACTTAAAGCAAAAAGGGGTACCTGGAGTACCACTCTCCCCCCTACCCCATGCAAAACAAACAAACAAACAAACAAACAAACAAACAAACATATGTAGGAGATCTGTACCTGCTGAAGAAGAATGAGACCTCACCTTAAAATGTGAACAAAAATTTAAAAATTCTCAACTCAGGTTATGCTCAGCCGAGCGGTAGGCCATTAATGTGGCACAATTTCAAACATTTCACTCTATAAGGAATGAGTGTTCAACTACTCTCAGGTACTAGAAGCAACTGGATGCTGCAGAACAGGTGATGAGGACATTGAACCAAGTAAAACAATCCTCTCTATTAGGTCAATCCAAAAATAAGAGAACAAGAATAAGAAAGCTAAAAACATAAGGTTTCTAAATTTCAAATCCCCATACTTAAAGCAGGGAGGGGCTCTCACTCAGGCCTTACAAGGCACAGTGAAATGCAACTCTTTATGTATTTATGTTTACACAAAATACATTTGGGCATAAATTGCTAACCACCATGACAATGACAACAAAAACCAATAGCTATGGGAAAAATGTATTTCTTAAGAATTATTTAGAAAATAAATATTTTATATTGCTCTAACATGGGCTCTCCCCATTAAGGTTCTGAGCAGATTATCTTGCTTCTTATCTCGCTGAAAAACAGAAAAAATTGGAAGAGAACCACTATTTCTTTTGACCACCATGTCTATCAAACTACCTGCTCTGTATAAGCATGCAGTCATGCACTGTATAAAGATGAACCACATACATGACAGCAGTCCCATAAGATTATAATGGTGATACTAGTGTAAAAAGACCTGCTGCACTACCAGTTGTATAAAAAAGTATAGCACATATACTTATGCACAGTACATAATACCTGATAATAATAAATGACTGTTACAGGTTTATGTACTTACTATACTGTACTTTTAATCATTATTTTAGTGTATTCTACTCGATTTTAAAAAGTTTGCTGTAAAACAGTATACTGTGTTATGCAAGCAGCAGCCTCATACCTCTCTCGTGTTTTACCTCTCTTAAGTGCATAATTTCTCTTGTGTTTGATTTAATCTCATGTTGTTTTGTACTGTGATATGTTGTACAGGTTTGTAGCCTAGGAGCAATAGGCTGTACCATACAGCCTAGGTGTGTAGTTATCTCTACTATCTTAGGTTTGTGTAAGTGCACTCAATGATGTTCGCACAATGACAAAATCGCCTAAGAATGAATTTCTCAAAATGTATCCCCTTGTTAAGTGGCACATGACTGCACTTGTCTTCTCATCTTACTCCCATGTAAATCCAATGCTTCTGTTGGTGTGCTAGCATCCCAGCCCCTCTTGCATACTCTTCTCCGGTAATTACCCTTTGTAATTACCCTCTTCCCCTCTACAAAGCAATTTTAGCTCTATAATGAATCACATCCAACAGCATACAGATATGCAGTGGCATTCCATCTTAAAAACACAAAAAACTCTTTGATTCTACACTTTCCCCCATTCAGCTCTAGCTCCATTTCTGCTTCCCTTTGTAACAAACCTCCTTTAAAATGCTATCTGCACTCTGTCTCACAACCTTGCCTCTCATTGTGTTTTAAATCCACTCAAATCAGTCTTATATCCCCACCTCTCCACTGAAACTGCTCATCAAGAACAACTACGAGCATTCTTGTGACAAATCCAGTGAATCAATTCTCAGTCTACATCTGACTCAATCTCTCAGCAGCACTTACACAGCTGATCACTCCCTCTTTTTGAAATACATCCTTTACTTGGCTTGAGACAAAACACTCTCATGGTTTCTTTTACCTTGATTGAGACTCCTCTGCTGGCTGGCTCCTATTCTTTGGTCTTCTCCTTCTCTGTATGCCCTAATTCTCTAGGTGATCTTCTTCAGTCTCATGGCTTTACATACCAGGATGACGATTCCGAAATTTATGTCTCAAGCCCAAACTTCATATATACAATATATCAAGACAGCTATCCAGCAGGCATCTCAAATTAAACATAATCCAAACAGAAATCTTGATATCCTAGTCCCATACCCATCTCATGTAAAACTTCCTCTATTCTTTCTCATCTCAGACAAATGGTTCAAACATATGCCTGATACTTAATCCCTCCTCTAACCATGCCCCCAAAAAACTAGGAGTTACCCTTGATTACCATCGTTTTCTCATACTCTACATTCAATCTGTCAACAAAGGCTTCTGACTCTACCTTCGAAACTCCCAAACCTTTCTCCTCATCTCCATTGCTACCACACTTATTCAAGCCACAGTTCTCTCTTGTTTGTACATCTGTCCACCAGCATGATAATTTTATGAGATTGTTTCCAGCTCTTCACAAAGTTTTGCTATGGCACAAATGTCACCTTCTTCAAAAGGCTTTCCTTGACCATTCTATATAACATAGGCCTCGCTTCACTCTACTATCCCTATTACGTTATGCCTGCCTTAGATTCTTCTCATCAAGCCTATCAAAACCTGAAATATGGTATTTATTTATTTCCTATCTCCCTGTCTACAAGGCTAAGAAATGTTCTTAACCATCATACTACCCACATAGCCAGAATAGTGCCTCGCTTACTGCAGATGCTAAGTAAATATCTGTCAAATGACTGAAATTCTATCCAAATAGTGTCCTATCATATGATTTATACACTGGTCTTCTCTTACTTTTTCATTCCTCTTCTCATATAAGTTAAAAAAAAAAAACTAAAATTATGAATGGAATAGTAAAATAAACCCGTATCACAAATAGTGAAATAAATCTACATCAAAATGGTAAAAATTCTATATTATCTCCAATTTTTCGATATGAAGTTTCTTTTAGTGTTCCTGTTTATTACAAAAGCAAGACAGGCAACCTAGAGGGGAAAAAAAGTCAAGAAATACTGATTAGGAAAAAATAGGATTTTTTTTTAAATGCTAAAGAATATTCTACAAATCATTTTCCTTACATTTGTTTTCTTTTTTTAAAAGAAGGTAATTTTATTGAAAGTCCAAAGATGATCAAAATGAGAATCACAGATGTATTTTAAAATAGCCTGTTAATATAGAAAATCAGCATATTTCTCACATTAGGATTTTACACAAACCAAACAACATAGGTGACTTTAATTTCTTACATGCACTCATTGCGTAGTATTTTGTAATAAGGTAAGAATCATCATTGTACATTGTATGAATCCCAGGTTCATCGAGTATTTATTTCTAAAACTATTTACAACTCCCTTTATCTAGCTTACATGACAAATCTGTTGGTTAGCCTTACAAATTTCTCCATGAATATAACTGGGCATTATAATGCAGTAACAAGAAAAAAAAAAAAAATAGAGTACGAAACTCCTAATACAATGTCTATGTCTGTGGAGAGTAAGCATTAGAAGCCAGAAATGACTGTCTTCATGAACTCTTCTTAAGAAATAGCACCACTTTTAAAGAATTTAAGATACTAGTATTATTTAAGGAGAAGACAGACATGTAAAAATACCAGTAGGGAACAGAAAATGGAACTTTACCTCCTAATCATTCAGAGAAGAAAAAACACTGGTTAGTCAAACTTCTTTTCTAATTAACCATAATTGGTTAATTCAATCAAAACTCAAGAAGAAACAAATCTAAAGGATACAAGTAAAGGTAAAATAATATAGCAGAATGCTTAATCTCAAGTATATGCTCTGCATCGAAGTCAGAGTGGGGAAGTCTCTTACCTGTGCTTCCTGAGTAATGGAAGCCATCCTAGTTTTTGTTCTACAAAACATTCTTCTCACTACAAGGCATCAGGTAAGTCACGGTTGCTTTGTACAGAAGAAATAGGTGCAGCACAATTATGAGTCCTCTGATTCTTAGAACCTTACACAGATAAAAGAGAGTGCTTCATACTGAAAATATATGGCACTTTAAAAGTTATTATATAACTTTTTCTTGAAAAATAAAGATCACTTTTGAACATTGGTTGTTATAGCTATAGATAATGGGGCTTAAGTCTGATTGGTCATTGAATCCAAAACTTTTGCCATAAAACTTTTCTTAAAATAGTCCTGACATATGATGATGGTTAGGTTTTGTCCTCTTATAAACGTGGAAGAAGGGCATGCTGTTCCATGACTAATTCCTGCCTTTCCCATTCATTCTTCAAGTTAAAACTCAAATGTCATTTCTTCCAGAAAAGTCTTTTCTGATCACTGCAACTTTAGATTTTAGATTTTCCTCTTATGTGTTCCTGTAGTGCCTAATACTGTTCTCCATCATAAACTATATCATATTTATCACTGTTATCAACTTCTCTTGGTTTATGTACATCTCCTACAAGACTCTAAGCAACACTGTATGCTCACTATTGCTTGCCAACTCAGATCCCTCCTCCCATCCCACATCTTTTATTCTTGCTAGCAGAGACCTGATTTTGTTTGTTGCTCAACCAATGAGGTACTATGCTTAAAAAAGAGTCTCCCTCAACTCAAAGTCCCAGAGTAGGTAAAAAATAGTCTAAGTCAGTTATGACATCGTCTCTCTCCTTGCTAGTGATTAGCTTGTATGTCTGAGTTTGGGACTCAATTTTCACCAATGGTCTGCAGTAGAGCTTCTAGGAATAATTCTCCTCCCTACTAATAAGAGAATTATGGGGAGTAAGATCTCTGTTCACTGGCTGTAATCATGACTGCATGTACTATCTGAAACTATTGCTACTGCAGCAATGTTTCAACAAACTACAGATGGCAACATCAAAAGGTGGAAGGTCCCTGTGTTAAGACATCGTTAAATCATGAAATTAATCAAACTAGAACTGTCCATCTCCAGACTTCTTGTTATGCGAGAGATGGTAAAACCTTTATGGTTCAAGCTACTTTTGGTTAAGTCTTCTGCTACTTATAGTCAAAGATATCCAAACTGAAATAGCTCTATTCATCAAAACATACTAATGTAAATAGTAAAACCAAACACATTCCTGCCTCTGTTTGACTCCAGTGTTCATATTACCATTCCACTATACTGTCAGGCTTCCTTCTTAACTAGCTAAGCCAGAATTCCAATCCACTCTTATGACTCTAAATCCAAACCTCTTTTTATTGAATTATAGGTGACCTAGGGAATCTATGCTTCTCCGTTATATGTACAAACTTATTAGTATGACACCATTCTAAATGCCAGACATCAGTAGAAGCCCGTCTTTAGCTAATGAAGTACTATAAGTATTGGGAAAATGTGATATAAAGTACTTGCCTTTCTGATGATTAAGATGTATATTTCAACACAAAAATACGCTTTTCTGCAATTACTCTATGAGCTGAGAACAGAGCACCTATCTCATAACTTTGATTCACTTTTTGCCTGTCCCTCCTTGCTCAATTAAACTTAAATTACATATGATCTTAATTCCACTAAAAAGCCACACTTCGAAAAGGAAAGAGGTATGTCTTTAAATTCCCAGTAAAGGAGTAGTTAAAACCAATGAAGAGAAGATGACATTTTTAGAAAACTAAAGGGGAACTCTTTTACAAATAAAGAAATGAGGGCTCACAGAGGTTCAGTATTTGCTAAAAATCATATAGATAGGGCCAGAAAGAGAACTAGAAATTTGGACTCTAATTCCTAATTCACTGCTTTCTCCACAATACTATAATGCTCCCAGGCTTCTTATTAAATATTTACTGAGAATTCTTGGCCAAACAAAAATAATCCATTACCATATATACAAGTAAATCAAAAACCTGTTAATAAGTGTGACAGATACAAATTACTTTATATATTAACTTTTTATTTTTTTAAATAAGCTTTACTATGTCCTAGTTATCTTTTCCATTTTTCCAGTCAACAAGATTTCATATTATTTAAATAATTTAAACATAACAATTGTTATCATTGCAAACACACTTAAAGAGAAAGTCTTAGTTCTGATTTTTACATATCTACTTTCTTCTTTATAAAAACAATGTAGCATCTCATATTTATCAAAAACTTCAGTAGACAGAACAAAAATTATCATAGTTTTAAATTTAAATGTTGTAATTTCCCTAATGAAGCAATTATGATAATGGTGACTTCACCCAGCATCCTCTTGGTTATGAAACTAATTTCTCTGAGAAGTCAACTTGGAGCTCAGGAAATCAACAGTCTTTAGAAAATTATTTATAAAAATTCATGTGAGATTTTAGTGAACTGTAGTTGATTCCACCATCTATTCCACTTGAGGTGATAAGTTCAAGCCAATTGCTATAATTCCATCTTCTTTGCCAATATTCAGGACAGAGTAGTCCAGTGACAGTTTGGACCAATGATACATAAAGTTTGTTCAGGTCTTCAGAGAAAGAAAAGGCAGTCTCTTTCCCACTAGATGGAAACAAGAAAAATATGGATTCAACTGTTGCTCCTGTCCTCATAACCACAGAAGGAACTGGGTTTAAAGATGAAGCCAAGAATGCAAAGAGAAAGGAAAAAGAATAAACAAATCTGAGTCTCTTGTGACAACACTGAGTTTATTCAACTCACTCTGAAGCCTTCTTGGACTTGTGAGAATAATCCACTTTCTTACTGTTTAAGTGAGTTTCAGCTGAGATTTCTATTACTAGCAGCAAAAATGACCTTCACTGATGAAGTAGTAAAATCAAGTCTAGGGACAACAAGCACCAAAAAGGGAAGAGTCTATAAGCCTACAATATTATAAGAAACACTCCAAAGTACTTTTTCTCTCATTAGATGGTTCAATTACCAGCCAAGTTTCAGGGGGTTTCTATAGAGCAAAAGAATTCCAAGACTCTCACTAAACAATATCTAATTTTGTAAACTATCAGGAAGCTAAGGGATTTTTTTCTTTCTTTCTTTCTTTCTTTTTTTTTAAATAATTATTAGGCACCCAGCACACTTCCAGGCTCTGGGGATATAGCTATACACAAAGGAGAATGCCTGTCCTTAAAGCTCACATAGAAATAGAGAGAGAAAATAAATTAACAAGTGAATAAATATCTTCCTCATGGATTTAGTTCTACAGTATAAAAATCATGAAGCACCCAAGCAAGTTCTATTATGACTAGTATCTGAATTTTATGAACAGGGGTAGAAATAAATAAGATTTTATGAACTGTTTTGCTCAAGTGAAAAAAAAAGTCAGAGGCAAGACCTGAGAACAATAAGAAAAAACTGAAAGATCAAGAGGAAGAAATAGAGCCAAAATTGTAGAAAATAAAAAAAGAAAAATGCAGGAAAAAAAACAAGACTATAAAATCATCAGCACACAGAAACGCACAGAGAGGAAGGGTGTGAGGGAATGAGAATTTAAATAGTATGTTTCACGTCTTTCTTATTAGAAACGAGGAGACTAGGACAAATGGAATGCTAAGCCAAATAACAGGCCTAGAACTCAAGATCTTTTAACACCTTTTTTTGAAAAAAATCTACCTCAGAACAGAAGAAAACACTAAAGTTCCCAGCCCATATCATAAAGTCCCTCTAAACCACGAATGACTTTCCAAAACCCACTACACTATAATCCACAATCCAGGGCCGAGCTAAATTCATTCTTCTCACGTGATGGCCAGATGGGCAAAAAACACCATCTTATTACCTCATATAGAAAATGAGAGAAATTCCTGTACCCTCTTCTATGTCTTTTATGTAATAAATTAGGGCTTGTAAAGAGAGAGAAAATTCTTAAAAATTCTTAAGTGACAAACACAAAAATTTTAAATTAGCATAAAAAATCATCCAAAATTTCAATTCTTCCATAATATGAAAGTCTCTGACTAGATACTATCAGACAACTAATTTGAATGTCATGGCTTCCTATTTTCCCAGAAGAAATTTAAAGAACTGCTAAGTACCCACTGAAGTGCTTAATAACTTAAATAACAAGGAAAAAGTAAATAAGTTACTGGGATAAGTCATAAGCACTTGACTAAATGGCTTACTCTTCTAATAAGACAGAAAAATAGACAATTGCAATTTTAA
>NW_006434369.1:2404883-2410353 GCF_000325575.1 Pteropus alecto
ATATATTAAATTGGTTTCAGAAATCAAATCATAGGTCAATGGGTAATTGACCTATTACTATGGGGAAGTCTGAGAGAGGGCTTGAATATCACGAAAATATAGAGGATTTTTTAACCGAAAACTGCTTTAAAGTGTACATTTTTAAAGATATTTGGCAGGAAGCTTTAAGTGTTTTAATATAAACATTTATTCAATTTTCAAATGTTGATTGAGTGCCTATTTTGTATGAGGCACCATACTAGCCTCAATTAATGCAATGTAATTTAAATAAAGGAATCATCGTTAGACATGAAATATCTGGTTATTCTTGATCACAGAGCACGGTAAAAATGACCATGCCTTATAAATAGAGTGACCGTATGTCCTTGTCTATGCCAATGCCTCTTATCCCAGCATAATTATTACTGGCTCTCTGACATTCCCAAAAGTGTCTCCGGTTAGTCACTGAATTACATACATGGTTACCCCACTGGGGTGGGTAAGCAGACAGGTGCAATATGGTAGCTAGTTAGCATAATGCCAAATACTACTAGATTTCTTTTTTATGTTGTAGATAAGAATAAGCTACCCCTAGATAAAATGTAAGACTCGGATGTTATATCAACACAATAAAAGCATTCTGTGATTGCTGAATAATAACTTTAAAAGGGATTTGTTTTCTTAATTCAAATACCCAGTAGTCAAATATTCCATCATTCTATGATACCTGATTAATGGTTTGCAACTAACCCAGGCAGATCTCAACAACCACGTGACCAAGGAAAGAACCAAAACACCGAGGCCACTTGCCAGACTGTCACAAGAACAAAGGCCTAGCAGGTGGCCATCCACTGCTCCAAATTAAATCATACAGCACAGAACATTATCTCCATCATTGCATAATGTTGTTTTTGTATAATGTTACTCCTCACATCCAATTTTCAAAATGAAGACAAAATTGTTTTTAATAACAGGCAAACCACAATAGGAAATAACAATGATCCAAATAACACTGTTCAAGACTGAGTGAAAAAGGCCCCTCCCAAGTCACAGAAGTAATCACCAAATCCTACCCACCCCTCACCCCAATATTTGTTCAATGAAGCAGTGCTGTATCTGGAACAAATCCTGAGGCCTAGTTAAACACCAGGTGGTATACTAGGGTAAATTTTTTTTTAAGTAACAGATGGCTCAAACTTTTCATCTTTATGACATGCAGCGCAGGACTTATGCAAGTAAAACTGTCTTCCAAGTACTTTATACAAGTAATACAATTACTCATGTGACTCATCACATCATAAAGAGAGCAGCAAGTGAGACAGATGCTGTACTTCTGGATTATTTATTATTTTGTATAACAGATATATAAATGATACACACATATATTTAAATATAGTTATATATTTGATGGTATTCCATTTCCCCTATTGTAAAATTAGGGAGCTAAATTAAATGAACACTTTGGTTTGAGTACATTAGATAAAATGTTACAAATCTGAAATGAAGTCACAGTAAGAAGAAAAGTGTTTGGTGTCATTAAAAGTTTAATTGTGAGATTTTTTTAAACAGAAATTTAAAAGTAGAAAATTGGCAGAAGCTGGTTGGGTCAGCCTATGGGCACCTAATCACTACCTCACTCAAAAAAAAAAAAAAAAAGCCTAATGTAGAGTAAAAGAAGACAGATTAAGTGACTTTTTCCCTTCCTTCCTATTTTCTCCCACTACACAACCCTCCAGCCAATATCCAGCACTGAACAGCTTTGCATCCCCACACCAGGTACAGCTAGTGAGAGGGGCGGGTATCACTTGATACAGCAGCAGAATTAAGGCGAAAGAATCTTCAGAGGAAGCACCATACGTCTTTAAGTAGTCAGAGCTGCCTGTCCCAACTGGCTGTGCCTAGGCTTCACCATCTCCTAGTGTCCCATAAAATGGGGAGCAAATGGGTGGTCAGTGAAACAAGTCTCCCATCACATCAGCTTTCTTGTGGCTAATAATCATGGGCATGATCCATGGGTACGACTTGCTGCCCTGGGAAGAGCTAGTGACAAGATTAAATATTTGGCAGTGTCAATAATTGCCTCACCTGTAACCCAACTCATAAAACAATTCTATGAACACAGACTACCTTACCCAACGCATGAGCCAAGGAGACAGGCAGCAAATAGAAAAGTAATCCTAACAGATTCGAGAAGGAGTGTGCTGCTGAAAAAAGTGCACCCAGGAAAAGAAAAACTATAGATTAGTTTTACTGGAAATTCGATCTGCTCAAAACTTCTACCACAGTCCCCTAAAGATCCATGAAATAGATATAGATTCCTAATACATTTTGGCTTTGCCTGAAAATCAAACTATCATATATGTTATTACTCCTGAGTAAAAATGAGTCTGAATTCAGGCAACTATTTGCAAAAGAACTCTTTAAACTCACTCTATTTACATACACATGGGAGCCTTCCTGGTGAAATATTTCTCTGAATGGTACACATTTGTCTTGTCTTTCTATTGGATTTCATAATCAATGCTACCTGCTAAGTTTCAAAAACCTGTACTGTTTAAAATAAAGTAGTAGCTTTATAATAGTTGTGACTGATGTTTTTTATAAAATATATACTTTGTGAATAAGCTTAATAATCTTATTATGCCAGAAACAAAATTTCATTTATTGATACCTACCTGTGTTAAAACTAAATCACCATAAAAATGTGCCCAGTGATATTAAACTCAAACAGCATAAATAATATCATTTGTAAATTGCAAAAAAAAAAGTCAATTATTTTTAAATACCTATTTTCGCTAAAGCATACTATATAAGTCCTAAGCTAATTAGTTCACACTTGAGGTCAACTACCTAGCACACCTCACAATTATAAATACCATGATCAATGTTTCTACAGTTTCAGGAACTTGACTGTTTTGTACAACACTTCCAGGAAAAATTAACACATGGAATAAAGCTGACTTTTAAATTTACAACTATTAATTATCACTCTACTTTTATTCTCCCCTTAACCCTAGTACAATGAAAAATTATTGCAGGCTACGCACATTTTAATTGAATGTAAATTGTTATTCTCATTTTAGTCAGGGTTTCTGACCCATATATTCCAAATCGCATATTGTTTGTTGCAAATTAACTGGATGGCCACCTTGTAATGGGTATTGGCACACTATAAATTCAACAATTTATAAAGGCCTCAGGGCACTGGACTATACCAGGTGGAATTCCATTTTGAAAGAGTAAATTGCCAGAAGACTCACAGAAGTACGATTTAATTTGAGGAACAATGAACAATTAACTCTATTATGTCCTGACTTCTGGTATACAGACATCTTCCACAGATTATTATTTAGTTTATACTGATGTCACTTCATATAGAATTTAGCTTGGTCCCATGTGACTTTACCTCTATAATACATTCAGAGTCATTCATTAAGTAGATAATAAACTCATCTCCTACCATTCTCCCTCTGGCTCCTACAATACCACAGAGCCTCTCCTTGCTATTCCTTGAACCACCATGCATACTCCTAACCAAGTGCTTTTTCACTGCTACTCCCTCTGCCTGGTATGTTCTTTCCCCAGATACTCCGACTGCTCATTCATTACCTTACTTCATTCAGGTCTCTGCTCAAATGTCATCTTACCAGAGAAATCTTTCTTGACCATGCTATCCAAAACAACATCCCCCATCTCTCCTAAGGCCTTGCTTTCATTTTCTTTATAGCATTTGTTACCCAACTTATCTGTTACTTCTCTTCTCCAACAAATGCTGGAGAAGCTACATGTAAACTTCACAAAATGAACCCACATAAAAGACGAAAATTTGCTTTATTTGCTGCTCTATCCTCAGGACTTAAAAAAGCACTTACTTGGTACAGCTCAATAAATAATTGAACTAATGATTTCTTTTTAATTTGTATCTCCCCTTGCCCATGTAAGCTCATTAAGTATTTTCTTTTATGTAGGGCTGAAATCCCAGTGCCTAGAACAGTGCTTAATTCTTGAGTCACTCAACAATCATGCTGAATGCATCCCACAATATAGACCTATTTTCAAATGTTCTGGAAATTGAAAACAATAAAGATGTAAGTTTACTAATGTTTAATTTTATTATTAAATGAAAGTTCACTATTTCTCTAATAACTAAAACTTTTAGCACTTTCCAGTGTTTAAATTAACACCATAATGGACCATATGTGCACATTTGTGCTTTAAATATATTCTTGAAAATATGATGTCTAAAATTAAATGTTTTCATACTTATTGCCATTGTAGTCTTCCCTCCAAAAAAGTTGTAGCGTAAAACATAACAAAATTTTTATTTTACTTATTTTTTCTAATGTTATATCATGTTTCTACTAACTACATTACTTCATGCTTTCCTGTTAACTATTAATATAATCTTCACCAGAAACAGCTGTAGTCAATGACTTAATAAAACCAAAGCCCAATTGTAGTCCTAGACATAATAAAATTTTCATTTCATTCACAAGGAATAATAATTTTATAAAAGGCTTGTAAAATCACCAAAAAGCCATAAAAATTTTTAAAATCAATCACATATCTAATTCTTGTACTTGCAACAAAAATAACTTAGAGCATCTAAAAGGGCTGCTTTTTTTCTCTTTTTGACAAAACCATCTACACTAAGAATCAGCACATTTTTTTTCTGTACACATGTGAAATTCAACTCTTTTTTAGTTCTCCTCTCTCCTCCTAACTAGAAACAAAGAAAAAGCAAATTTATCCATCGACTATAGGTCCTAAGAGTTGGAACACCAAATAGTGCAGGGTTATGAAAAAGAAGAAGGAAGAAGAGAATGATTTTTCTCCTTTCTAGGACAATTTTAACTTCTGAGATCTTCTTACTTCCTCTTGTCCACTCTGCAAAGGGTCTCATTGTTATTAGTCTCTCTTAAGTCACCCACTATGACATTATACCATGATATATCCTAACTCATTTTCAAATCCCAGAGCTTTAAAAATGTCTAAATTCCTTTTATAATCAATCTCTTAATCCTTCAATAAAGCTGATTCCTACTAAAAATACGGAGAAAAACTAGCTGATTCAACTAAATTATATTAATATGTGAATTAAAGTAATCATTCAGAAAACTATCCTATCTCAGATCCTGGGACGTTTACTTTATTAAAGGTGGTTACGGGTAACATAGCAATTCTTAAATTCTACTGGGTATAATTCTCATAATAGTGAAGAGGAAAAAACTGCAGGCATTAAATAAGATAGAGCATGGAGGGAATATAACACAAGACAAACCAATCCTAACTGAATCAAGGCTCCACAAATTTCTCCTAAAAACTGTCCTTTCTCTTCAGGATTGTCCACGCTTAAACACACAAATCTGGTCCAATGGTCATTAACTCAAATATCCATAGGTAGGTAGAAGTAAATGACCAAAGAGGAATGATAAGGACTGGAACAAACCAAAGAGTAGAAAAGGAGCAGCTGCTACTCAGTTACAGCCAG
>NW_006434369.1:2410389-2458573 GCF_000325575.1 Pteropus alecto
TCGGTTTCTCCAATAAAGCAGATATACATTTTTTAATGTAAAATTGTCAAAATTTTAAGATATCGTGCAAGCCAAAGAAAATCCCATCTATAGATTAGATCGGGCCCACAAGTCACCAGCTTTTTACTTCTGCTCTAGCAGAACCCTGTCCTTTCAAAATGATAGCTTTTCAGGGTAACAACATGGTATTTGGAGGGAGAAGCTGCTAGCAGTGAGCAGCCTTCTTTATGAATCAACAACAAATCTGGTCATTTTAAAGTGGACGACGGCCTAACGGAACATAAAGGTGATAAAATGTCATTAAAAATTGGCATTACTCTTTACGAAGACCTAGAAAAGTACAATTCATGTATTCCAAGGCTATAAATAAGTAAAATTTCTTTCCTTTTTACAAAGTCAGATATTCTCATAAGTCCAAAATTTTTAATGTTTACAAACAGAAAACAGTTAAAAAAAAAAAAAAAAAACCAGATCACTTTCCTCAAGTATAACTGCTATATACCATTTGATGCTGAGTGATTTATTTCAGTCAACACATAAATCAATTTTAAAACTCATCGATACAAGTTCCATCTGGTCCTGAAGTCATATAAAAGGTGTCTCAATAGACAGTTTTCTCTCTCAATATCTTGCATATGTTTCTCCTTTTGCAACTGATACCTAGTCTCAATTGGTAGAATCTTTTTGTAGCAGAAGGTAAATTTCATACTATAAAACAAATCTGAGCTTGCCATGAAATTTAGGCAACTTAACTCAGGTCAGACCTGTCACAGGTCAGGCCTGCCAGCTGCTATGCAACTTCTGTTCTAGTTTCTGCCCAGGCCTGTAATTATTTACAGTTTTGCACCTGTCAAAATCTTGAAACAATGACTTTCCTTGTTTCTCAGTGTTTATAGACAGTTAAATGCACTCAGTTTCAAAACTGAACATTTAAGGCACACATGTTTAAGGGGTCACTATCATTTAGTTTTTATCATTTTTAACAGAAGAAAGAAATAGAAATTAGGTGAAAAACAAATTAAATTGTGATGGTTAATAAAACATTAAAGTAGCTATTTTCAATCTTCATAAATATAGGAATTACCCATGAGTTGTTTAAAATAATACAAATGCTTAACACAAAAGCCAGATCTCCAAAATCAGAATTTAGAAACTGAGGAGATGACTACATCTTTAACATGTGGTTTGGAAAACACGTGGTTTTTAAAAATATCAAATACAAATAACACTACAGTATAATAAACCATAACCATCATATTAAAACATTGATTGATCACTATTACTACAGTTGAATCTACATTTTGGGGGGCTATTTGTTAAATAATTCAGTAGACAGGTAAAATTAAAGTACTAAGTAAATCAAAATAAGATATATAATGCTGAAAATGGTTGTTTGGGCTAACCTGACCACTCATTAAGAGATATGAGTGGGTCTTCTTAGTACAGCTAATTCCGCAACTGAGAGAGATTGAGAACTCTCGCTAGCCGAGCTTTTTATTCATTCTCCTGAGTTATGCAACTCTATCCAGAAGGTGTATATTTCTTTAAGAAATCAGCAGCTCTGGGTAAACAGGGTGCATCTGGTGAACACATGTCCATGTACAGGTAAACACATGATTTCAGTAATTACTTCCAATACCATCTGTCAAGCAGGTAGTTCAAAACCTACTCAACAGGAAAGACAGTTTAAAGTAATTTTTAAGCAAGTATACTTCTCATCTGCCTAATAAAAGTAAAGATCAAAATACAAACCTAGAAACCCGTCTGCTTTATCCTAAATCTACCCAGGGCAGAGGCAGGCAAGTTTATTCCTATAACTAAAAAAAGATAATCTTACATTGGTTAAGAAATACATGAGTCTGATTAGTTATCCTCAAAAGAAATTTTCTTATGATTAAAAATGACAATAATTTATTCATTACTAATCAATAACTAACAAGACTAGTCTCTAATACATTAAAGTGTGTCACCTGTCTGCAAAGCCATCTCATCATTAAAGAATAAACTACTCTAGTGACAAATGCTTTGAAATGTTCCTCAATATCATTAACTCAGCCTGAAAAACATAAACCTTACTGCAAAAGAAAAAACAAAGCAGCAAAGGAAAATAAAGAAATATATCCAATTAAGAATTTTTCTGACTTCAAAAAGGAGATTAAGAAACTTTGAAAAAAATTATTGCAATTCTTTCTTGATATATATCTATATACCACTGGTCTTTTCATTTCTCTGATTTATATCAGTCAAGTGTTTAAATAAAGTAAAGACTACCAACCCTCAAACACCCAAAGTGATGCAGGACAGGAATACCAAAGGCTGAATTCCCCTAGATAAATTAAAATTTTTCTTTAGATTCAGTTCCTTTAACTTATCTTTACCACAAGTTTTACCAAGGCAAAACTGAGTGACTTAAATTCTACCTTCTTGCTCTCCCCATCTCCCTATTCTGAGACTAAAATATAAAAAATAAAACTGTTTGTAGGCACCTCATATGATGTAATAAGAATGGCACTTTGCCTTTGTGATCTCCCTCCCCAAAACCCATAACCCTACTCTAAATATGAGAAAAACATCAGACAAACCCAAATCAAGGTCATTCTACAAAACAACTGACATTCTACAAAACAGTACTCCTTAAAACTGTCAAAAAAAAAAAAAAAAAGATCATCTGACAGACTGTCACAGACTAAAGGAGACTAAGAAGACATGACAATTAAATTCTATGTGGTAACCTGGATGAAATCTTGAAACAGAAAAGAACATCAGGGGAAAATTAAAGAAACCTGAATAAAGTATGGTGTTTAGTTAACAGTAATGTACCAATGTTACTTTCTTAGTTGGTACATATATAATACAGTAATTTAAGATATTAACAATAGTGGAAATTGGGTAAGGGATATACAGGAACTCTACATTATCTTTGCAACTTTTCTGTAAATCTAAAATTATTCTAAAATAAAAAGGTTGCATAAAAATTTGTTCAGTGGGTATTTTGAATGTTCATTCATTCAACCAATATCAGCCACTACATTACAGCCATAACCAATGCAATGCATTAGGCACCCCACCATGAGATAGAGTCAATGTGAATACACAATGGACCACCACAAAACTGGGACTAAAATCCACTACTGATAGGAAGGTAAAAGCAGATGAGTATGAAATAAGGTAACTCATTGATATAAAGCATATGAATTATTACCTACTGTTACAATGTCTGCCAAGTCTTTAAAACACTTGAGTATAAAGAATGAGATATGTTTATGTAGCACAAACTTCAAGTCTAGGGGTATCCAGTTGCCCTAGTCAATAATGCAAAGTCCAGAACACTCTAATCAGAACCCCAATTCCAGAGACAGCTACTATAAATGCTTCTACTATCAATATCTCAAATAACAACTTAAGGTTTGCTAATTAATATATTAAATTTCAGAAATGCATTTTATTGGTAAAAATAGTAGCTTGTTGACTGGCAAGATTCTTGCTAGAAATGGGTTTTCATCTATTAAAAGTACTCAAGAAATGTAGATTGACTAAAAAATTTAGAGACACTATACATTTCTGAATGAATAGGGCACAAGAATTAGTGAGGCCTGCAGCCTTTACCCTTAGAGATAGTTCCCAAAACTTAATCTCTAAAAGGTCCTGTGTCCAGTCATGAGAGGATTCTTTATTGCCTGATGTTGAAATAAAGGTAACCAAATCCTACTTCTAAAATGTCACTGTGTCTGCCTGGATGAACCTTTCATACAAAATGGTAGACAAGGCACGTAAAAGGAGAGAGATGTGAATCTTCATCAAGCATATGTAACAAACTGTATTAACTGTTCTGAGCCTGCTTCACTTATGAATGATTAATAAATATCTTTGTGTGGCAAAACGTGGTATGAGTCTTATAGAGAAGTAGCTCCCCTACCTTAAACTTATTTGGCAAAAACTAAATGAATGACAAAGCTGACATGTCAATCAATTCATTACACAGCCCTTAGAAGAAAAGTTAGAAAAGAATTTGACATCCATGTATGACTTTCCAGAAATCCATGTATGACTTTCCAGAAATCCAAATGAAACTGTATGAAAACTTTTCTCATGCTGTGAAATGTGTTTCTTTTTGGTAAGGGGAAAATGTCCTTAGCTTTTATCAGAGTATCAGAATGGTTTGTGACTCAAAAATTATTAAAAACAAAAGCTCTGAGTAATCAACAGTCCACCAGCAATTACCAGTGTTTTTTTCCATTAAAATCAATTTTCCCTTAAATTACACTATTTAAATTTTCCCCAAAAAGTGGCCTTCATGTTTCATCTATCACATACCTTTCAAAAACAGATAAAAAATTTAATTATTAGGAAATACAATTCACTTGCCAGTTCAAACATGTCACCCAAAGCAGAAACCAAAACTTTCCTCAAGAAACCGCTATTTTCGAACAATGATGCACAGTGCATTTTTGTATTTCAAACCATCTTACTTAAAGATGTGAATTATCTGCACATCTCAGTGGAGTTTGGTTTTGTTTTTTAAACAAAATCAGTTTATTTCAGTCATGTTTTGTAGGATATTTACACTAGTTTTTGTATTACATTTTGTAATTTCCAATTCATACAACCCTGGAAAACAATGGCCAACCTTCTTCCTTTCGCGTCTAATGAGTTTTTTTCTTATTGAATGAACTGGTATAAGGAAATAATATCCTATATAGTCACCAGAAATTCTGCTAAAGGTTAGATTATCATCTCAGTAGTCAAGTTTCTGATAAAGCAATATACAAGATTTTTTTTTAATTCTCATAAGCAAATGAAAAATACTGAATTTATTACACATGAACATTTTGAAAAATGACTGTTGAGAATCCACATCATACAAAATATTCTTCAACACATACTGCTTGACTCAAGTCCTAACTGGGAAAAGAGGAAAAAAAGTGAGCAGCACACAGGGTCATAGACTACTTATAAAATGTTAATGAAAGGGTTACAATGCATTAACTCAAATGCTATATAAGTTGTGATTATTCTTCCATGATAGTATCTTTCCATTTAACATATCGAACATTAAAAATAATTTTAGAGATATTTGGGCAAAATTTAAGTAGTTTTGTTAAAATATGTACTTTTAAAAAAAACTACTAAATATAGAAACTCTAATATTTTTCTTTAATCCATGCATTAAATGCCTATATACTAGCTTTACAGAGACAACCAAAGGTAAGTGTCTTTGCTGTTAGTCTACCTTCTAATTTTTGTTTTCTCAAGGACAGATTTTATTTCCTTTACTAATTTCTGATGCTTTTAGCTACCTGATTTCTTAAAGAATTCACATTCCAACCTTAAAATCTCTAGAGCCTTAAAGCCTAACTCAAGTCTGAGTAACTTGAAATTCTCCTTATTCTGTAAATACAACACTGCTGCCACTGAAGATTGTAAAAATATAGGGAAGAACTCTATTTTGTTTTTATTTTTTATTTATTTACTTATTTACTTTAGACAAGGCAATCCTTGGTCAACCTCATAGATTGCAAGGACGTTGTCAGCTTACGATACCTTTTTTTAAAATTTTTTATGCCTACAGCACCTGGTCTTCCGAGGTGGCCTCTCATCCAAGTACTAACCAGGCCCGACCCTGCTTAGCTTCTGAGATCAGAAGGGATTGGTCTTGTTCAGGGTAGCATGGCCACAGACAACTCTATTTTGTTTTTAGATAACTTCTCAATATCAGTCTGTCTTAAAAGGAGGAGAGCCCATCATCTGGAGTCTCCCCATGTTTTGCTCCCTTGCTCCTAGCTGCCCATTCAATGTGGAATGCCTTTGACGCCATAGCTAAAAAGAAGAAATGCAAACTTAATTGGTGATTTAAGCCATGCACTCAAGAAACATGCCAGTGGCTTTTTCAGATCTATTTTTAAAATATCAGTGAATCCACTTATATGAAGTAACTGGAAGACAAATTCATAAAGACAGAAAGTACAACAGTAACTACCAGGATTGGAGGAAGGAGGGAATGGGGGGTTACTGCTTAATGGTACAGCAGAGTTTCAGTTTGGGATGATGAAAAAGTTCTGGATATGGATAGTGGTCATGGCTGCACAGCAATGTGAATGTAATTAATGCCACAGAATTCTACACTTGAAAATGGTTAAGATGGTTAATTTTATGTATATTTTATCACAATAAAAAAATGTATATATCAGTGAAAACTAGGGCGGCTGCACACAGCATCTTGCAGAAAGAATGGCAATCCAGAGTATATCTGCGTGGACAGAGAAAAGGTAAGCAACAAAAGAATGATGGAAGTAGCAGAAACAGGTATCAAGAAACTAGTTGGTGCAACTGATTTAGCAAATATGAAGAAACCAAAGCTCCCTAGTGGTGTAGAAATTCACTTCCTCCGATTATGACATCTGAGCTCAGCTCTCAAAGAGAAAGCAGTGTGTATTTATGAACATCTGGATGGACCTATAACCTGAGCAGTCCTAGAGGATAATTTGATAGCAAGCCCTTCACCCAGGTAGGGGAAAAAAAGGAATTTATAGAGATGAGATCTATCAGATGATAAAGGGCCACTGGCTAGTGGGCCAAATGCCCTAGATAGCCTTTAAGAAACAATTCTGGATATTCCTATCAGTATCGAATTTTGTGTAGAAGCATGAGAACATCCAGTTCCAAAGGTGCTGAACAACTTGACTTCTTTCCAGAAAGAAAGTTCAAAACAGCATATACTGTATCTACATCTTTCAAAATTACTGGCTGGAAAAGAAGCAGCTCTGCATTCTACAGGGTCTTAAAAACATCTTCTACTTTTTTACTAGAGGTGAAAACTAGTAAAAACAGTCTTTACTGTAGTTTTTATTTATTTCAGCACTTTGAGATTATGACATATTTCATTACCTTCATGGCCGGTTTGGAGAAGGGACTTCTTTAGCCTTGGCATCAATGTAGCAATGGTCCATGTTACCTCTGCCAAGTTGATGCTTCATAACAAAATTAATATAAACATAGAGAATATGCAAAAGATGTGGGACTAGAACCATCTCTGCACAACTCAAAGAATGACATCTACTGCACATGTAGAGATGTCCACTCTTCTTCTTCTGTGGAATTAAAGATTCTTCTGCATCCAGAATAAAAACTTTGACTCCTATGAAAGGAGCTGGCCAGTTCTCAATAAGATTCATAGCAAGCAAGACAACTTACAAGTTATTTAAACTACAGATTTTTCTGAGGTAAGCAACCCCAAGTTCAAGTATAACTAGGCCTTATGCAAAGCTTTTAGTATTAGACTTTAATCATCCTCATTAAATGGATGAAACATGACAAGAGAAGGCAAAAGTATTCCTGTGATCTTGACCTTTCAGGGTCAAAAAAGTAAGACTGCTGTTATGCATAGTGCTAGGGAGATGAAGTATATTAATTAAGAAGAACTATACAGAACATTTGTCCCTGGAAGAACACATCTATCTGGAAAGATAATTGTCATTTCTCCTGTTCTTCAAAGGACAAATGTTTCTGGGAAGGAGGAAAGTGGCTATTCTTCCTCTTTGTAAAATACATACAAAAAGTTCATATAGCCAATAGTTCTAAAAGTTTAGCCTAAAAGGATTTTAGTGACCCGGAATTGAATAACAAGAATTACTTTATCTCAACTGGGTAAATTACCAGAAATGGTTAGTATTTCTGACTGACTAGAAAAGACAATAAATATTTGCACACTAAAAATATATTTGTCAAGTAAATGAGAAGGGAGGAAGAAAAGTGAAAGGCTTTCTTAGAATATGAAGGGCCATCCCCTCTGACAGCAGCTGAGATGTGATTCCTTGCTCTGGTGCCAGTTCTGGCTCTCAACTTCTTAACACTGTTAGTAGCTCCCATCTTCTCTTAATTATGACCCCTCATATATTGGTTTTCTAAAGTTATCCAAAAGGCTTGGTTATTCTTTCTTAGGTTCTAGACTGCTAACAACAACAACAAACTAAAACTGAAACCTAAAAAAAAAAAAAAAAAAAACTTATCCTAAGGGGGGAAAAATGCAAAAATGATAATTACCATAAATTCTCGTAGTTGAAATTCATCATCAGCAAATTTTCTATAGTGGTTTCATTTTAGTTTTGATGATTTTGAACTACAAGAATAATGAAATTTCGAAATTCCAAAAAATAACTAACCCCTCAGTGACCCAGACAGAAATTCTATGTAATACTAAATTAAAACCCCAGAATGGTTTTAAACATTATAGACAAACATTTAAAAGAATTAAGATGAAGAAACCTAGAGACAAATTATTATCATTACACTTATTTATTAGTTGTAGGCAGAATTCACAAGATCTCATGATGTTTGGGGCTCCAAACAAAACCTTCCTAAAACAGTTATAAAACTCCAGGTGAACTCTAAGATTAAATAAACTGAGAACATTTCTACACTAATCATCTCTAAAGTCTTATCATTTTGATATTTTAAAATTCAGAATAAAAGCCGCCTCCCCCCCCACCCCACAAAAAAAAGAGTGAGAATTGTCCTCGACTTCATGCTCTTCATATATTCTATTAAGCCTGATTTACTCAGAGGGAAACAAACAAACAAACAAACAAACAAACTCAATAGATAGTAACTTTATGTTTATGTTCTCACTTCCTAGTATTAAGAATAAGTAAAAGTTACCATACCTATACAACAAATCCCATAAGACAAAGTCCTAGAAAATGTAAAACTTCATGCTGTACACAGTTAAAAATTAAAAACTTCTGAACATACCTCCCCAATTTATGTATATATTTATAAATTACATACTTATATTACTATTAAAAAGGATGTATGCATTATAAAAAACATACAGAAATGGGAATTTTAAAAGAATTAGATAAAAATGAAGATTTTAGTATTTTCTTCCCACCTTAACTCCCAATGTATTGTTTCATCTATCCTCGTGGTAGGTATACCCCACTTTGGAGACAAATGCCAGATTAGGGTATATAATATAATGAGCTCCCTTTACACTGCGTGGAGTCTACCCTAATTTATGTAAGCATTGATGACTGAATACCTTCTCCAACCCAGGAGAGCTGCTCTCAGCCCTTTCTGTATCTACTATCACTACCTCCATCAGAAGATACAGCGCAAGAGAGGAGACAAGGAGACAAAACAGCAAGCACCAAGGCCACTGATTAGGAGTACTAATAAGGAAGTTTAATAAAACTACAGATTAAGTGTGTGTGTGTGTGTGTGTGTGTGTGTGTGTGTGTGTGTGTGTGTGTGTGTGTGTGTGTGTTTGTTTTTGCTCTGCCAGTTCTGACTTTCATTCAGCCTGGTACTGTTGATCCCCTTGCCTCAGACCATTACGCGAAGTAAACTGTATTATCAATCACCTTCTCCCAGCACCACCAAGCAGAAGGCAAGCTGGCCCCACCATGCCATCTGCACATGCACCTGCTCTCAGCAGCAGTGGCTGCTCAGGGTCTGCTGGCCCAGAGATGCCCTGGCCCAGAGGGCAACACTGTGAACTCATATTTTCTGCAGGAATTAGTCCAAATATTCAGGAAGAAGAGCTGGAGAGAGCCAAAGAGAAGAGACATACAATGAACGGCAGCTTACAAATGTGAGCCACAAAACCTCTTGTGATGGGGGGGTCATAAAACATCTTACCCACTCACAGTTTTTTCACTAAAGAATTTCAGTCATTATGGCCTGTTCCCTTGGATATTTCCAACTTCTTAAAATATACAGTAGTATAATATTTGTTACATGAAATACATATCTCATTTTATTTTAAAAATATATTCAACATTATTGATTAGCAAAATAATTATCATAGCATGTCATAATCTCAATTTCCTTTTTTTTAACACTGATCAAAGTACTAAGCAGACAATATTGGGTACACAGGAACATTATGAAATAAATTCACATAAGATCTGCAAAATCTTGTCTCAGGATTTGAATTTTAAATTTATTCTTGATTATCATGTTACAAGGATGGTAAAGCAGTCCTGATTTTAAAAGTTCTTTTACAGCTGATTCTCAATATACAAGAAACTCAAATAAATATACCAGAAAACTATGAAGTCTATAACAAAAACAATGTAAATAGTAACTAACACAAATAAATATAAGAATGTTCCATTTCATTGATAATCAAAGAAATACATATTAAAACAATTAGCTATCATCCCCGTTCCTGTTAAACTAGACAAAATTGATATTTTTAAAAGCACATGAGAGAAAAATGCGTCTCTGTAAGGATATGTTTTTTCTAAAGAAAAATGTAACAAAATAAATCTAGAGCTCTTAAAATGCTGTCTTTGACCCAAAATTCTACCTTCAGAAATGTGACCTACATAAAAAATTAATAATGCCCAGAAATGAACACAAAGACTTATGCCCAAAGATATTCATTTATTTGATAGTATAATTATCTATTGTAGTGAATGACAAATTGAATAAAATCTAAGTACTCAGTCAAAGAATGTATACATTATAATATATCCATAAAATGAAATATTACACAGCCATTTAAAAGTAATGTTGTATCATGTAATAAACCTAAGTGCTTTTTATAAAGTGGGATACAAATATAGCACTAAACAATTTCTTCTATAAAAGAGAGAAACCAATACTGAAAAAAGATTGGAAAGTCATATGCCAGCATGTTAACCATGGTAACCACTACATATGGGAATACAGTTGACTTTTCATCATATTTGCCAAATGTTCTACAATCTGCAAGCTACTTTTTTATAACTTAGAAGGAATAATAATAGTTTTAAAAGTCTATGGATCAACAACCAATGATATTTCTGGAAATCAGCTATTTTTTTAACACTAAGATGAGTCTTATAAAACATAAGCCTTACACAATAAAAACAGAATTCCTTATCATTCAGTTCTGAATGATTTTGAGATACAGCAACTATGACTTTGAAAATCAGTATCACAACATAAACCTTTAACAATCAATGACAAAATACCATTTACCTCAGGTGGATTTATACAATAGTCATAAAACAAGCATTATGGTTTTTTCCTCTTGTGATTTTCTTCCTCTAAAACAACACTATGAGAGATTAAAGAAACATTTTGAAGAGGACAAGATACTACCCACAAGCAATTTTCTGCTAACAGATAAATCTCTAAGTATAAATAAAAGTAGGAATTTTTAACTGAATGCTGGATTACTGCAGTACTCTTATGGATCTATGTTAACTATATAATGAAAATAAACATTAGAAACATAAAAAAAGAGAAACACACAAAAACTTATTTAACTTATAATATCTTCTGAATATTTTAGGGTCTTTGGAATGAGACAGGCCCAGATTTAAAAACCAACTCCATCACTTCCTAGCCATGTAAACCTCAGGGCAAGATATTCAATCCCTGTAAGAGTACTTGTTTCTTCAAATTGAAATAAGATTAAATAAGACAAAGTATACAGAAGTGCCTCATACATTACTCATTAAAAGTTATTATTTCCCTCAGAAGCAATATTTTACTACATAGAAGAAAGGGGTAGAGTAGAATAGATTTAAATTAATTCAGTAAGCATTTGAGAGGTTATGGTAAGCACTGAGTATACTGAAATAAACAAGAGCTCACAGATTTCTGGAAGAGAAACACAAATCGACTAAAAATTACAATACAGTAGTCTGCCCTTACCCACGGTTTCAGCTACCCACAGTTAAACACAATCCAAAAATATTAACTAAAAAAACTCCAGAAATAAACAATTCATAAGTTTTAAATTGCATGTTGTTCTAAGTAGCATGATAAAATCTCTCCCATCATCCTACTCCATCCCACTAGGGATGTGAATCGTGCCTTTGTTCAGAGTATCCACCCTTTATATGCCAATTACTAATTATGTTATCAGACAGCAACTGTGGTAGTATTGCAGTGCCTATGTTCAAGAAACCCTTATTAGCAGGTTGAAAGCAGCCTAACACTACGTCACAATGCCTATATCAATCACCTCACTTCATCTCATCACATAGGCATTGGATCATCTCACATCATCACAAAAAGGGTGAGTACAGTACAATAAGATATTTTGAGAAAGAGAGAAAGAGACCACATTCACATAACGTTTATTACAGTACATTTATTATGTTATTGTTAATCTCTCACTGTGCCTAATTTATAAATTAAACTTTATCATAAGGAGGTATGCATGTACAGGAAAAAAACACAGGATGGATGATGGATGGATAATAGACAGACAGACAGACAGATGATAGGTAGATAGCCAGATAGATAGATAGATAAATAGATATTCACAGTTTCAGGCATCCATTGAAGGTCTTGGAGTATATCCCCTGTAGATTGGCAGGGGGACTACTGTACATAGGACAATATATCTATGGTAAAAATAGCATGCTTAAAAGTAGTTCAAGTTAGGAAATGTAACTTGGGTTGGATGTAACTTGGGTTGGAAGTTTAGGAAAGACTTCAAGAAGGAAGTGCTGTTAGATCTAGATAATAAAAGATAAATGTTATCCAGTCATAGAAGAAATGGAAGCTCAGAGAAAGACAAAGGGTATGGCACAGTTAGAACCCAAGTTTCTTGAGGCATCTGGCCTGCAATGTCTCTGCAGAAAAGGCAGGATCTATACTGTCACATGAGCTTCATCAGGCCTTCCACACACCCTCACCTGACTCCTGCACTGAATGTAGAAAAGAAAGGACTGAAAACAAGAGAAGTGCTTTCCTGCTGCTTGTCACCTTGCAATTTCCCTCCAGCACCCTCTGCTGACAAAGCTGCTAACAAAGGAGAACTATTACAGCGCCCAGTTCCAGCTCTACAAAGCAAGGCAAAGAAGGCTGGGTTTGGGGCTCAGAAATAATAACTAGCATACTGTGTTTCCTATCAAATAAAAGACAGGAGGTTGCCTTACTTGATTTTTTTTTTTTTTTTTAAATCCTTGGCCCCTAACACAATGCCTGGCATAAAGTAGGAATTCAATAACTTTGTAAAGCATAGTAAATGGAAAGAACACAGAATTTAGACTAAGGCAGATATTGGTTCAAGCCTGCACACTCGTAGGGGTTGGGAGATGGGTGTGACACACTATTAGCAGCAGGAAAAAATTGGATTTCCCAAAGGTCGGCATTCATAGGACTGGTGCTGCCTTGAAGCATTTTAAACTCCAGATCAAGCTTAGGAGATATTAGTACAACTTTCTATTCTGTTCCTTATAGAGATTCATCTACATAGAGAGGCCATCTTTTTAAAAAACTGTAAATGCATTCATGACAATACTGAAACAAATGAGATAAAATGGGCCAACAGGAGAAAGGCTTAACTAATGTGATGCAACAAACAAACTGAAACCATGTATCCTTCCTAATCTGTTTTTCATTTCTCACAAAATAGTGATTGTTCATTTCAGGCATTAAATACTTTAGTATCATTGATATCAAATCATGATGTCAAAAAACTTTAATGATAAAACAAGATACCTCTTTGTAGGAGTGCAAAAAACAAAACAAAACACAGGTTTAATTTTGCCCTATTATAAACAGCCTTGCCTTGCTAGACAGAACCAACATTGTTAAATTATATTTTTCAATGTTTTTTAAGGCTTAAGATTTGATGCAAAACTGCCTTGTTGTGCCGAATTTCTAAAAAAAGCTACATGTAGAAAATAAAGATTTTCTTTCAACCAGAATTGAGAATCATATAGTGACAGATGACATTGTCTTAATAAAGTCTTCCTTATTAAAAGAACAATTCCAAACAAGTGACAACTTGTCCTAGTTTTAACAATCTTTAAAAAAAAAAAAAAAAAGACTAGTCCTAGAACAATAGTGGTTTGAGGAATGATCGTAAAGAATCAAATACTGCTAACCGTGATTTTGCTGTCAGAAAATTCATCCTCAGTTTTCCTTAATTTGGCACATGTTCATAAAAATAACTAACTTTGAATATAATGTCTTTAAAAATCATCAACACTTGGGAGTCTATATGTATCACAAAATAGTTTTTAAAAATCAACATTGTTAATATCAGTGTATTCTAAAAGATGTTCTTCCAATAAATTTCAGAAGCAACATTTATTCATCTTTCAGGAAATACATAATTTAATTACACCTGAATCTCCCTAGAAAGCCATTCAACACAGAGTATAACTAGATTTAAAGCTCTCCCCTAAATAAGCTTATTTATACCTGAAGACATGACCCATATCCCCAGTGCCTAGTACACTGTCCAACACATAAGAGATATCGGTTGGAAGGACCTCCTCAGATAGTAGTCTAATCTACAAGGTCGGTTACCATAGATAAAAATGCCACTCACTTCACTCATATCCACAAATTACTAATAGAAAAATAACACATTTAATTTATCCTATACACCGCTACTCATCATAATGAACCCTTTGTCAGCTAGTTACAAACAGAACATGACATGATCCACATATAATTTTCATTCCTACTAATAATCCAAATCTTGCCTGAAGGGGGTTGGGAACAGGATGGCAGCAATAGGAATGGCAAGGAAAATAATATACAAAGAATTATTTGAATTTTTTTTCTGCTGTGTCTGGAATAGTCTTCTCTTACTATAAATAAATATCGTAGAATTCATTTGAAATCTAGATTAAGACTTATGCCTTCAAAAAGCCTTCCTAACTAGCCCACCCCAAAATCCCATATAAAGATCCAATCTAAAAATTTAATAAATATTTAATAAACGGTAATGAAGAAATACAGGGAGGATGAGTGAAAAAGAAGAAGGGATTAAAAAGTACAAATTGGTAGTTACAAAATAGTCATGGGTATGCAAAGTGAAGCATAAAGAATATAATGAGTAATATTGTAATAACTATGTACAATGTCAGATAGATACTAGATTTATCAGGGTGATCACTTTGTAAATTATGTGAATGCCTAATCACTATGCTGTACACCTGAAACTAATATAATATTGTATGCCAACTATAATAGAAAAATAAAAATATTAAAGTGAAAAAATTTCTTCCCCATTAATAATTGATTCATGTGAGCCTTCAAATGAAAGGTGTTCAAAAAAAATAAAAAGAGTAATAAGCCTATTCATACATGTAACTGTAGATCTAAAACCAAAATAAAGGTGAGGACATTAATTTGAAATTTGAAGACTAATGTACAAATGTTATATGCTGTAACGCAATAGAAATAATGCAAAAATTGTGAAGAAAGAAGAAATGAAAATAAAATAAGTTCACTGGTTAGCGAAAGTCAAAACTAAAGGATACCATTTAAACTCTAACATAAAAGATGTAAATGATTAAATAGGTAACAGGAACACAGCCATTTCAAAGGTATGAAGACAAAGGTAACCACTAGAACAAAAATACAATGTTCCTAACATTTACTTAAATTAACATTTTGTTAATTTAAAGAAAAAATACCTCTTATGACTCAGAATAAATGACCATTAATCGATATTGATATAAATAATTGAAAAAATGGGGGAGAAAAAACAGTTCTTCCTCATAGTGAAATGTAAAAGGCATGATAGAAATAGTAAAATCATGACTTGACTTGTGCTTGTACGTATTAAAAAAGAATAAACCAGAAGCTAACGGGAGACAGGTAGATGGAAATAAAAAAATGGGGATGGTAAAAAGAATGAGTAGTCAGTAATACTTCTGACTTTGAGAACTGTGCTAACATTTCATATATTCAAAATAAATTAACACCAGACAGGAAGTGGGTAGAATTCATAATGGACTACAAGTAGTAATAAAGTAACCTAATTGAATTGCAAATTAATAACATAACCACATTGAATGGGGTGGCAAAGAACTAAGCTAAGTCACTTTGAAAAGCAGCATTTTGACTAAATATTGTAAGATTAAAGAAAAACGAACTTAAAACAAATATTACACTCTAGTCAGAAATGTCTTTCATAGGAGAATGGGTTAGTAATTCTGAAACCACTCTATATATTTAATTGAATTAAACAAATAACATAAATACATTATGGAAAATGAGAGCTGTGTTTCTCATCATTATAGAATGGAGTTCCATATTAGAGAAAAGGCCAGAAATAAATCCTCCGCAGTTGAAATAGAATCAAAGGAAGAATTCCGGTCATGATGGCAAAGTAGATAAAAACTGAGTTAGCCTCCTCCCACAGCCACGCCAAAATTACAACTAAATTATAGAACAATCACCCTTGAGAACCACCTGAAAACTAGCTGAACAGACTCTTATAACTAATGATATAAAGAAGCCACAGAGAGACAAGCAGGAGATGCAGAGATGAAAAACAGGCTGGTCTCACAGCCGTATGTGGCAGTTAGGAATTGGGAGGGATATTTCAGCTGCAGAGATCATCCCCTCAGGAGTAAGGGGTCTCAGCTCCACACCTGGCTTCCTGGACCACCAGTGCCAAAAGAGTTCTTACAACACCTGGGTGTGAAAATCAACAGGGATTAGAAGTCCCAGGCTTTCTTAAAGGGCCTGCACGAGGACTTACTCACTGATAGACACACTTACTCTGAGCTCCAGCTGGACAGCAGCTCAAAAAGTGCCAGGGACATACAGGGAGAAACTGAACT
The DNA here is from genome assembly GCF_000325575.1 of Pteropus alecto. Taxonomy (NCBI): domain Eukaryota; kingdom Metazoa; phylum Chordata; class Mammalia; order Chiroptera; family Pteropodidae; genus Pteropus; species Pteropus alecto. Next base: position 2,426,925 of record NW_006434369.1, read on the forward strand.
CTCTGGCTTTAAGGCAAGGGCTGGAGGGATAGTTCTCTCCACCATTTTGTTCCTTTGCTGGGCCCTTCCCCAACTCGGCCTGCAGGTGCAGGAAGGGGCCAAATCTAAGTCTCCATCAAATTCACCCAACCTTGGTGACTCCCTAAGAACTCGCCTCACAAAAACTTGCACACAGGTGTGAACATCTTTCAGCAGCTGTTACTCACAAGTAGGAGGCCTCAATCCATGCTGTGGACTCTTTTTAAATCTCTGAAAGGTCCACGAACCCCAAACAAGCAGCAGCTGGCCTCAGAGTGCCCTGTACCTCTTGCTAAGTGGCTCCCGGCCTGGCACTAGTGGCAGCTAGCTTCGGTTTGCAGCATAGCCTCTCCCAGACACCTCCAAGCCTAGCACAGGCAGCTACCAACTGCAGATCACTTTGTAGCTCCTACCATGTGGCCCTGGGCTTGGCACAGGCAGCAGCTGACCTTGACCTGCACCAGAACCAACATACCCAGTCACCAGCTTCAGACCACACAAGAGCACCACCCAATTAGCTCCACAAACAACACACCCAAAAGGTAGACTCAGTATGCACCAGAGCTCTGCTACAGTGAATCCCACTCAGTGGAGTCCACATACAATAGTTTATCCTCTATAGTCATGGGCAGTCTGAGGACAGCCAGTCACCCTGAGCATCAATTCCACCCACTGACATGCCAACAGAAATCAAGGCTCAACTACAATAGGAGAGCACACACAAGAGACACACCTAGTGTACCAGGCTCAAATGAACAGGGAGACTGGACCCCACGGGATACCTATTTCATAAGGCCACCTTACCAAGACTGGGAGACATAACAGATCTACCTAATATATAGACACAAACGCAGAGAAGTAGCCCAAATGAGGAGAGAAGGAAACATGTTCCCAATGAAAGAACAGGACAAAACTCCAGAAGAAAAACTAAACGAAATGGAGGCAAGCAATCTATCAGATATAGAATTCAAAACATTGGTTATAAAGATGCTCAATGAACTTAGAGGAAGACTAGATGAACTCAGTGAGAACTTCAACAGAAAGACAGTTAACATTAAACAAAAGGCAGAGAAACCATAAAAAAGAATCAGAAATGAAGAATAACTGAAATGAAGAACACATTAGAGGGAATCAACAACAGATTAGATGAAGGAGAGGATCAAATCAACAATTTGGAAGATAAAGTAGTTGAAAACACCCAAATGAAACAGCAATCGATCAATCAGGCTAGTTTAAGGGAACTCTGAGACAACAACAAGCATAACAACATTTATGTCATAGAGGTGGCAGAAAGAGAAGAGAGAGAGCAAGGAATTAAAAATTTATTTGAAGAAACAATGACAGAAAACTTCCCTAACCTGGTAAGGAAACAAACAGAATCCTAGGAAGCACACAAAGTTCCAAACAAGATGAACCCAAAGAGGCACACGCCAAGACACATTATAATTAAAACGCCAAAGGTTAAAGACAAAGAAAGCATATTAAAAGCAGCAAGAAAAAAGCAGTTAGTTACCTGCAATGGAGCCCCCATAAGACTATTAGCTGATTTCTCAAAGGAAACTTTGCAGGCCAAATAGGACTGACACAAAATATTCAAAGTGATGAAAAGCAAAGACCTACAACCAAGAATATTCTACCCAGCAAGGCTATCATTTAGAATCTAAGAAGAGGTAAGAACTTCCCAGACAAGAAAAGGCTGAAGGAATTCATTACCACCAAACCAATATTATAAGAAATTTTAAAGGGGGAGAGAGGAAAGAGGAAAGGAGGTAGAGGAGGAGGAGGAAAAGGAAGAAGAGGAAGATCAAAAATCTGAATAACAAAATGGTAATAACTACATAGTTAGCAATAGTTTAAATGTGAGTGGATTAAATGCTCCAATCAAAAGACATAGGGTGGCTGAATGGATAAGAAAATAAGACCCAAGTGTCCATCAATAGACGATTGGATAAAGAAGATGTAGTACATATAAACACTGGAATATTACTCAGCCATCAGAATGAAATCTTACCATTTGCAGCAACATGGATGGACCGAGAGAGTATTATGCTAACCGAAATAAGTGAAACAAAGACAAATACCATATGACTTCATTTCTATGTGGAACCTAAAAAACAAACAAAACAAAACAGAAACAAATTCATAGATATAGAGAATTGATGGTTGCCCAATGGGAGGAGGGTAGGGAGGATGAATAAAACAAGTGAAGTGATTAAGAAGTACAAATTGTTAGTTACAAAATAGTCACAGGGATGTAAAGTACAGCATAGAGTACATATTATAATAACTATGTATGGTGCCAGGGAAATCACTTGGTAACTTATATAAATGTCTAATCACTATGCTCTACACCTGAAACTCATATAATATTGAATGTCGACTGTAACCGAAAAAATTTTTTTTAGTTTTCAAAGTATATCATTATGTTTTATATATTCTGTAGATGTAAATAAGGATTTCTAAGATCAATTTCCCAAAGTTACAGGATTTGAGTTTTGTTTTCACTACAATACAGAAAAAATAGTTAAGTAACAGACTTACTAGTACTTACAAAACTTGGTAAATATGGATACATTTCAATACTTTGCTTATTTCATTAAATGAAGGCATTTGTTTCAAAAAAAAAAAATCACAGGGAGTAGTATGACCTCATAGTTTCAAATATATACCCAGATACAGAAATAGATATAGAAGTTTGGGTATATATATACATTACCTAGTTCTGCTCATTAACAGTGCCCAGAAGCAATGACATCTCAGTAGCAAAAAGTATACCTAGTGCTAAAATTATGTTTCTTTATACCATTCCCCAATGAAAGGATTAAGGCAAGGAAAATACAAGATAAGCTTGGACTATCTTACAGTACCAGACAGAAGCCCACTTAAAGTAGTTTCCATTGAAATGTAAACACAGAGTTTTGAGTGCAACTTCCTCCTTTAAAGAAGGAATAAATCCCCTTTAGCACTTCCTCCTTTTCGGAAAGTAGGTAGAATGGTGGGAGAGTAGCAACCATTTTACACCATATTGGAAAGATCAGAGACTTAGCCTTCACATCCTTGAATTGGTAGATCAAAGCTAGCGGCTTCCTAATTATGTACCTTGCACTATATAAAGAAAAAGAAATCTTCTATCTTATTTAAACTTCCACCTTCTAGGTTTTCTATGACAGGCAGCTGAACTTAATTTCTAAGTAATGCAATCTAACAGGAATGGGAGATATGGAAAAAGTTCTTGACAGAGGTGAGGAGGGAGGTGGAAGGGGTAGGGAGGATAAATATACATAGAGAAAGCAAACATGTAAGTTGATGCATTCATTTGTTCAACTATCATTGTCAACCACTATATTAAGTGCTGGGATATGGATAGAAGACATAGTGGCTGGCCCTAAGGAAATCTGAAATAGAGTACAGAGAGAGATAAATAAAATACAGGGTTATTTACATGGGGCAGCTACACAGGGCCATGCCGAACTGTGTCTACAAGGATTAGCATCTTTTTCTAATTCCCACAAAAGTACTATCCAGGCATCAGAGCCTTTGAAGGCTTCAGCCTACCCTTAAGCTATAAAACAGTAACAGGTAAACACAGGGTAGTTTGAGTAGGATTTGCATCCACAGAGAAGGCTATTAACTAAAAACACAGTTGCATTTTACCTGTAGATTTTATTTATCCTTCAGTGCCACTCCTATCCCAATTTTTTATGATCATAGACAACCATGCCATAGTGTAGTCTAATATCGAAGTAACCTTTTAAATATGGCCCAGAGGACACCTAAAACCAAAAACGTCCACAAGTAAGGAATAGAAACAGTTCATGTTTTAGTATAATGTCCTATGATTTAAAGGTCATATGTTTTTTACTTCGTTATCATTATTAAACAACACTGCTGACTAAAAATTAAGAAAGATTATGTTTTTCACACTTAGAGCACAGAGAAAGAGGAGAAAAAAACCCAAGAGTCTTTTTTCTCTGCTGTTGTATAAACACACACATCAAGAATAAGTAGAAGTTCTTTCAAAACAAAACAATAGGAAATCACTCTTGGCTGAAAACACAGTCTTAGATCACGTTGATTTCTTCTTTAATCCTGCTAAAGCAAGTTTCTGCATGCTTTCTGGGGCCTCCACCTACAGAGCTGTTAGGACAACAGCCAACACATATATTTAATTACGTAAGTATTCAATGCTATCAGCCAGCTGTTGCCAGTACATAATACACTGACCTCTTTCACTTCTCTCTTGCTTAAAATGGCAAAACAAAGCAACTGTTGATGTAACAGTGATCATGAAATATGCAAAATACTATTCTCCTAAAAGATTTTAGATAACCACAAAACTCAGTTTTGCATTTTAAAATGACTAACTACTTCTGATCTGCTTTTTCTGTTCCTGATTTGCAAATTAAGAATCTTTCAACTGTAAATTTATTCCTTCATTTTTTAAAAGTCAACCAGGAATTCAACCCTCAAATATACTTTCTCCTTTATTTCCCATCAAACTTTTCACTGGGACATGTCACATAATAATCTCCTTGCATTCTCATTCATCTCCATGTTTTTCCATGGTTAGGGGACAAGCAACTAAAGCCTGTAACAGAAAACTGGTTGAAATCTACTATGAATTGTACAACTCTCATCCCTCACTTTAGGAATCAACAGAGAGTTCTTCATTTATGTTTCCAGAAAGCATGCTATTCTAATACCATTATTAACCCCAGACTAGCTGGCAGATAAAAAACAATACTAAAGTCCTAGCAACAACAGAAAGCAGACTAAACAGAACCATGACTTAAGACTTGAATAATATAAATTCACATACGGAGATCATAAGAAGACCTAACACATAAATAGCAACTTATCCAGAGAAATTTGGTCTTCATCAAATCAGCCTTCAATCTAATGATAACGCAGTGCCAACTGTTTACCAGGCTCTGTGCTAGGGACCAAGGATCCCTTAGTAAACAAGCAAGACCATATCACTGTCCACATAGATCTTACCATTTGACCCCTCTCACAGAGATTCTATACCAAATCAAGCTTTCCAACACTTCTACTTCTTCCCCACAATGCCATATTGATTTTTTTGCTCATTCATCTAAAACTAGACAATACTCAATGTAAAACTTTAATACAGTTATATAATTTATAATATATTTAGCATAAAATACATTAACAATGACTTGCTGAAGCACTGATGGCAAAATGATCCTAAATTTTCTTCCCCAAAGAAAGGAAGAATTGGTTCAACCTAATTGTACAAACATGTACTGAATAATTACAGTTGTGTCAGACTTTAGGTCGAACATAACCAGGTTTTTATCTACACCATTCCTACTCTCTGACTCAAGATGAGACGCTTCAATTAATCTAATGGCTAAGGTCCTGAAGCTGGCCCAGCTCACATAGTTTGCCAGGAAAAACAGGGTCTACCATTCACAGCTAAGCTGCTGCTAGCATGACCAAGTGACGCCTCCAAGAAGAGAGAATTCTTACTGCTCTTACTACTTCCCTCTTGAAAGAAACTGTGAACCCACAGTGACAAACAGACGTTTCTCTTCTCATTTAGGACAACAAGGGGCAGGTTTCTTCCTACTTCATAAACAAAACATAAAAAGCAAAACAGCATGATTTCTTAAAAAAGAGGGTCCTTTAAATACAATATGTAAAAATAAAAATAAAAATGCTCTTTCTTTTTTTTACAAACATACAGCCTGTTTCTGACGAGAGATTCACAAAGACCTCAGGAGACCATTCTTAAAACAGTTGACGAACAATCTTATTCTATTAATAGTATCTGTTTCCCAAGAAAAGGAAAATCATTATATGGTAGAGTCAGAGGATCAAAGACTCCATAAAAAAGGATTTTCCTGAGGTCAATACCTGACCTCAAGATTCACATCTAATAGAGAGCCAAATATGTAAACAAATAATAAAATGTAATATGCAACAATAGATGTTTGTATGGGATAAAGTAGAGCAGAGAACAGAGGGTGATTACCTCTGTGGACCTTGGCAGTAAGGGGTGGGAGTTAGAAGGGAGATAACCTTTGATATGAGTTCCAAAAGATGAACAGGTTGCCTGGCAGGATTACATGGAATATGTGAGGTGGGGAGAGCATACACATACACATATGCATGCATGTGGAGGAAAGGGAGAGCATATTCCAGGGAAAAAGAAGAAAACATGCAAACACATTATGTTTGAAAAATCATATAATTTAGGAGAGAAGTAAAATTCTATGGAAGAATGGCAAGAAAAGAGATCGGAGAGGTAGGCTAGGTACAGATTTTTTAAAAGACATTGTTACACTAAGAAATTATATCTGTATGTAGCTAAGAAGGAAAAGTTACAGGGCATGAAAGTGAGAGAAAAGCATGAACTGGAACAGAAAAGCTGAGAACCAGCTAAAAGTCTACTATAATATTAAAAGCAACAGATAATGAGGACCAAAACTAAGACATCAGCAATAGGAAGGGAAAAAAAAGGATTAAATTCTAAAGATATGGGTCTGGTTCATGACAACTGGATGAAACTTGAGAACACAGTGGTTCACTGCAGATTCTAAGAGGAACATTTTATTACCACATAATAAAATATTAATAACATTGAGCAAAAATAAAAAGGAGAAAGGAAAAAGCAGAAGCAGGAAAAGATGTTTTAGAAGTATCTTGAGGCTGGAGAAAGAAGGGGAGAGAAATAGAGAATCAAGGAAAACATCCACTCTAGTAGACAACTATGCAACCAAACAAGATGGGCAATAGGAATGGAAACACTAGCTAGGGAAAAGGTGAGGTAGATAATGAAGAAGTTCTGACAGGATGACTGAAATGTCAATGGGTTATCTCAATGGAGAAGTTCAGGAAGCAGTGGGATACATAAGTCTGGATCTCTGAGACTACGGTCAGAAACAGAAATTTGGGAGTAATTAGCATATAGATAGTATCGAAACAATGTAAGCAGATGAGAAATGGCAGGAGAAAGTGTAAATGTGTAGAAGGAAGTGTAAATGGTAGGAGAGAAAGCACTTCTCTGTTCTTAATAAGTCAGCTTTTTTGAAGGAAACTCATTTTACAAATTCAAAGTTGAAATAATATTCTAATACCTCCCCAACTTCGATTTACTAGGAAGAACTCAAAGTTAAATCTGTAAAGCAAAAAAAAAAATTTTTCACAATAGAAATGGCCATTCAATAATTTGTTTAATCAACAGAATGCTATATAAGGAACTTTCCTACAGACATAAAATATGATACAAAGCAGGCATCCTCTGTCTCAACACACACTTTTCTTCTTTGTGCATTTCTCCATATATTTCCAATTGTTCTTTGTAATTTCAGTCAGAACGTCAACATTATTATTTATTTCTACAGGCAAAGGTGGTTCAGAGAACTAGTGACTCCTGCCTATCTACTATCAGTATGGCTAAACCACAGTGCCCATTTGGGTTAATAAAGCACAAGGTCAAACAAAGGTTGACAGTCCATGATCAAAGCAAGCTGGCTATTCTTTCTTTAATTTATATAGAACACACAAGATGTGTTTATTTTCACCAGCCTCTGAATGACCTTCTTTAGGTGGCATGGAAAAGATCCCATATTTCTATAAAGCATTAACTAAAGGAGTTTCTTTATTTGATACTTTCATTAAGAGCAAATTTTATTTTTTTGAAACTTTTGATCTCTTTCAAAAACATCTTTGTTTGCTCAAGAATCCCTCAAGTTAAAGGCCATATGCCTAAATCAAACTGGTATATGGATAAAACAAAGACAGGGAAACTGGCAAATGCTCAAGAGGAAAGAGATGCATCCAATAGACTGCCATCGCAAATCATGGGGCTCATTAGCAATTTTTTCAAAATCAGTAAAGGCAACAGCATTTAAGATTTCAGAGTTCAAAAAGCAGCCAAAACAATCATTCTTAACTCTATTTTTGCTATTTAAAACTCCTACTCTTTTATCAATCTGAATATCAATAATACAAACACTGTAAAACTTTAATAATTAGATTAACTAGTAGAAAGTATAAGTACTGGGCAGTACGGGCTACAGATTAATATAGATATGCATTTCATATCATGTAATTCAATTAGATTAAGGAATTATTTAAAGATAGAATGATTTGTTGGAAATGAAGATTTCCAAATAATCTGAAGCCAATATTCTCTCTGACCAAGGTTAAACAATACTCCTCCCAATACTGTTTATACTGTGAAATTACAAAACTAATACTCTCACCCACCACCAGGAGAAATACCTACCCTTCTCAAAAATCCATGACTGTCTTATCAGGAACTCATAATTCATGGATCTCAATCAATGAGATTGTATTAATCACATGGAAAACAGTAAATCCCTCAAAGTTGTCCTTTACTCCAGTTAAAACAAGATGATCTACTGCCTTGTGGCTCAAGAGATAAAATGAGATGATAAGGAATTAAAGACACACAATTATTAAATCCAAGAATGTATTAGAAGAGAAAAAAAGCATATGATCAGAAAAGATGACAAACACCCAAAAATAAGTGGGAAAGTGAAGCAATCATTTGTAGAGGGCTCCGGTTAGAAAATACAGGTCCCAGCCCATCCTTGTAAATCTTTGAATTTGAGAATAAGGAATTAGGTGCAACAAAACCTGAGAGAGGAAACACCCTATTAGTCTCTCCCTGAATTTAAATATTGTCTCACTATCATGAAAGAAAAAAGCATACAAGAGAGGTGGCTGAAAGGAAAGGACAGAGCTAGAGGAGAAGACAAATCCATAGCATGACTTAAGGTATAAGTATGAACTATTCGTCTTTGCTTTTTCTTTGTTAGAAGATAGTGATGACAAGGAGAGACGCATCTAAATAAAGAAAAATGGTTGACAAGAGCAAGTAATCTATCACTGAAAGTCTTTAAATGTATAAAACTCACTTGATTTTGACATTTTCTCAATGTTATCATTGTACTTTTTACAGGGTTATATTTATTCTGGAAACAAAAGTTAGCTTAGGTGTTAACAAGAACTAATTATAATGATCAAAAGCCTTCAAAGCCATTTAAAAAAATACTTAATCATCTACAATATTGTTTTAATTTTTCTTTCAATCAAGCAGAATAGTGCATTAAAGGAACCTGTGCTTGCCTCCACTAGCTTTGCACTGTTAAAATGACCACCTTTTCTTATGTAGTTACCTCAATCTATCATTCAAATACCATATCATTATTTCAATCTAAATTCACAACACAGTTTATCTACATAACAAAACCCACTGACACAACTTATATCTAAGTTTTTAAACTTTTAGTAACTTCTCGAAGCCTATCCATTAATTGAATTATGGAACTGATAATCACAGAAACGAAATTCTCTGAGATTTGTACTTAGGGGGCATCAGTAGCATTATATCTTATTTATCTTTCCTATAGGAAAAAAAAAACAGAAAATCTGAGAACATGACAGACTTCTCATAAAATATAAAACATTCTTTGAAAATGAGCAGCATATGGTAAACATTATTCTCTGCTCATTGTTTAATTCCTCCTTCTTTTGCTCCTAAACATGACCCTAACTCCCCTGTTCCATGTCACGTCACTACCATTCCCCTCTACCTCCCACCAAGCTCTTTCTATAATTTCTGAGTTGAGGATGCCAGCATGCTCAACTATCACTTCTATGCAAATAATATAAAATCTATATCATTAAGGTTGATCTCTTTGATATCTGTCTCATTTCTGGAACTGCTTATCTGACATCTTTATCTGGGAAGCATTGCAATAAAATGGTTAAACATACACTCGAGTCAGATTGCCCAGGTTAAAATCCCACCTCCACCATTTATGAACTAAAGAGCCTTAAGAGAACTTCATCTGTAAACCAGATGCTGCTTCATCTATAAACTAGAAATAAAAATTGAAATATACAATTTGATAGACTGCAAAAATTAAGCTAAATAACATCCAATTAATGTAAAGCACTTTGAACAGCACCTGCCACATAGAAGACAACTGATAAAGATCGAATATTATCCATTCTTTTATTGCAATATTTAGCTGCAACTTCAGATATAGCATGTTCAAAAACTATAGCATGTCTTCCCTCTAACTAAACTCCCTTTCTGGAATTTGCTATTTCATTCTAATCAGAGATCTAGGAGTTATATTCAACAATATTGAAAGTATAAAGAATTCTTCCTTCTCAAGTCAACTCCTTCCTTCCCACTCTGTACGTTACTACCTGAGATGAGGCCATCAGTACTTGGACTACTGCAACTCTGTCCTAAATGGACTTCTGATCACTATCCTTTTTTTATACCCAACCATCCTTCACAGTGTTGCAAGAATTAATTCTCTGAGACCAAAGGAGTAAACATAGTTAGAAAATGAAGTTGTTTTTTTTTTTTTTAATTTACCTTTTACAATAGTATAAAGATAAAAAAATAAACAACAACAACAAAAAACACTGCACAGGCAAAAAGAAAAAATAGATTTTATAAAAATAAATGATATTGGAACAACTCAGTATCTATATTATATGGGAAAAAAAATCTAAAAGGTGAACAGGAGCTACATGAAGAAATTATAAACCCTTAGAAAGTCAAGGAAGAATTAAATATTTTATTCATGGATTGGAAAACTCAAAATGTAAAGATAGCAATTCTCTCAAAGTCATCAAGAGACTCAATGTAATCACAATACTCAAATCAAAGTCAGTGATTTTCCTTCTTGAACTTAAAACCTAATATTAAATCTATATGGAAGGGCAAAGAAAAGTCTTAAAAAAGAAAAGGTACTAGCATTCCCAAATATAAATCTATACTAATTATGACTGTGTAGAATAAGTGCCATAATAAATGGATCAGTATAACTAACCAGCCCAGAAACAGACCAGAGCATCTATAGACACAACATATGAGAGTGGATAATACATAGATAAAAGGAGAAACAATGGGTTTTTAAAAACAAAAACAAAACAATAAAAGATACTGGAACATTTGGTGTCTACATGGAAAAAATTAATTTTTAAAAAACTTAAAATAAAATAGGACCCAATTCCTGGTACCATGCCAAAAAAAAAAAAAAAAAGAGTCAACTCCAGATGGATTACAAACCTAAATGTAAAAAATAAAAATCATTAAACTTCTAGAAGAAAATAATGGAGAATATCTTAATAACTTCAGGGTAAGGAAAGGTTTCTTAAACAATAATAGCAGAGACCCATAGGAAAAGACCAACAAATTTTAAACCAGAATTAATCTTCATCATAAGATACCACTAAAGAAAGTGAAAAGATAAGCCACAGTTGATATTTGCAACATGTGTAGCATGTAAGAATTAGTATCTAGAAAACATATAATGTAGCCCCATAAATAAATAATAAAAAGACAATGGAAAAAAAAAATATTTAAAAGCCATTTCAGGAAAAAAAAGAAAATCCAAATGGACAATAAACATAAATTGATGCTCAACATCATTAGTAATCATGGAAATGCACATTAAAACCACATCAGATACCATCTCCACCACCAGACCGGCAAAATTTAGAAGTCTGACCACATCAAGTATCAGCGAGAATTGAAACGACTATATGCATGCTTTACTGGTGAGAGTAAACGCTGGTATGTGCATTTGGGGAAAGGGTTTGGCAGTACCTACTAAAGTTTGAATATGCACATATCTGTGACCCAATAATTCAACTCCTAGGTATATACCCTAAAATAACTCTTGCACATGTGCGCTAGAAAACATGTTCAAAAATTCATAGCAGCAGTGTTCATGCAAACGGAACACTGGGAAAAACTCTATCAACAATAAAATGGATAAATTGTGGCAAACTCAAGCAACAAATGTCCAGAGTTATTTTACATGCACAATGCCAAAGAAAAGAAGCAAATCTCAGAACGCAAACAGCAGAAATCCAATAAGTAAATCCAAAACAGGGCAAAATTAAACAATATATTGTTGAGAGACACACTTAATAGGTGATAAATTTACTAATAAAAGGGAATGATTCACAGAAGTCAGGAATAAAAATTACTTTTTAGGGATATGACTGAAAGAGGGACAAAGGATTTCTAAGGTCTTGACAACGTCATATTTCTTATGCTCTGCAGTAGCCATACAGGTGTTAAGTTTATTATTATTATTTAAGCTGTATAGATTTCATGAATTATATATATATACATACACACATACACACACACACACACACACACATATTCCACAATACAGCCATTTGCGGAGAGAGGGGAATGAGTCTGAGAGTGAAGTTAGGAAATGAAGAATTTTTAAGTGTGGCTAGGAAGACAAGAAGGAAAATGGGACAATAGCTAAAAGGGGCACAATGGGTACAGGGAGCTGATTAGACCTGAGCATGTTTAAATACAGATGAAAAGGCACCAACAGTTTGGAGAGGTTGAAAATACAGGAGAATGAGGAAATAACTGATAGAATGAGGTTTCTAAGAAGGTGGGTGGGGTAAGATTCAGAGCACAAGTGGAAAAAGAAATACTTGTTTCACTTTAGCTTGAGGGAAAAAAGTTAAGAACCAAGGACTTAGATGTTTATTTCCCTCAACAAACTGTACTTCTCTTGATAGCCAGGCATAACTAGCATCTAGAACAGTGCTAATGGGCAGGTAAGTGAAAAGAGGTAAGGACTGCTTTTGGGTAGTTTCAAAAAGTATGTACTAAATGCCCTAGAAGAGAACACCAGTAATACTTATACTTAATAATTACTCAAACCACCTATTAGCTAACTTCACAAATACTCAAATCACCTACTGGAAAAGTCTACATTGAAGTTTCATCATCAGATAAATTCAAAACAATATAATCTCAAAAGTCCAACGCAGCAGGTAGTTCCATAGTGTAGTGGTTAGCACGTCTGCTTTACATGCAGAAGGTCCTGGGTTCACGCCCCAGGTGAAGCCACGGACCATACTTCGGGTGTGCCAGGCCTTGGGTACACTCTGTGAGCATGTGAGAGGGGACGCTCCGCCTTCAGAGATCCAGTTCTTAAGGGGAAATGGCAACATCCATAGGTCAGCGGTGGAAGTGGGGGAGGAATTAAAGGACGGGGGGCGGGGGGAAGGAGAGTCCAACACATACTTTTTAAATTCATACTGAATATATTAGCAATCTTTTAAAAACTAATTTCCTGAAATTAACTCTTATGTCACTTACAAAGAATAAGAAAAAAATCATCTTCTACTTACTTAATTGAGTTTCTAAAGTGGTCTTCAGCAGGGTTTTTCACAGTACAACTATTCAGGAGCCATAAATCTGCTTCTGATGCATTTTCTATTAAAAAAATGAATACGAAAAAGTAAGTATCACAATCAGTCAAAAATATCCAAATGCTTACTCAGATGGCACTGGAACTGCTGGAGAAGAACAGAATAGATGTAGCAGATAGAATCAAGTAAACAGGCAATTACAATATAGTAGGTAACTACTCTAATATAGAAATATTCATGAGAAATAAATATTAAAATGTATAACCTTTCATTTAAAATATAAAGAAGATCAGCATTTACTTCCTAGATTTTTAATACTTGAGAGAATTTAATAACTTCTAAAAACTAAAGAGAAACTGGTCTAATCTTACCTCTGAATATGAAATTGCTTCTTTGGGGGCTGCATGTTAATATTTTTCAAGCACATGTATCATCAGCTTGAGAAGTTATTAAAAATATAATTTGTCTTCCTTGAAAAGTTAAAGATTTACCTCAAAGTGAGGCTTTTATTCCTCTCAACAATTTGATTAAATATTGTTATATACCATAATAAACTCACTAGCAATGCAACAAATCACCTAAACCTATCATATTTATAAAAATGAATTTATAAATGCCTAAAGTGCTTGATGCTATTCCAACTACCTTGCTGCCTAGAAGAATTTACACATTAAAATAGGATTATCACAATAAAAGGAAAACCAAAATTGAAAACTGCAGCACCTTCAATGGTATTTCAGTAAGAATAGAAGCTGTCAAAGGATATAATAACTAAAAGGACATACAGATGTCTGTGTTACAACTTCTGAGAAGATAGTTTCAAGTGAGAATATTACATGAGAGGGAGGATGAGCACATCGAAGCTTCTAGAAACTTGGCAAAAATGTTTTTCCCCAACATTTTATTATAAAAATAATGAAATATTTTTATAAAGAGGCAAGGTCCAAAAATTCTTGAAATGCTAAAAAGGTAAGGAAAGCTCCTTACTATACATTAGCTGAATACTACGATCCTTCCTAACTCATCTCACTTCTCCCACTCATAGCTCGCCCATCCATAGTATATGTCCCACCCAAGAGCCCGAGTGGTCTTTTATAAAACATAAATCTAATCATATCACTTCCCTGCTCAAACTCAGAGATGATGAGTATTCACCTACCCCCTCTAGTTCTCTCCAAACTATTCCCCACAATGCGACCTGAAAGATATTCCTCTAATATCAGTGTGATGATAGTACTCTTACAATCTTTCAATGATTGCATGTTGATATTCGAGGCCTATCCAGATCTAGCCACCTCCTCAACTTCAATATTCATTTATCCCTATATTCATCTGTCCCTCCAGCCACACCAAACTACCTTGAGTTCTTAAAGCTTGCGCTAGTCTGTGCTCCTAAAATACCATTATTTTCTTTACAAAATGACAACTCATGTACCCCTTCACCTGCCTATCCATCTGCCTAACTCCTATTATCCTTCGGTTTCAGCTTGAAGTTTGTTAAATGCCTCTTCTCTGCACTCCCATGGCAGATTGTGCATAGACTATTCTAGCACTTTATGACTCTGTATTAAAATGATTTATTTTCCAGCCTGTTTTTATCATTATTTATGAGATACTAAAGACAACAATTTTATCTGCTGTTCTGTAAAAGTCCAGGACCTAACGCAGTGATGGGCAAAGAACAGACATCCGAAGAGCCATGGAACACCAGTAAGTACAATAAGATGACAGAGAAATAATATGTGAGACCACATGCACATGGCACTTCTACCAACGTCCTACAGCTCTGAAGGTCATACTAATAGTCTAAAATAAGTTTCAAGAAAGTCAGCAATTTAACAAATATTTAGGGCTGAGACTTGACTTTATTCATAGCTATATCTAAAGTACTTATTACAATGTCTGGTACACAGTTGATGCTCATTAAATATTCACTGAACAAGTGTTGAATTTTGAAAGATGAAGCAAAACTATGAGCAATGTATTATGCAGACAAGAAAAAGTCATGGTTATCTGCTAACTAATGATAAAAAGAGAGATTGTAAATTTATTTGAAACAAACAATCATAAACCTAAAGACCTCTCAAGGAGAACTTCAGCAATAAATAAGGCAAATCATTCTACTTTCTCTAGAATTTTGTCAATATTCAAATGTACTGACTTTTAAAATAATGTAAATACTAGGCTGGTGACCCAGTAGTTGTAATCAACAAGAAACCTGTGAATGTACCAAAATGCTCACAAAAATTACCTAACTTTTTCTTAACCACCCTTCAAAAAAAGAATGTCTCTTGTCCAATGAACAGTTTCTTATTCAATTATTTCTGAACTTGGTTTTTGGTTAATTCATCTTACTTAGTATTGTCAAAAGACTGTTCCATTTACAAGCATAAATCAGTCACTGAACAACCAAAACACAATGAGAATTTACTATGTGCCTGTCTTTATTCTAGGTAATGGGAATGTGGCTGTCACAAGAGTTTCTACCTTCAAGGAGTTTATAGTCTTAAGGAGAAAGTCTGATAATAACAAAAAGCAGGGAAACAAGATAATTTCAGGCACTGGTCAATGATAATAAAACAATAAAAGTGGTTAATGGACAAAGAATAATCGAGGGGGCGTGTTGCTGGTCAAAATAAGTCTCCCTTAGAAGTTCAAATCTGAATTGAGACTTAAATAATGGGAAAGAATCTGCAGAGATAGGAAGAAAGAGCTTTCCGAGAAGATACAAGAATAAAGGCCATGAAACAGGACCAAGCAAGCTTGCCGTGTTCCAGTAACAGAGAGAAGTGAGATTAAATATAGGGAGAGTAGGGAGAGAAAGGTCAGAGGGGCAGGCAGGAACCAGATTAGGTTGGCAAGAACTTTACATTTTATTATAAGTGTAACAGGACGTCACCACTGGGTTTCAAAGATGAACTTCTACTTCAAAAAGACCATTCTGGAAGCACTGTAAAGACAAGACTATAGATGGGGCAAAATTAAAGACAGTTGGGGGTACTACTGTCTTTACCAGTTGGAAGTGGACACACTGGTTTAAAAGTAAGTGAAAGACCGTGGACTGAGATTACAGCAATGGCAAGAGTGAGAAGTGAATGGAGGCAATATCAAAAGAACTCACTGAGAGATTAGATATGAGTCATGCAAGTGGTTATCAATAGGATTCCTGAGAACATGGAAAGGATTTTGGCCTGAGCATCAGTTCTTTGTGGTGCCATTTATTGCCATGGGGAGGGTTTGGAAAGAAATAATCTGGGGACCAGAAAATCAATAGGGGTTTTCGGCCATGCTATATTTGAGATCCCTATTAAATATCCAACTAGACATACCAATCAGCCATTTGTATATATGAAACCTAAGCTCAGGGGGGTCTTTCAGGCTAAGGACACGAATGGGAAAATCGAAACCCTAGAGAAGATATCTGAATTTATAGAACTAGATGAGGTCTCCTAAGGAGAGGCTATAGATGGGGGGAAAAGACAGAGAAAAAAGTAAAAGAACAGTAGTAGGTCATCCAAAGGTCTGGTAGAGAAGTTGAGATGAGAAAAGGGCATTGAAAAAGAAGAGCCGAAAAGAGTATAAAAACTAGGGAACATGGTGTCACAGAAATGCAGAGAAGAAAGTATTTGAAATAGGAGTAAAAAATTATATTAAATGCAAAGAGTTCTGGAAAGATATATGTATAAATATTAGCATTATTAACAGGATAAAATGTCCCTCCACACTTTTTCATTTTCCTTTCTCAATTTTGAGTGCTTGTTTTCTCTGTGCCAACCCACAATCACGCAGCAAAGGCCCTTTTTTACTAACACAGAAAACAAACTCACTACAAAAGGAGAATAGGAGAAAAACAGTGTATGGCTATTTTCCAATAAAAAATACTGATTACACATGTTTTGTCCCCTTATGAACACATTTACTGGGTTCTAAGATGCCATCTACTATAAAAAACACTATCAACTTTGTAACAGCTCTTCAAGAGGAGTGAAACGTTACATTCATGTTCTTATCAATTTTAAGATATATCCTAACTTCAAACATTGACATGGGGGGCAGGACGTGGGGTGAAATGCACCCGAACCAAGAAATAAGTTAGCTTAGCATGTCTACCTCGGAGTGGCACCATCTACAAAAATCAAATACCAGAAGATCTGCCTTTCCAGAACCTCGTCACCCACAGCAAAGTAAGTGTTCAAATACACTACCACTAGTAGATGATTTGGTTATTAAATACCTGAGAAGAGAAGGTTAACACCTTATGGCCTTGCCTTACTTAGAGCATTCACGTCAAGTTCTCCAGTGCCTGAGAGGAAGAAGCAATATTACAGAAGAACCCTTAGGGAAAAGGACTAGGTAGATGGAAAAGAATGGACCAAGGAAGGGAAAGGCAGTAAGAAGACACCACACTTATAGGCACAGACTTGGAGAGGACCCAAAAAGAAGCCAACTACTTTGAGATTTGGCCCACAGCACTGTTAACCCCCAATGTGGAGCTGAAAATCATCTGTACTTCAGCCAAATATTGCCAATACCTGATCTGGGATATCAGGACAGTTTGGAAGCCTACAAACTTTAGGCCAGCCAGATGAAATCTAGACGTCAAGCTCTAATCATTTATAGTCTTCCATTATCACACCATAGTGCTGTAATAAATAGCCTTGTGCATACATCATTTTGTTATTTCTTCCCAGATTATCTTTGGAGACAAGTCCAAAAGAGTGGGATTGTTGGGTCAAAGGATAAATTCATATGTAATTCCATTACATACTATCAAATCCCCTCTATATGGGGTGTGTCACTTTGTAGTCCCATGAGCAGTACATGAGATTGCCTGTTTATCCACAGCATTGTCCATACAGTGTGCTATCAAACCTGTACGTTTGCTAATCTGGTAAGAATCAGAATGCTGTGTGAGGTTTTAATGTGCATTTCTCTTATTATGAATGAGTTAAGCAAAATCATTTGCAGGTTTTTTTTTCAGTTTTCTATCTGTTCATATTTTTCTATCTAGTCATTTTCAACTCAAGTTTTAACTTACTAACTTAACACATATAAATATACTATCTATACAGAGAGGATATTAATTATAACAAGTTACGATATTTTTTCTCAGTTTATCACTTCACTTTTTTATAGTTTCTTCATACCTTTTTATTTCAAATATCGAATTTATCAACCTCTTATTGCTTCTGGATTTTTAATCATAATTAGTTTCCTCTACTCCCAGATTACTAAGAAATTCACCTGTGTTTTCTTCTAATACACATACGGTTTTATATTTAGATCTTGATTTATTAGGAATTTATCCTGATATACATTGATCTCATTGAATTTTTGAAATGCAAGATGAAATAAGATCCTATAGCCTTACATCAAATTAGAAAATATTAAAAAGTGCAATACTATCTAATGCTAGCAAAGGAATGGGGAAACTGGCAACCTCTTTCTCTGCTGATAGTAATCTATACTGATGAAACTCTTTGGAATGCAACGTAGGAATATTTATCAAAAATTTTAATGTGCATCAGAATTTCTCCTACATGTGGTTGTAGGACACTTCCACTACACACACACATATTTACATACATACACACAAATGCAAAACACATATATACATAAATATACATAAATTTTTTAATTCTCCTTGAAGCTTATTGACAAAGCAAAAGACCTAGAAAGCCTACATAACCATCATAAGAAAACTGGTTAAATAGAGACTGCAGCAAAATATTATTTAGCTGTTAAAAAAGCAAGATAATCTGTAAGTGCTTATTTATAATAATCTTTGTTATATCATTTGGTGAAACAGTGGAAGGTGCAGAAGAGTAGGTCTTGTATTTGTGATTTCATTTGTGATTTTAAAAGAAAAAGAAAAATTACGTTCTAAGCAAAAAAAATTTCTAGAAGCATATATATGATTTTGTTTGAGGTGTTTGTCCTTGGAAATAAAACAAAGGTTCGGTTGTCCTCCAATATAGTGTTTGTGTACCTTTTATATTATTCTTTTTTAAAATTGTATGGGCATTAATTTTATAATCTTATAAAATTTAATCATGAGAAGGGACACATCAATATTTAATTTATATTCATCCTGTATTGTTTGAATTTTTAAAAGCATGTGTTGCTTTTTTCATTTAAGAAAGCTAAGCAAGCCTTTTTATTTTTATTTTTTTAAGTGTCCTTTTCCACAGAGCTTAGAGTCAATAATGTTCTTTCATTTTAAGGTGAGAACTATTTTCCTGCTGTGATCCATCAGGAAAACAGTGACCTGATATACATTTTCTAAGGGACTTTTCTCCCCACTGCTAAAAGCTTTTGTACTCACTGAACCAAGAAAATGATGGTCATTGACACACCACCCACTTTGAGTGTGAGGATAGAAAAACAAACTATTATTTGTTTTAATCAAAACACATTTACTTTCCAAACTATTTCATATACACAAAATAAGTTACTTTTAAATCTAAAGTAATAAAAATCTGATTAGTAATAACGATAATAGCTAACATTATTGAGTATATATTGTGTGCCCAGCAATGAGCCAATCATGTCATTTTTTTTTTTTCATTTAATCCTCCAAATTTGAGGTCAGTTCATTTTTTGCTCCAATTTTATAGAGGGGAATCTAAGACTTAGAAAGCAAAAGTAACTTGCCTAAAATCACACGGCAAGAGGACAGGCCAGGATTAGAAATCCAGACAAACTGACTCCAGGGACTGTAAATTTAAGGAAATTAGAATGCTTCATTAGTGGCTCTTTGCCTCTTGATCAAAACTAATGCAGACGATATCTGCGAACAAAATACAGAGTATTACATGGTCTTGAGGTTGCCTCGAAATATTTCTAAAAAGACTAATGATTAGGCTTCAAAAAGAACTGTTTGGCTATTTCCAAAATTTCCAAGATCTTGAACATGTCAGCTCTTGACCTTCGGTCATCAATGAGATACATGCAAGTAAAAAGAGAATTAAAAATGAGTACAGGGTCATTACTCCAAAGCACAGGCTGACTCTCACAACAACCAATCTTCCCTCCAGCCTGCAGGCTTCTGCATAATCATGGCATTATAGAAGAGACGGGCATGGTTCACATGAACACTACACAGGACAAATCATTTGTCTTACACAACTGTTCCATCTGAAAGTCAACTAGAGGAGCAGCATAAAATAGTAAGAGGAAACTATCCATAGATTTAGGTAAGGCCGATATAAATAAAAATTCACAGAGAACAAAGAGGGAAAAAAGTTCGATCGTTTTGAACCCAACGGATTTGGGGGCGGATTTTTTACTACAATACTTAATCATACCCAGAGTGTGTATTTATATTAATACAAATCACTGAATGCCTACAAAAAAATTCAAGGAATAGAGTATGCTTTAATAAGAGACTTTAAAAGACCTTTAAAGTGCATCTTGAAAAATAATTTCTTAAAACCAATAAAAGGCTAAATGAAAATGAAAAATTCTGGTCAATGGATTAATATTATTCATCTACGTTTCACTTACTGTTCTTTATTGGGACTGTGCAAAACATAGCATGGAGTAACCAGGTTTTCAAAGTCTTTTTAAAAAGCATTTAAAGCGATCCACGAGAAAGTATTCTCCCTTTAGCCAGCTAGGGTTGGAAGATAGGGAGGATGAGATGGTGAAGAAGACAAGAACGAGCAGGAGAGAAGATGAGAGAAAGAGAGAAGAGACAGACTGACAAAGAGCATCTACAGTTCCCAGTTGGAAATACTCAGAGCAAAAATTGACCCTCCACTAATCAGCGCTGGCAACTGGTGTATTTTTGAGTAAAGTAGTACATCGGAACTCCTGGGGGGAAGTATTTATTCTTGGATATAACATACATAGTAAGATTGTTTTTTTAAAATACAGGTATCCTCCACTTTTCAAAAGTTGACATTACGCCACTTCACTTTTACAAAAGACCTCCATTAAAATCTGTTTTCACTAACTAAAAGAAATTCAAAGAGGATTTCACTTTATAAAGAAAGGCAAAAAGCGAAAATAGCATTCATTGTTTGTTTTGCAGAAACAAGCCATTATAGATTATAGAAGCAGCATGAACCCCAAGCATTGAAAGTAGCACTGCTTTTACTATACGTTAGTGTTATTTTCAGTTTTATGCTATTTGGTATGATTTGATAAGTTATTTTTTGGGTCTCGGAAAACTAAAAAACTTTTCCATACAAATTAATGGTAATTGCTTCTTCATTTTCTGCCATCTCAGCTTAGGAAAAATTTCACAAGAATGCTCTACTTCAGAGAGCGGAGGCACTTTGTAGTCTTGCTGAATGCTTCGCAGAAATAAAATGAAGAAACCATGAGTCAGCTTGAACTCTGTTCGCTGTATAAAGAGAAAAGAACATTTTTTTTTTCTTTTAAATGAGAAATAATAGCTGGAAAAACTCTACCAATAACTACTGAAAATTAATTACATAGCTAAGTAGGTCTGTTAATAATCAAAATCAGAGTGGAAGACAGAACTTTTACTTACTACGTATAATAGAACATTGCTAATATTCTCCTGTCCTCTTTCCGAATTAAATTGCTCTGTTGATCCTGACACATAATTTCTTCAGAAGTTAGTGCATCTAAAGAATCACTAACGGGATGTCTATTTCTACATTGTAAATAGGTTTATAAACTAAGAGGCAATATACACACCAATTGGACTTTATAGGGCACTTCATGATCTGTTCACCATGCCTCTACTCTAAGCCACTGCTCACCAGGTCCATCTTGTATGCTACGTTCCTGCCTCACTGAGCTTTTAGGCCTTCAGCCATAGTAAGCAAAACTCCAAATTTGAGAAGCCCAAAATCTAACCAAAAAAAATTGGCAAAAAATGTGAGCTGAGAGTTCACAAAAAAAGGAAACACATATGCCTCTTGAACATACAAAAAGATGCTTAACCCCATTCTTAATAAATGAAAATTAAAACTGCACTAAGGAAAAAAACTGCACCATTTTTCACTCCCTATATTGTCAAAAACCCATAAGCCTGACAATATACTTTGCTGCCATGATTGTGAGGAAGCAAGCACTCTCTCGCATTGCTGGTGGGAATGTAAACTAGGGCAAATATATGTCCCCTGATCAAGAAGTTCTAAGAATTTAGCCTACTACAAACATACTTGCACAGGTGCAATGTCATTCATTACAGCATTATTTGTAACAGTAAAAGGTGACTGGTTAAAGACATTTTAGTGTATTAAGAATTGAGAGTCCTTTAAAGCTCCTTACAAAAAAAAGAATACCCTTTAAGTTCTAACACAGATCTCCAGACATTATCTTTCAGAGAAAAGAATATGATACTAAAAAATATATACACTACGCTACCACTAGAAATCTAAAGTACATATTCACATTTGCTTTTATTTGCATAAAAAATTTTGGATGTACACCAGAAACAAGTAACAATGTATGGAAACTAGGAAGAAGAAGTAAGAACAGAAATGATGGGAGACAAGGTAAGAGGAAGACTTTCTCTTGTATAACTTAAATCTGAACCTATTCAAAAATTAAGTATTTTCAAAGTAAAAAAGCAATTGTAAAACCTATAGCTTGTCTTAAACTTCCTGCTATCTCCGCATTTATCTCCTTTCATAGTCAAGTATCTCAAAAGAACGGTCTCTTTGTGCCAGTTCTATGTACTGTCATCTCTCATTTGCTCTTCCACCACTTCATTTTGGTGAAGACTTAACCACTCACCATTTCCATGAAACCACTTTCATCATGGGAACTGATATCAAATGCCACAGACAGTAGCACAAGGCAATTAAACACTCCTTTCTTTATGGTATCAACAGCATCACTCTGCTGTTTTCTTACCTTCCTAACTTCTCTATGTTAAATATCTCCCTCTGCCTTCCATGAACAGAGGTCCTTAGGACCTTCTCATCTACTCACTAGATGGTTCCAACCATCTCTCTCTTGGTTCTGAATACTACCATTACCATGAGAGATGACACCCAAATTTATACTTTCATTTTAGACATCCACATGAGCTCGCTGTCCAACTCACCTAATAACATCTCCACTGGAATGTATGTATTAAAGAAATATTAAACTTGACCCAAATCATTTCCAAAACTGAACTCTCAAATTTTCATCCTTGTATTCATTAGGAATACAGAAATCTGTCTAGGCATTAAAATAAAGAAAAATTAACAGGAAAAAAAAGTGGTTACATGGTTGACACCAAATGGGGAATGGTGAAGCAACCCCAAGATAACAACAGGAAGCCATGACCAACCTAAGGGCTAGAGCAGGGGCCCCCAACCCCCAGGCCATAGACCAGTACCGGTCCGCGGCCTATTAGGAACTGGGCTGCACAGTAGGAGGTGAGTAGCAGGCCAAAGTTTCATCTGTATTTACAGCCGCTCCCCAGCGCTAGCATCACCACCTCAGCTCCCTCAGAGCATCAGGCATTAGATTCTCATAGGAGAGCTGATTCCTGGTGCCAAAAAGGTTGGGGACCGCTGGGTGAGAGAGACCCACCAGAAGAAGTGGAATTATGAGCTCAGAAGCTGTGATCATTTGGCAGGAACTAGAACAATGGTGGATGCTGCCATCAGGAGCTGGGACTACAAAGGAGATGCTGTCTGAAAGGAACTGAACCACAGGAATGAAATGGCCTCTTCCTAAGACATGAACCAAAGCAAAAAGCAAAAGGAAAATACCCTATCTTCTCCCCACTCCCACTCTTCAGTCTTCCATCAGTGTCTCCTTTTGGCTATATCTACCCACAAAGCCAAAAAGGTTAAGTAAGATTGTGAAGTGCAGTTCCATGCAATAAAGAAGACAGAGAAAGTGAGGAAACTGAATCTTAGCACTAAAGGGCAAATGACTAAACCTTACCTGTCCCAGTCTTCCCCATCTCCATAAATGGCCCATTTTCCCAAACACTGAAACCAGAAACCTGGGGGTCATCTTTAATCATTCCTTTCACCTCACCATCTCCCACAGCAAATTCAAAGGCTTTTACTTCCAACATAATGTGAATACATCTGTTTTTTATCTCCACTACCACCGCCCTTGTAGAAGTTATCATGTCGTCTCACTTAAATCATTGCAATAGTCTCCTTCCTCCCTATGGATGGATGCCATTATGGCAAATTACAAAGCTATCAAGGAACCAAAGGAAAATAAGAGTTATTTTAACAGTCACAGGTAATCTATATGTATTGAATAATTGAAAACGTGAATAAGATTTATACAATTGGCAGCTATTTGAAATTATATTTTGGTAAGACAGAAAATAAATCATTACTGAGAACTTACTACACATAAAATAGAGTTGTTAAGATAATACAATTGTATCCTTCTTTTTTTAGAACAACTCAGCAAAATGAAATTCTGGTTTATTATTGGACAACACTGTTTCACGCATACATCAAGCATACAAAAACAAACAAACAAATAAACAGCAATTACAAAGACCAAAAAAAGAAAAAATAACTTTTATCTTTGGACTTTTTAACCATCCCAACTACTGATAATATAGCTAAACAAAACAAAAAGTTACAGGCAAACTGGGAATAAAATTGTTTTGTTGTCGTTTTGCTTGTTTTAAGGTATTTTTTTCTGCTTTAAGATTATAACAAACATGGTCACACCACAAGCAGAGTCAGATATAGGACACAGAATACTCCAAAGGTTAGTTTGGTCATTGGAGATCATTAAAAATGGCTAACCCTAACAAAATATATAAAAACATAATATGTAAATTAAAAATACAAATTTCCCTACTTAAAGTACTTTTAAAAAAAGAAAAAAGAAAAAAAGCAAGGCCTTGGAAGTTCTTTTTTCCTCTCCTATTACAAATTCACATGCAGTTTTGGTTGGGAGGTGAAAGAGCATGTGTCATCTGTGGGTGACACCGCCCATGGTGGGCAGCTAGGCAGGCCTCTCTACTTGAAGGTGACCATGTTTAGATTATGAGATGGGAATTGGGAGGTGGGGTAAATGAGATACAGTGGCCTTTTCTTTATTATTTAATTTTTTCCCTTTTGCTATCTAGTCATCCTCATCGATCTTCTGCTTCTTGGGGTCAACATCATCAACCTCATCATCTTCAATGGCTTATTTGCCCAAGGCTGCCTCAGCCTCCTCCTCCTCACCATGCCTCTTTCCTCTTCATCATTCACCACACTGTCAGCCTCCTTCTCCCCATTTTCCTCATTAGTGTTCCCATTAGCAGATGTGTCTCTTCCACTCTCCGTCTCCCCCTCCACTGCTTCTTCTCTTTCGAGTCCTTGGTGGACATCTCGGAGCTGCTGTTCACTGCTGCATCTGACATGGTGGGGCACATCTGTGATCCAATGCAGATTTTTTTTAAAAAGCCAGAGTTTGGGGAATCTGGTGATAAAGATGCCTGAGTCCTCGCGGATAGAGGAGGTACACTGAGTAGGTGGCTGCAGTGAATAGGGAGCCAGACCCAGGACAATACAAAGATGGCTTTTTAGAGCAGCCGGTCTAACAGTATCTTTAAATTCATGTATTCCATGGAAAATTTCCTTCCTATTCAAATATTATAAAA
This sequence comes from Pteropus alecto, assembly GCF_000325575.1. Taxonomy (NCBI): domain Eukaryota; kingdom Metazoa; phylum Chordata; class Mammalia; order Chiroptera; family Pteropodidae; genus Pteropus; species Pteropus alecto. Next base: position 2,452,705 of record NW_006434369.1, read on the forward strand.
ATGATATACTGAAAAGCGTTCTGTTTAGCCAAGGCGTAAATCCTACCTACCAAGAGAAATGACTCACTAGTATATTTGCTAAACATCTGGTATCTGTTCAGATTATATACAACCTTCAATGGTTTAGCACAAATCAATAATGTAAGTTATCTGCTGGGAATGGTACGCTTCCAAGACCAATTCTAGAACACAGAAGTAGCTCCCTGAAGGGAAGTTTAGATTATCTGATGAATATTATCTCTATTACAAGAGCTACCTCTGTATTTGACCCATCAAATTTACCGGGTCAAAACAACCACCAATTTGGTAACCAAAAGAAAAAGACCCATAGGACACTGCCAAGGGAGGAAAGATCCAAATCAAAAATGAAGCTATACACTTAGAATAGGTTTGCTAGACTTCAAAGTATAAAGAAGAATAGCATCGAAAATCTATGAATGAAATAATGAAACTGAATGTGAATGAACTTTAAGCCCAGTGTCCATATCACATCAATGTTAGATATTTAGAATATGAAACCTGGAAAGTAACAAAATGCACCAGTTCTATATCTAGTAGGCACCAATAATTGTTGTTCAAGTAACTGATAGATATCCATAAATAATCTCAATAAGGCAGTACCAAACTTTCTAAAATTACAAATACGCTTTATCAGTTTGAGACAAAGAATAAGTAGCTACAAAGAGAAGAAACAATATTACTTTAAAAGACTATTTGGAAAAGAAGAACTATTAGAAAACCTTACTCATTCATCCCAGTAGCAGGGGACTAGCTGAAGAGAAAAGTGAATATTTAATTATCTGACACCACTGCACACAGATAGGGAGAATTATCTTAATAAACTAAGATTATTTAACTAGAATTTGACTTGTGAAATGCATTAATTTTATCACCTTTTAAAACTAATATTGATATCCTTTAACTCCAAATCTACTTTTCAGATTTAAACCTTATTTCTTTTAGGTGATTCCAATTTTGATTACTTAATTAATTTTCTACTTACAATGTCAAAAATAATGTATTCTAGTCTTAATTTTGCTTCAAAAACCTAGAGATGATATAATGAACTATTACAATTCAATGATAAAAAGATAAATAATCCAATTAAAAATGAGCAAAAGAGATCTCAATAGATATTTCTTCAAAGATATACAAATAACCCATAACCACATGAAAAGAAGCTCGACATCGACAGCCATCAGGAAATGCAAATCAAAACTACAATGAGATACCACTTCACATCTATATAGAATGGCTATAATAAAAAAAATTTGTTAAGTAATAACAAGTGTTGGTAAGGATGTGGAAAAACTGGAAACTGTACACTGCTGATGGGAATGTAAATAGTATAGCTAATTTGGAAAATAGTCTGGCATTTCCTCAAATTTTTAAGCAAAGAGTTAATTTAATATGTGATCCAGCAATTCCTCTCCCAGGTATATATCCTAGAAAAATGAAAATGTATGTTCACGCAAAAATCTGTACATCAATGTTCATAGCAGGATTATTCCTAATAGCCAAAAAAATAGGAAAAAAACAAAAATCCATCAACTAATGAATGGATAAATTGTGGTACAGCCAGACAATGGAATGGTATTAGGCAATAAAAAGAAATGAAGTACTGATACGTTACAATATGGAAAGACCTTGAAAACATGTTAAATGAAAGAAATGAGTCACAAAGTAATACATATTGTACAATTCCACTTAAATAAAATATCCAAAGATCCAGAATTGGTGATTGCCTAGGGCTGAGAAGACTAGAAGACCAAGGGATAACAGCTAAAAGATGTAGCGATTCTATTTGAGGTCATGAAAATGTTTTAAATCGACTGCAGTGATAGACGCACAACTCTGTGAATATACTAAACCTACTCAATTGTACACTTTAAATGGTGTATAGTATGAGAACTAGTATCTCAATAAGGCTGTTTAAAAAAACAAAACAAGAAGAATAACAAAACTAAAGACAAGTTTGAACCACATCATCACCAGTGTTCATTTCCATACCCTTTGCCTAAAAGTCTCTTCCACCCATCTGCCCTAGCAAATTCCAACTTAACATTTTCAGCTCGGTTACATGTCACCTGCCCTAGGAAACCTTCTCTACCAGTTCTTCAGAAAGAGTAAGGCACTGCTTCTCCTATGTTCACAGATGAGCTTGTGGGACATCCTGGCGAAGACTCATAAATATACTCCTCAGCCCTGCTTAGTATGATTCCCCCAAAAGACTATATTCATTTTTAAATCCCCAGGGCTCAGGACTTAGAAAAGAATATGCTCTTAATTGTGGGTGTAAGGCTGGCAGGGAGGGAGGGAGAGGAGGAAAGAAAAAGAGAAAAAAACAAAAAGCATAAATAAACAAAGGGGCTAAGATCAGGGCAGCAGAAAGGCCTGTTAATGAGTAAGCATCCAGACCAAATGAGATTAAATCTTGTCAGCAATCAAAAGTTAACACTAGAGAAATACTTTCCGCAGAAGCTGGAGTCAAACTCTGATAGAGAAACCTGGTATTTCTTCCAAGGATCTTCTTGTTCTAACAGGAACAAAGACAGCAGCAACATTTCATTCTATAGAACACCGTACACCAAGAAAAAAAATGTACTTACAAAAATATCATGGAAAAATGCTTTTTTCATTTAACAGACATTATGCAATCTACATATATAGTTAAAATTATTTAAAAAGTTAAATAAAAAAAAACCCTATGCATTAAAAATAGATTAGAAGGAAATGTACCAAAATGTTAACAGTAGCTATATTTAGATACTGGTACTCATGTTCTAGAGATCAGGTCTTCCTAGATTCCACAGGCTTTCCAACATATGTCTGGGCTTGACAAGGCAGATCTTATTCCCCAAGATTGATCCCTACCATCTGGAAGTTCTTATAGGCCTCTGGAGACATGTTCTGTCTCATCTGACTGGCTCATCTGGAATTGCTGGCTCCTCAGCGCTGGCTTAAGCCCCAAGGGTCTTCTTCATCCAATTACTCAACAGAGGCCCAGGTTTGGACCTGGCAAGCCAAGGTTCTAACATTGGCCTGAAGAAGGCTATTTCAATAGTGCAGAGATTGGGTAATAAGGACCAGAAGTAGGCTGTTAATTACGGAGAAATGAAGGCTAAAGTAGAAAAGAAGTTTTTGCAAAAACAAAAGAACTTAGTAACTGACTAGATACAGGAAATGACAGCAGGAAGAATTAAAGGTTTCTAACCTAAAAGGCTGGCTAATTCAAAGAGTGACACCAGTAACATAAATGGAGGTAGCACTAGGGAGGAGCAGGTCAGAGAAGAGTGTAACTTCAGTGTTAGATGTCTTCAGTTTAAGATACCTATCCAGTGCTGTACGCAAGCAGAACTGTGCCACAAACAATTGGAAGAGCATGAAAGAACTCACAGAAGGACAATGGTGCTGATATCACCGAAGATAATAGACAGTAGATACTGGGGTAAGGAGGACGACTGTGTGTGCACCAGGGTTCAAAATCATCAAGAAGATGAAAATATGGCACAGAGGTATAAAAGGCAGGACTTCAAAGAGGACTCTTTGCCTGACTGAGTAATGGTGACAGAACAATGGATTTAAAAAGGTAGTGAAAAGCAAAAACTATACTGACCTCTTCAGTGCCTTATGAATCAGAGGGAATTTGCCTAGAAGTCACGAGAACAATTAAAATGCTTGACTTAATTTCCTGCAGATTTTCATTTGACTATGCAATAAATTAAAACTAAATAACCACATTTGCATAGCATTTTATCACTTGTAAAGCATTTTCAAATACAATATATCACATGAGCGCCCCAAGAGCCCCATGAGGTAGGTATTTACAATTCCCACCTCATGGATGAGGAAACAAGAAAAGATAGATGTTGTGACTTGCAAAGAGCCCACATAAACTGAAAACCAGGAGGCAAGGCCAAGACTCGTCTTTCGTTCTAAAGGCTGCTGAGCTGAAGCACTTTGAATCTGCACTACCAATTTTCCCTATGAGGTTAGGTGTTGTAATATGGGCTGTCCTTATTACCATGTACAGGGACTATTTCTTTCATGATACCCAAAACAACTATGCCTGTATGTTTATTCACAGATTATAGTCATCTATTTTTTACTAACGAAACTAAATTTTACTTTTAGAATGTTCTAAATTATCTCTAACTACTCCTCATGAAAAGAGTTATAATGGAGAAAGAAGTGAGAAAGCAAACAACAGGGACTGAATAAGAATTTAACAATTAAGAGGAGACTGGATTGCCCTTACTCTCCCCACCCTTCTATGCCATTTCAGTACAAAGCCATCAAGAGAGGCTGAACGAGGAGCAGCAGTGCTGTGCGATGGTGGGTGACCGACCTTACCTAAGGAGTAGAGGGTGTCAGAGCATGAACAGGCTGAGAAAGGCATCTATATGGAAGAGTGACAGCATGGGGTATCAGTGTGCAAGAAGTAAAGAGGGTGGGGGTGACCACAAAGGAGAGTGTCAGAGTCTGAGCAGAGTGAAAGCATCCATCGAGGCAGGCGGCCTGGCCCAGGGTCTCAGAGCCCAAGCAAAGCAAGATGGGCATCTCTGTGGGGGCAGCTGAGCGTAGGATGGCAGAGCTGTAGCACAGTGAGATAGGCATGTGCACCAAAAAGCAATCTGGCCAATGGTGTCTAAGCCCAAGGAAGTGAAGAAGGCATCAACGAGGGGCAGGTGGTAGCAGCTGCCTGATGTCTGTTGTCAGAAAATAAATGGGGTGACAGAAGTATACCCACAGCAAGGAAGCCCTGTCCAGTTTTAGGAGAGCATCCCCACAGGGTGGTGAATTTCAAAAGGAGTGAGGAGGGTGTCCCTGCTGAGAGGCACAAGGTACCTGAGCACAGGGGTTTAAGAGACAAGAAAGTTTGATGAAGAACAGAACATTTACATAGCCTCAAAGAACCTTCTCACAAGATACATGTTAACTACACAGGGAAAAAAATAACTTTACAATGGAAAATCTCAGCATACATCACCTTAATCAACTGATCAAAGTTAACATCACCGGTAATGGCACAAATCAAAGTCAGGTGCCACCTGATAGGATGCACCGAGAGGAAAACGGCATCACTTTTGAAGATATTCTTGCCAAAGATGCATAACTTGAATCTACTCATACAAACACAAATCAAGGGTCAATCATTCAAATAACTGGTGAATATTCAAACAACTGGTGAAATATCAAATAACTACATGCCTTAAAAATATCAAAGATAAAAAAGAAAGTAAAGAGAGAGAAAATGGAACAGATTAAAAGAATCTTAAAGAGACATGACACTCAATGCAAAATGTGATCCCAAAATGGATGTTCTTGCTACAAAGGATGTTATGAGAATAACATGAACAATGTCTGAGGATTAGCTGGTACTGATGTCTAAGTGTTAATTCTCTGCTTTTGAAAGCTGTGTTGTGGATCTGCAGGAGAATAAATTTACAGGAAACAAACACTAAAGTATGTGGGGGTAATGAAGCATCAAGTGAAGAGTTTAGAAATGGCTTGGAAAAAGACTTTTTCTGTACTGCTTTTGCAACTTTTCTATAAACATCATTTTTTCCTTTTTTTTTTTATAATTTTTGAGGAGATTGAAGAGGCAGGCTACTTGGCAATATAAGAATATATAGCTGCCACAAAAAAAATTGTAAGAGAATAAAAGGCACCATAAAACATGGAACATGACTCTCTTATCCACATGAAGGTATTTTTTCCTTGATAAGAAATTAAAGGTCAGTTTTATGGGAACAATGTCAGTGGCAGGACAAAGAAAAGTACTGACAAAATGGTGCTTTTTAAAAATGTTTATATTAAAGGAACATTTACTTAAAAGCCAAAGAGAAAAAAAAGAATATTCACATGT
>NW_006434369.1:2458617-2486002 GCF_000325575.1 Pteropus alecto
AAGCAATGTCCTTGGTGCTTAAATATTGTATGTATTAGATAACATTCAGACTTTATCATTCTATTATTCACGTGCTACCTTACTTCCAACTAAAAACAAGTCTATTTTCCCTCACAGTATTTTTCAATATCAATAACATATTCAATACCCATTCATAAAAATAAAAAAATTAAAAAATAAAAAAACATTCAGAAAATTAGGAATAAACAGTATTTTCCTAAGACACATAAAGAGTATCTACCAAAAATCCTAGAACTAACTTCATACTTAACAATGAAAGATTGAATTCTTTCCTCCTTAAGATCAGAAACCAGGCAAAGAAGTCCAATTTCACTATCATATGCAACGCAGTACAGTAAGGTTTAAATGGCATAAGAAAGGGAAAAAAAATACACAAAAGGAGGAAGAAAGAAAATTGTCTTTTTTTTAAAGATAACATGATTATATATATACAAAATCCCAAGGAATTTACAAAAAGCTTCTAGAACTAATAAGTGATTTCTGCAAGACTGCAGAAGATCAACAAACAAATCAATTGCATTTGTATATACTAACTAGTAATAGATGAAATTGAAATTTAAAAAGCAATACCACTTACAGTTGCTCTAAAGAAAATGAAATACTTAGGTACAAATCTAACAAAATATGTACCAAATCTGTATGCTAAAAATTATAAAATTTTCTTGAAAGGAATTAAAGACCAAATCACTAGACAGACATACCATATTCATGGACTGGAAGACTCAACATAGCAAAGATGTCAATTCTCCCCCAAAGTGATCTATAAGTTTAACACAATTCTTATCAAAATCCCAGCACAGTTTTTGGTAGACACAGATAAACTTATTCCAAAATTTATATGTAAAGGGAAAGTCCCTAAAAAAGCCAAAACGATTCTGCAAAGGAAGAATAAAGTGGAAGGAATAAATTTATCAGATTTCAAGACTTCTTCTATAGCTATAAGTCAGCAGTAATCCTGACTTGATGACAAAAGAGATCCTCCCAGGGAACATAAACGAGGACAGCAGATCAGTTAACAATGGAATTTAATCCACTGCCAGACTAAGAAGTTTTCAATATTGACATCTTCCAGCATTTGGTATATTGTGGACTAGTGACTATTTTGAGTTTCTAATTCTCTTCTTGTCTAAGTGAGAGGATTTATTACAGTTATCTTGTTCCCTTATCCACTAGAGTTTGCTAGGTATACCAGGAACATAGGTTTCTCTTAGCTTCAGGTCACCAGAGTACAACAAGCTACAACCAGTCCTGGTGGAGAAAACTATACATCTTGCAGACATCCTAGACTACAAGTAGATGCAGTCATAGATGAGAAAAGGTATCATCTCCCTTAGAGAGGTGGTGACTATATTCCCTGTAAAATAAATTTTTAAGAAGAAGGATATATTTGGATTTGAGCTAGCGAAAGTGGTAGATTTTGCAACTACAGTTGGTTAGCAAACCCAAGACCTATTTCCAAACTCCATCTCCCTTCCCACATCTCTACCAAAAGCTGAAGCAGCTGAATCACACATCCACAACTTTCCTTCCACTTAGGGGTGGCCATGTGAAACAACCGGGCCATGACGATTAAGAGGAAGTCTGCTGTGCAACAAGGCTTCCAGGACGGCTTTCACTTTCCTGGTAAAGTGAAAGATGCTGTTATGAATCCATGCCCCTTCGTTGTGCCTCGAACAGAAAGGTGATGCCTTAAAGAAGAAGCAACCATCTTGCAACTATGAAGGAAAGGTCAAGAAAATTACACAATAACACTGACATTGCTGAGCTGCTAATAAGCCAATGTCAGGAGATACCTACCTCCAAACTTCTTTTGTAAGAAAAGTAAATCCTCATTAGAGTTGAATCTAATGAGGATTAGATTGATTAGGTATTCTCTTACATAAAATTAATTAAAAGCATCCTTAAGTAAATAAAGAGCATGTTATCTAATAATAATTTATTGTTAAATAAGAATAATGATTTACTATTGCATTAATACTAATAACTGATCTTTCTAAAGCCTTTTAGAGTTCTGTCATAACAACTATTAATTTGATACTATGTTATAGCATACATTCCCACTTATTACTTCACTTAGCCTCTCTGGACCTTGTTTCCTTTCTCTCATTCAACACATAGTTTTAAGTGCCTACCCTGTGTTAGGCATTCTTCTAGGTGCTGGAAAAACAGAAAGTGATCAGGATTTAGTGACGGACTCTGCTTTCACCCAGCTTATTTTCTAACAGAAAACTTATCTGCCAAATGAGGCAGATGGAGGGTAAAAAAAGTAGTAAAAAAAATACAAAATAAAAGAAGTAGGAGGGAAAGTATACTCAATCAACATCCCCTGCCCAAAGTAACTGTATCAAAGAAAATACAGATCCTAAATCAGAGATTAAAGGCTGGAAAATGGAGAGCAAAATTAAGGTAGGTCCTGGAGACAGCACTATTGTTTTAAGCCTAAACCAGGAAGAAAGGCTAATAAACTAAAATTGGTCAAAGGGGTGTAGATTTTCCCAATTACAATTTTATAGAATCTGACTTAATTTTTTTAAGCCTACGTTATCTTCTATGATGCTATTTTATAATCTTCACTACAGCAATATGTTACACTCTACCCAAAAGCAATTCACTGACTGTAAATGCCTTACTCCTATCTAACCCTATAGGGAAAATATATCTACATATTACAAATCACTTAAGGGGATTAAAACACACAAAGCACATTTGAGCCAAATATGTCTAAATGCTTATTAAACTGTACCTTACAGCAATATATTGACTTTTTATACACTACCCATATAACTTGACTCATTAGAAAGCCCTGATTTTCAGGAACTTGTCATAAGTCACAAAGACATACAAAACTTTTAAATTAATTTAGTGAATTTCACATATTTCCCTGGTGAGAACTGTGGGAAACATTCTAGACCAATATACACACCACTGGAATTCTTGTTCAACTAACCAATGCAGAAAAGGTAAAATGGATGCATACTGACTGAATACTTCAACTTAATTCAACTATAAAATTTTCTCTAATAGCCTTTTTTACATTTGATAGATAGGAGAACTCAGGTAAGTAATTTAAGAGTTTTATAGTATAGTAAAAAAGAAGTTTGCTGAAATGGAATAGATTATGTAACTATTTCTAGATTACAGTTATAAAACAGATACTATTCTCATCCATGGTGTACTCTTATGAAAAGCTCCAATAGAAATATTTTTTCCTAGTAATTAACTTTCTGTAACATCTTTACCCAGAATGCTTCAAAGTTTTATCTTATGGCAACCATAGCAAAGACAAATATTGTCTTTTTTGAATTGTGTGTGCTAAATATTCTGGGAAATCAAGTTACTACTCAGAAAACACGTGAACAGAGATGAGAATATTTTATAAACCATGGTAATAGGATCAATGCCAAAAAGCAAAAGTATTAGAGACCAGAATTTTGTTTCGACAAAATTCTATAGCCTGTTCTAATACCAGTTGGTATGAATAAACTCAATTAAACAAACAAAAAAATGGCTTCCATATTCTATAGAAATATAGTACTATACTGAATTAAATATAGAAACATGAAAAATTTTAGTACTAAGTAATCTTAGAATTTGAAATTCTCAAATTTTCAAGTCTCAATCTTTCCCCACTATTCCATCTGTGGAAATAGATGTTTTTAAATTAATTCTAACCCTCAGATCTAATCTGTGGGATCACAGCCCAGTTTCACGTGAATTTATGGGGTTCAGGGTGATGAGTTAAGAGAGCATTAAAGAGAAGTGGGAGCCAACTACATCAAAGGCAAGACTTTCACGCTGTATATACAGGACATATATAGCAACTGGACATATTATCTGTCTGGATTTCTGAATCAGAAGATAACAAGTAGCATCTTCAGGAGGAAGGAAAAGTCTTAGCAAAAACAGACAAAAAAAAAAAAAACAGGAGATGACTGTGTGGTGAACACTCAATGCAATATACAGATGATGTATTATAGAACTGTACACTTGAACTCTATATAATTTTATTAACCAATGTTGCCCCAATAAATTTAATAAAATTAAAAGTAAATAAATAAAAATAAAAAATAAAAAACTATGAGGTTTTCTAATGAGTTCTCTTAACTGATTAATAATGGGGAAGAAAGGCCTGTGCGGTCTGGTGGAGGCTGTCTCCATGAGTCTGAACTCTAAACCTACTACTACTCCAGTCCTAAAATAGGGTCTCCACCAAGAGCAGACCCACCATTTTCTCATCCTATCAGTCACCGCAAACTACCAAATGCCTACTCATAAACTTAGACAGCAAACCCCTAGAATTAAGTAATAAACTCTCCCAAACTGCATAGATCTAATCTCTGACAAGAAATTCCACAATAAACTGCATGTAAAAAGTTCTCCGGTCTCCCAGAGAAACCACATTAATAAACCAATATTCCTTAAATATATATATAATCATAACTGTCATTTATTGAGTGCATTCTTTATGCCAGACTCTAAGAGTTTTACATGTATAAATTCAATCTTTACAAAAGGTAAGATAAGAACATCCTAATCTCCATTTTATAGATGAAGAACCTGATCTTAAGTAACTTGGCCAAGGTCACACATCACCAAATAGTAAAATAGGGATTCAAGGTTAGCAATCTGACTCCAGACTCTGAAACCTTAATCATCACTGTTGTCAAATGTATTTAAAAGCACACCAAAATATATCAATAATAAAATAAGGCCTATTACATAGCGCTGTTTTTCTTTATGTCAGGCAGTATGGCTTAGAAACCAACAAAACCTCCCCTATTAAATAACTAACCTACACCCTGATTTACTTTGTAAAACACATATAGCAAGCATCTTGCATGTTATAAAAAATTTTTGAACCAGTATACTATTGCTTCTGTAAACTATAGCACTAAGACTTTATTTTAACAAGATTTGAACATAACATAGCAATTTCTCTTTCCCACTGAGGTTGGGAAAGTATATTGTAAAGGATCCCATTTTAAAGCCTTAAATACACCAAATAACTTAAGTGCTATAAAATAAGTCTAAGCTGGCAGGCCATGTTATATTATTATATCATACTTCGTTCCTCATGTCCCAAATAGATCTCTAAACTTAATAAATTTGCTTTCTTTGCTTACAAAGTTTTTTTATATATTGGTTATCTTAAGATTTTTCAAACATTACCATTCTTATCAAATAAGGATACATATCTCACTAAAACTTTAAACTCTTTTCTGTTTGTTACTAAAAGACGAATGGGCTTTCTGCAACAACAAAATATGACTACAATTTACTTGAAGGGAAGTTATATTTGTTTTGCCCTAGAAATACAGACTTATATTTCACTGCCTCACTATCCAATAAAACATCTTTAATATACATTTTTCTTCCCCCCCCAAAAAAAATTCATACAAAAACAATATAATTAGTCTCACAGATATGCATAGGCGCATAAACATTTTAAAGTTTCTTATCTATAAAATGAGAGTTGTGCTAGAAAACAGCTAACAATTAGACATTAGTATAACTGTACTTAAGTGTAACTAGTAAATCTGAGGAAGCAATATGGTAGAGTGTGGAAAGCTTTGGGAAAAAAATGTATTGGTCAAGGTAAAAGATGGCAGAATACTACAGAATCACTGAACCTATCTTTCTGAAATCTCAAGGAACTAAACAAAAGAAATAAAATTAGCAAAGAAAACACCACAAGTGGTCTAAACTGGGAATGGGACAAACAATCTACAAACTTCTAAATATTATCACCTAGAAGCAAAGTAACCAAATAAAACTGACAACAAAATATTTCAATTATCTATCTAATACTTCCACTCTCATTACTCATATTATCCATCCAAAATCAAAGAGCATGAGAATGAAAAGGTGAATGGATAAAATTCTCAAACACTTCATTAATAAGACTCAATTTTTATTTAAAAAAAAAAAATCCAAACATATAAGTAAAACCTTAGAAAATATAGTATCCGTGAACACTGGAGGGGGTAGGGGATGGACTTGAGAATTAAAAAAACTAGATAATCTATGGAAGAATAAAAATGATTCAGGAACGGAGAAGTCCTTATATAAAACAACTGAGAGTGAGCATTGAATCCACCTAAATATAGACCTGAAACTAAACAGAAAAGGGTATCTGTTATAGGATAAGATAAAACTGCCATAAATTTGTAAATGTTTTTTTTAATCACTTTAAAAATAAAGAATTGTACTGAATTAAAATTGGAGACATAGGTAAGAACTCATGTTTAACTTAAAATAGATACACATACAAATATTTATACATATATGTATATACACAGGCTTGTATACAAATAAATTTCCTTGATCCACCATCTGAGATGGTCTAAAATAAATGACAAACAGTAGCAATAAGCACACCTAGCACCCAAACCTTGGTTTCTAATACTTTTCTCCAAGAAAAGGAACCAGGGCTCCTTGGAGAAATGGCTGATTCTAGCAATGGCACAGAAAATGAACCTGGAATATCTTAGAAAGTGCTCAAAATTTTAAAAAAGAAAAAAAGAAATTGATGGGGGTTTGTCAAAGGGACACAGGAACAAACTGATAGATCTCCAAATGGTCAAAGCTAGAACAATTTAAGTAACAAAATAAATAAAGGTTGTATTGGATTATAACCTAATCCAAAGTATAAATTTTCATGCATCCATAGTGACATAAACAAATAACTGAATAAATTAATAAATGAAGGAGAAGAGACAAACTTTCCATGCAGAAAAATTCTAAATAAATACCCCACTCTAAACAAAGGTGACCATAACTTGTGAGTTGCACACAGTGGCTTCCTTAGAAAGTAGAGAAAGGGGAGGGGAATATTTATACAGAGAAACCTGACAAACACTATTTTATGCAGCTGATCAAGGTCAACATCAAAAGTCATAACTCATGTTGATTTGATATATATGATATGATATGATTACATGATACATGATGAAAATGGCACTTCATTTCTGTGGTCTTCCTCCCAAAAACTTAGAATATCGGTCTAATCAAGAGAAAAATACCAGACAAATTTCAATAGAGGGACATCCTACAATCAATTACCAGGCGTCCTTAAAACCATCAAGATCATAAATAACAAGGCAAGTCTGAGAAACTGTCATAGCAAGAGGAGCCTATGGAGACATGACAAGTAAATGTATGTAATGTAATATCCGAGATGGCATCTTGAAATGGAAAAGGGACATTAGGTAAAAATAAAGGAAAGCTGAATAAACTATGACTTTCATCAATAATAGCATATCAATATCAGCTCACTAATTGTAATAAATATACCATACTAACATGTTAATGATAGGGGAAGCCGTGGGGGAATGGGGGTGTATGTAGGAACTCTGTGTACCATCTGCTCAATTTTTCTTTAAGTTTAAAACTATCCAAAAAATAGTCCAATAAGAGAAGAAAAATTCATCTATTATAAAGTCTAAAGTGCCTTTCCAAATAAATAAATGTTACATAGGCAGAAAATATAGGCACAATAAATACGTGTGACAGCTTTCTCTCATGAATTCTACAGAAACTATCAAATGTTAAAAAGAAAGAGTTTTGTATTCAGAAATGTAGTCTCAAGTCTTCACTCAGCTACATACTAGCTGTGTTACATTACCCAACACATTTAACCTCAAGAGCTCGATTTCCTCATCTCTGATTTGGGGATAATATTTACTTTATAGATTTGTTGTCAAGATTAAAGATGATATGTGCAAAGTTGCTACTAGGACAGATCCAGCACACTGTAGAAGCTTAACGAATGGAATATTTAAATTATTTAAAAATTCCTTAAGAATCTGGATTAATAATTATTTTCAATAAATCTAAACTTAGTAGTCCTAAAAGGATATTAAATTTACAAAAATAGAAAGTCCTTTAGCTATCTTGTTAAATACAATAAATATATACTGCCTGGTTAATACTATTCCAGATTTTACTATTTCCCTCCAATAGATTATGGTGGTTTTGATTTTTGTGGTTTTTTCCCCTCAAATATAAACTATGGTTTTATACATGTAAAATATAAGATTTTGAGCACGAACTTTGTTTTACCAATTTAGCCAGTACAGGTTAACTAATAGAGCTGAAAGCCTACCAGAAGGAAACTGAAAAATTCTGACACAGAAAAACTGAGTATACTTGCCATAGGTCATCTGCTTATACTGAACACAAGGAAAAGAAGATTCTAACAATTTATTCAAAAAGAAGAGACATATGGCTAGCTTTCCACTAAATCATTCATTAAAACACTGCGCTATAACCTTTCCAAGTCAGTTGAATACACAGAGAAGTTAGGGGGATATTTAAAAACTGAAGCAGAATACGAAGACATTATTTTAATTTAATCAAATGACTAGATAGCAAAACCCAATCAGATAAATGAAAGAGTGCCTCCTCGGATTATTTTTTTGGAGTTGCAGGGCTCTGGAAGACCTAACAAGGCACATAAACACACTGAAACTAAAGAAAATCAAGGAACTATGGAACTGTTCAAAAAATGAAGTCCTAGTCAAATTGGATATATGAATTGTGTGAATAATTAAAATCAATATTAATTTTATATGACTGCAAGGTTTTTGGTGAATCCTGGCAAATACCAAGGCTATTTGATAAAAATGGTTCCTCATTTTTGAGACTTTTATGGAACGTAAATGGCAAATACTATAACCTAAACTGAAATGTTTGTACTGTAAAATGTTTGTACCCATCTGGCATCATGGAAGTATATTTTCTCACATGAAACTGACATGTGAAACTGAGCACTAATTTTAGTGGTACAATTCTAGAATCAAATAGGACATATGCCCTGACACTCTTATTCTCAAGAATGCCATCATGAATTTGATCAAAACATTATCAATTTCTAGCATTCAGCATTCTATACACTGTGAAAAAATAGATTAAGCTATATTTGTGTATCACTCCCTTGTTTTCATCCATACATTTGGCTATGCTTAACCATTGCTTGCAATTTTATTATGCATGCAGCCTACAGATAGACTGCTCATTATGTGGCCCACTAGTAAAATCATCTGAATACCTCTACACTAATGAAACATTCCAATATCCATGGTAGAGAGGCAGTCCTCTCCTAAAAACAAGTAGATGAGAAAGCTTCATGATGACATAGCATAAAACAACTAAAAGGCTAATATAATATCACCACCCTCTGAAGCAACTGATTACTAATAAGGGCACAGAGAAACCAAATGTTAACTCCGAATGTTTTTTTCTCTTGAATTTAGAATAAAAATTCAAACATTTAACTTATTTTTTAAAATGTCCATATTTTTACAGCTCACGTAGAAATTATATAAGGGTCAAATAATAGAACATCTGAGACTGCTTTATAATTCTTCAGCAAAAACAGAAATAATAAAAGGAAAGAAAAATATAAATTTTAATTATTGAATCTATTGATAGGTTCTGAGGGTTCATTGAACTATTCCCTCTACTTGTATGCTTAAACATTTTTTCATAATAAACATAACTTAAATATGAAAAAAGAATACAAATGCATATAGGTATTTAGCGTATAGTAAAGGTGGCATTTCAAATTAGAGAAGAAACGATAAATGACTCAACAAATGATGTCAGGAGAACTGGTAAGTCATCTGAGGAGTGGGGAGAAGTAGATCCATATGTCACACATATTCAAAATAAATTCCACCTAGCTCAAAGATTTAAATGGGAAAAAAATGAAATCATTAAAGTAACAGTAGAAACAATGAATTACAATCATCATCTTAGAGAAAACACTGGTAAAGTTAAACATATAAAAATAATTACCTTCTTCATGACAAAAGCAACCAAAGAAAACATACACAACAAAAAGGGGACAATTTAGAAATCATATCACAGAGCGTTACTTTCCAAAATAATGAATGCCTACAAATTAGTAAATATCATCAACAGAAAAATGATAAAAAGATATGGACAGAAAAGGAAATAAAAATAGCTCTTATGAGAAAGGCAAATTAAAAGACAAATTAAAAGATACCATTCAACGGATTCGCAAAGATCAAAAAAGCCTGACAATATACTACACAGGCAAGACTTTGGGGAAGCTAGCAAGCCCATACATTATTGCTGGGAATATAAATTAGCACAACCTCTCTGGAAAGCAATTTGGCAATATCTATCAAATTTATATATTTATACACCTTTTAACCCAGTAATTTTACTGTCAGATCTTTATTCTACAGACATATTTACACATGAGCAAAATGAAACATCCCAACACAGATGTGAGCAACCCTGTAGCATTGTTGGTAACAGCAAAAGAAAAGAATAGAAACAACATGAACTTCTAGAATGAAGGGTCTAGTAAACGTATTATCCTGCATCCATACAATTGAAACCAATACTACTTCAAAATATAGAAAAAAGAAATTTGTAAAAAATGGGTAGAAAATGACCAGCAAGCAAATCATACCGTTAAATAAAAAGGGTGCAAAACCATGTAATATTAGATGCTAGCAATGTAATAGGAGAAAAAAAAATATGTATGTATATATGTGTGTAATTGTGTACATTTATTCTTATAAATCTATAACTTTCTTTATAGAAAGAGAAATTGTAATACTAGGTTTCTTCAGAAAGACTTAGCAGCTGAGGCAGATGGGTAGAGTCTTATTACTGTATACCCTTTCTCCCTTTTGAATTTTGTGCCATATCATGTGAATAAATTATCCATTCAAAAAGCTTTTAAATATTCTTAGTTTGATCCAAAAGCATGACAGTAATAGTAAACACCAGAATCTTAGTTACATACACTATTTATTTTAAATGGAAATAGATAACAAATGTGTTGGTCCTGGGTCACAGAGAAAACTTTCCCTATCCAAAATATATTATTAAAAGAGTTAGCCTCCTGAAATTGATACTATCACTCTAAAATAATCTTTAATCTCTAATTTGTTCTCACTGAGACTATTAAATTATCTCCTACATCCAGAGAGGTACCAGGCACAATGAACTGTCCATTATATTTACTAGTCTAGGTTATCAAGAAACATTGCATAGTTTGCCTGCAATTTTTCTCTGCACTAAAGTAAGATGATAAAATAATCACAACTAGAAGAAAATTACTTTGGAGTAAACAGATGTGAACTCACTCACTTTCTCTGGCCATAAAGAAGTCAACAAAAACAAAAGGTAGGTAAGTAACTAAAAGAAAATAATTTATAGCAGAGAAATGTGGGAAAACTCCAGAGATGCAAGAAAGATGAGCCAGTAAATTATTGATGATAAAGAGGCAATCATCCTAGCTTATAAAATTAATATTCTATACATATAAATTCAAGGGTATATTAATAATCTGCATGAAACTATAAAATGCAGAATACAGATTTCTTTAGGTATAGTTAATACATACATAAATTTTTAAATATGCACTAAAATTAACTGCTACTATGTGTATTTTAGTGTATCACTGTTAAGAGAATTCTAGAAAGTAAAGCAAAAAGACAAACAGAAAATATGAGAGAAAAATTAAGTCCACAAAGTCTACCACACATAACAAGATTGCTAAAAAAAAAAAAAAAAAGAGAGAGAGAGAGAGAGAGAGAAAGAGAGAACGTAAAGAAAATAAAAGTATAGAAATAACAAAATAAAAAACTTCCTAGAGCTAAGACATGAGCCTTCTGATAATTCACAGAGTACTAAACACAATAACTAAAAAATCACGCACACCTGGAAATACCCTTCTGATATTTGAGAGTGAGGCTAAAGATAAGGTTTTCTAAAAAGGAAAAATAAGAAGATACCTACAGAGAGAAATAAACAGTTTGAAATCAGACCTCTTATTTGTTAGATTGAGTTCTAAAATGAAAAAATGCCTCAAAGATCTGGGAAAATTATTTTCAATCTAAAAAATGATACCCTTTCCAACAAGTATGAAACATTTTCAGTCATGCATGAGCAGAGAAATTACCACCACACACCTTTTCTGACAAAATTATTCAAGACAGAGTCTAAGTCAAAGTTGAATTTTGTTGCTATATTACCCTACCTTTTATATTGTATTAATTTTTGTTTTCATCATCTGGATAAGATTTATTCACAAAAGGAAGAAATTGAAAAAAGGAAGGTGAGAGAGAGAAGAAAAAGCCTGACTTGAATATCGGTTGAAGGTCCTATAATGAGTTTGGGCAAGAAGTGTGGGTGAGGAAGAAACCAGATCAAAACACAACCATATGTAATTTCAAAGTCAAAAATATTTTTAAAAATATTTAAAGAGCCTAAATGGAGTCAGAAAAAGAGTGAGAGCACACATACTCAGCGACATACACACAGACAGAGGCCTGTGATGAACAAACCATTGTCCCCCACCACCACCAGCAATTCTGCTACAATCCTATACATGCAATGCAAAATTCTATTTCCCAACACAGATAAAGTCAAAGACAAGAAATAAACTATAAACGTCTAATAATTTTAAGACATATTTTATTAGTAAGAAATTGTCCTAATTTCAAGTCTATTAAAAACCAGTCCTATTAAGGTTTCTGCCTCATTTTGAAAACACCTTCTCCAACTCTCTTCATGCTAGCTGAAATTGTAAACCACAAACACCAGTAGTTTAACTGCATTAAAAACAAAGCATATCATGCAAATGTTTTTGAATAACTTAATTATGTTATTTATTTTTTATAACACATCATCCTTGCTAAGAGTAGATAAAGACACTAAACAAGCATTATCATGTCCTTCCCTGATTTGGTTTCCCAAGGTAGCACTAGCTCCAATTGTTTGACTAAACTAGCTGTTAAGTACTTGACTGCAGGCAACTTCAGACACAGTCTCATTTATTCCATGCTCACAAACTAAAAAATACATGGCTTCTTCTCTATTGCTATGTCATAGTTTTAACAGATGGTGCCATTAAATGAGGAAGGTATGTTACTGAATTTAACTAATGACTAACCATATGCTAGCAACAAAATAGTATTCATCTCAAGGATATTAGCACACTGAATTTTATTTACTTGTTTGTCTTTGGACAGAGAGAGTATAACACAATGCAGTTATATAAACTGATACTAACTTGGAACCAGGAACAAATCTAAAAAGTAGATCTTCAATTTCTTAAAATTTCCAATTTCCACAAGTACACGGCGTATACCAAAGTAAACAAAAGTACACAAAGTGTCAACTTCACTCTTACGATCAAACAATGAGAATTATTTTTACTAATTCCAGAAATTCTTCGACTTTGGCCACAGGCTTTAGACATTACCAAAGTAATAATATTGTTTATATGACAGACACTAAACTTCCTTCCTCAGTAAACTTCTGTGTCCAAATGTTGATATCTTAGAATCTACTATACATATGTTAACTTCGGGAACAATAGAACACACTCAAATCTAAAGAACCGTGAGCTATCTACTAAGAGCTATCTCAATATACTATTTTTGAACATTCTTAAAAATGCATCAGGCTTAAATAAAAAATACATACAAGCATTGAATGTGTTCAACTTTACCCCATTCTTACCTGCCCCAAGAAAAAGAGTAAAATATCTGTAGCCACTATCCCCTCTCCTAACAACTCTGCTTTTATAGTGTTAAATTGTGCTCAAAATAAGATTTTATTTGGAAAAGGGGTTCTCTGAATCTTCTTTAATACTAACATTATGACTCAACTGCCATCTAATATAAAAATCTATAATAGTCTATGGCTCACTTAACAAGAATACATAATTAACTGATTAAAATATGCATTTAAAAATATGTAACCATTTTATAAAAACTTGTATGGCCATTTCAACAAAATAAGTGTAAGCATTTCAACAAAAATTATGTTAGAATAACAGGGGAAACACAAAGCCTAGATTAGATAGGCTGCTCAGTCTATGCTTCCCTTTTTCTGTTAATTTGGTGACCAGAAGGAACTGCAAACCTAAGAACTTTCAGTTCTTCAGTTTTCACTCTTTACCCAAGGAAAAAAATCTTTATGTCTATTACCTTCACAAAAAGCAACCATGCGTGTGATGAGGTATAAATACTTTCTTGTGAGTCAAAGTCTCAGGTACAATCCCTGCATATTTACTGGCAGTGACCTTTAGTAAACTACCTAAATCCTATAAACCTCAAAATCTTCATCTTTAAAATGAGACTGGCACCACATACCTCACAGGTTTTGTCAAGAGGACAAGATGAGATAACATGTAAAGCATCTGACTTAGAGTAAGGCAAAAAGAAGCCAAGTAAATAAAACCTCACTTCATTATCACACACAAACAGCCAGAATACCCTTCAGTGAGAGATGCACAGTATTGCAATTTTCATCCTGAATTGAAAGAGTCTATGAAAAGTTTCATGATAGTTAGCTTTCTCTCCCATTTCATATTAACATCATGCAGCCTGATGAGTTTTTTAACATATACTAAGCAGATCTCAAATTGATAAATAACACAAGAACATATCCATAAGACAAGACCTCAGGAATATCATGCTTCAAAAGCTCCTCTTTTGAATCTTTGCTTTTCTAATCTTGCATTTATTTACAAATAATTCTTTGGTGCTCAGATAAACTCTACTCCCAGACTTCTCTATTACCTTCTTGAAATTCTACACGTTCAGCTTCTCTGTGTATACAAACCTGCAGAGGCAATCAGGTTAATCTTATCTGCTTTCTGTCTATGTTCTACAATTTCTAAGGAAAAAATCTGGAGAGACAAATCTTAAATAAAAACAAAATATCTTGCCCTGATTAAGAAGTGGCTATAAATGTTTAAAAACAAGCTCTCATTAAACAGAAAGGTTTTCTTTTAACTTTCTAAATAATGTTTTTTCTGTTTAATCTTAGCCTTTTAAATGTTATATGAATATGTGGTCTCAAACACTATACTAAAAGCTCCCACCTGAAGCAACCAAAAAAGTGAAAAATATATAAAACAATCATTTTCAAGACACTGAACATCAGAAAAAGAAGGACAGTAACCCCTGAGGGGATAAAAATGAGGTGGCCATACAATTGCCTCAGCTTACTGCCTTGACAGAGTTTCTAGTCTGTATTGTATGTACTTGACCAAAACAGAACAGAGGAGTCCACGTTGAGAAGAAAATAGTTAAGAGTTTGGAGAAATCAAGGTTTGCTACAGTTTGCAGGACAGACTACTGGAGAGAGGAGAGCTACAGAGCAAGAGAATGCCAGAGATCTGCAGAAGGTGCTCTTCAAATATTCAGTTGAGTACTAATTAGTGCATACATGTGAGGAAACTACTCATAGTTAGTAAAGAAAGCCCTCAAAAGAATGAAGGTGAAGTGCCCAGAGCTCACTCATGGATGAGAATAACACCTGCTCTCTCCTACCAGATGGGAAAAATTCATGGTTCATGGGACACTGATAGAGTACACAGAAGGATCTTGCCTCAATAGCAGCCCTTGATTGAGCATGGCTCAGTCTTGCTCAAAAGAATCAAACTGCTTCCAAGTAATTTAACTGCAACTCAGAACAAAGGTCAAGAATATTTATAGGAATACAAAAATATCCAGCATCTGGCAAGGTAAAATTTACAATGTCTAGCATCTAATCAAAAATTACCAGGCATGCAAAAACTAAGGAAAATAAAATCTCATAATGAGGAGAAAAATCAGCAAATCAAACTGACACAGATGTTAGAATTTGTAGACAAAAACATTAAAAAATAACTAGATTACATATGTTCAAAAAATTAAGCACAGACCTGAAAGATAGAAAGGAAAAAAAAAAAAAAAAAAAGACACAAATTGAAGCTCTAAAAATTAAACTGTCTGAGCTGCTCTCAGTTCTTTGTCTGGCAGAGTAACCCAAACCTTTATTCTTAAAAGATCTGAGTCATTAGTCATTCTGCCCCTTTTTTGGCTCATGTGGTTTTCCAATAAGCTTTATATTGGGAATAGAAGTACTAAGAGGTACCCCAGAAAATCTCCTTAATTTTCATCTAGATTCTAGATTTCATCTCTTTGATTCCATAGTATAATAGTAACCCAATTTCCTTGTGGTTATCAGGATCAATCACCTCAGCAAGTACATTAGCCTCTTTTTTTTCTTTTGGGGGGTGGGGGCTGTTGGTTCAGTGGCATAAGGACTCCAATACAGCCAAGTGGCAGCCTCATCTTCCAATTCAATTTAGCCACTGTTGTGATCCCTAGTGGAAACATTCTCCCACTGAGGACCAAGATCTCCAAAACAGCAGAGCGCAGTATCCCCAGGTCAGGCAGCAAAAGTTCTGCAAGTGGGTTATTGGATATAATAGTGAGAAGAGCCACTCTCGCTTCCAAGTGGGTAATTAGATACAATACTGAGAGAAAACACGTTCAACTCTTGATTCCCAGAGTCATGAATTCTGACTATGAGACAGAAATATCTAATTCAAAGTATATACTGCATCCTGTAAAACAGAACCCCACCCTTTCACAGTATTATCTCTCAAATGGTACTCTAATGGAGTATTCTAAGCCATTCCACCTTTCAACTAGGACAGCCACTTTAATGTAATGGGGTATGTTGCAAGGCCAGTTAATTCCAAGGGCATGAGCCAATTCTACACCTTCTTTGTTGTGAAATGAATTCCTAGATCAGAAACAATGCAATACAGAATGCCATGACAGTTGATAAAAGTATTCTGTGAATCCACAATTGGTGGTTCTGACAGAAGCATTATGGGTAAAGAAAGTAAATTCACATGCAGAATATGTGGCTATTCCAGTGAGGATAAATCTTTGCCCTCTCCATGATGGAACAGACCCAATGTAATCAACCACTCGCAGAAGGCTGGCTGGCTCCCTTGGAGGACTATGCTGTTGGCAGATTAGGCACTCAGTAACAACATTAGCCAGGTCAACTGCGTCAAGGGAAAGTCCATATTGTTGAAAGATGAACCCTCCAGCCCTGTCAACATGGTCATTTTTTCACAGGCCCTTTAAGGAAACTCTAGGATAGCTGGCGAAAGAGTCTGACTGACATCCACAGAGCACACTGTTTTGTCCACTCATTACAAAGACTTTGTAGTAGATGCCCTTTGGTGGACATTCACAAGGGACGCAACCTTTATAGTCCGTGGATATTTAAAGTGGTCCATCGCACAGCTCTTTATGGACTTCCTTGTCTTCAGATCCTGTTCCTTCCAAGTCCCTGACCATCCAGACAAAACATTAACAACTGCCCATTAATCAATGTAAATCTTTATCTCTGGTTATCTCCCACTCCAAACATAGTTGAGTTTTGTCCACTGATAGGGTTTTCCTTCACCATTGTTATTCATGGTCAGTCTTTAATGCAGTTATCTGTTTTTGAGAGGTACCAGCATATCATGCAGACACATTTGTAAACCAGGCTGAAGTTTTTTTCCTCTTGCTCAACTGTCCATAAGGAACTACCAGGAGGCCATGGCCATGGATTAAACGAGAGGAAGCAATGAAACAGAAGTTGGCATCAAAGGCATCTGAGCCACCTGCTCATATAACCTATTTATACCTTCCAGACCTGATCAAGTTCAGTCTCTTAAACTACATATACCATTTCCATTTGATAACAGATTGCTGCTGTTTGTTCCCAATCTATGGCTAAATGGGTCAGACAACACGCAATTTAAGATGGGAAGCTTAGGCCACATGGTCACCTGATAGCTCATGAATAGGTAGTCTCTAGCAAGCCAAGTGCTGTTTCTCAAAAGAAGAATTATTACCTGCAGAAGAGAGCATAGATTTGCCCCCAAAATCCTTGATATCTGTACTGTGCTTCTCTTATTGGTGCTTACCAGAGGCAAATACGGAGCAAAAAGGAAAAGGTAGGAGGAAAAAAAATTATAGACTACAATCTTCTCTCACAATATCCTCTTTGTTTCCAACCACAGTGGAAGCAAGGATATGCCATTCCCTAAATCTACACCTCTCTGAGATTTAATCACTACAAGAGGACTACAGACCCAATTAAAAAAGAGACATGGAGAAAAGATTACCAGTGAGTTTTTCTTCCTTGGCTTGAGAAACTGGATGTGACTATTTTTTTCCGATTAGAAAAGAATACAATAAATATTGTTAAAAGGAATTAGAGGTCAAGAATAAGAAGAATAAAGTGCTTCACTGCTCTAAATCCAGCCTGGGTAATTGATATCCCAGGGCAATAAAAGAATAAGCAGGTGAAGCTGCTGAATCTATCAGTAATACCTCTGAGGAATCATGGAGAAAGAAGGAAATATGAAAAGACAAGAGGTAGGCAAGTATTCTAATTTTCAAGCTAAGGTAAATTAGGTAACTTGTTCATTTGCCATCAATCCTCAAAAGGTTGTAATTATACCTTTTTTTTTTTTTTTTTTGCTCTAGGTTCACTGTTTTTATTTACATAACCACCTTTCTCCTAGACAAGCGATATTAACAAAACATAAGGCAAAAACACCTTGTTATACCATTTTAAAGATGGTTTAAAACCACTTCAGAAAGAAATCACTCACCAGTGTGGAAAAGCCTGAAATCCTGAGGAACAAATACTAGCAAGCTGACTTCATTCCTTCCTTTCTAAGGGCTGGTAAACCTTCCTGAATGAACTCCCAACACATGAAGGAGTCTACCTTCTTGCAAGCTACAGTATGATCCAATTAGCTAACTTTCATATTATAATTGAAAAGAAAAAAAATTAAAAGTCCAGTGGTCACTGGATGTTAGAGCTAGAAGGGGCTTTGGATTTGATCAAAGGCTTTCCCTTGCGTGCTGTTGACACATAATGGAAAGCAGAATGAAATACGATAGTTCAAATCTATGCTCCCACACTCAGCAGGTAGATATCTTTAGCAAGTTACTTCATCTCTTTAAGACTTGGCTTTTGCATCCACAAAACAGTATAATAATGCTACCTACTTTATAAACCTCCTTTGAAGATTACATGCATGTACATGAAAAGCTCTTTGCCCAGCACCTCTTACACAGCAAGCCCTCAGTGTTACATTAGCTACTATTATTAACTATCAGCAGCCCTGGTCTTGAGCAGAACTGTGAAATAAACTTTTTCATTATGTCTTTCTACTTCACTTCTCTACCATACCTTATCATCTGTTAACCCAATAATAATTCTGTATAACCAATAAACATGGAAGAAGAATAGTGCAGAAAAGGTGCTGGACTGAATAAATAAAATCTGAATTCAAGCCTACCACTAACTAGTTCAATAACTTGGCACAAGTCCCCCATTCTCTACGGGCCCTAGTTTTCTTAGCTGTAAGACATGTTTGAATTAAATGCTGGCATGAGTCCTTTCTTCCACTATAATTATACAATGAAATAACCACACATTAATTATTTTAAGTTTTAAGTATACCTATGCTAGATGCTCCCAGACTTTTGCTTATATCACCATCATCTTCACCCCCATCAACTACCAGCTCACTACCAGAAGAGAGGCTTTGGGAGTGCTAATCTTCTCTAAGTACAAATTTAAATCAATTCTCAGGTTTTTTTCTTCCATTCATTAAACTCAAAACTTTAATCACCATTTAACATTCTCCCCCCAAAAAAACTTTTAAAACTTAATAAAAATTTGTTATCTTCAAATATTAATTTATCTAAAAGAAAAAATAAGAATCATTATAATCTTTATTAGATGGACCTCAAGTAGTGCTATCCCCAAGTGATCAATGACATTGGATTAACCTACATTAACTTAAAATTAAACAAGTTGGCACGATTTGCATTTAATTATGTGTTTCTGTTCTTTCTCAGAGGTCTGAGTCTTTTATAATCATGTACAAAGCATTCATCAATAACACTGATTTGCTCGGTAATCTGACCTAAGTGTGGGCCAAAGAGACAGCAAAGCAGGAAAAAGACTAAAGATTTAGCAATGCCATTCATAGGAAATGCCAGTTCCCTCAGGGGATCTGGGATCAATCTAAGAACATGACTGTTTATCATTCAACACATCACAGAAGTTGGGATGAAAAACATGCCAAGTTTCAAAGAAGCATGTCTCACTTTATACAGTATGACACACATCCTAATCTAATATTGTATATAAAGTGAATTTTACAAATCTAATACTTTAAATACACTAAGGGTGCTTGCTAGCCAGAAATAATTTATAAATACTGTTACAATTTATAAATATCATTATGTTACATATATTACATACACAGAGGTTTTTTGTATTTCATTAGATTTGCTCAAGGCAACCAAAACTTTATAAATAAAAGCAAATATCTTGAGTATTATTTAATTACCATCTTATTCAAAATTTATTTTCAAAGGCGTAAAGACTACTGAGGATAAAAGGAAAAAAATTTAATAGAAATTTTATTATTTAAGGACTGAGGTTTGTTCAGTCATCTCAGAAGTGGTATCATCCCGGGGTCCTACAAAGAATAATGACTTCAGTGAAAATGATAGAATCAAACTGTTCAAATACAGAAGGCTGAATAGTGGCATACCATCCTTACCAATATATTTACAGTAAGTTTAACCACAGATAGAGAAAGGTAAAATAAGATGTGTGATTTCCCTGTGTCTTTGCAAATCTGAGGCAATCCCTATTCTAAGAAGTAATCAACCTTTGTAAATAGCCAGGAACTTCATCTGAAAAGGTGATTTATATCAGCTCACTGCTCCCACTAAACCATTACACATGCATACATCCACACAATATTTAATAAAAAGAATCACCTTCTCCAAACAAGAAAATACCAGATGATTGGGAAGTTGTAAGTTAATGCTATAAATAAAGCAAGAGCCAACATAAAGTGAATAAAATTAGTATAATTTCCCCCTCTTGAATGACCTGCCTACCAAGAATGAGATTCTTATGGAGAGGATTTGATAATGCACAGTTGCTAGGACTTGAAACATGCTATCTACCATTTCCAGTATGAAAAGGCAAACTATCAGACATGTTCTGATATTCTGACATGATACCACAGCTAATTTCTAGAAAAGATTATCAGTATATAGAATGTGCTCAGTTTTTTCATAACAGTCTCACATGCTACATAAAGAGTTAACATTTTCCTCCCTATACACACCTCAAGCTATCAAGAAGATCAATTTTATGCAAATTTTCATCAACTGTAAATGGAGTTGGGTTAATAATCATAGATCTAGATTCAATATGCAAATTAGACTTAAATACCTAAGACAGAGTTATCCTGAGAATGTTGCCTGTCACAGCACCTTTTTATTTGGCACACACTATAATCTTCCATATGCACAGCATTTGAACTCTTAACAATATACAAAGCTACATGAGCCATGTCATTATGCAAATTTTATCAAAAACTGCTTTGAGAAACACAAATAAAAAATACAGGTGGTAATGTTTGTATAAAGCACCCAGTGTTTGCATAAGTGAATAAGTTTGCATAGGATGGGTCAAACAGAAACAGTTCCAGAAAGAGTAGGTATCCTCCAGGAACTTTCTATTCTGAACAGGGAGCAAACATGTACACTCAACCAGAACTAATGGGGCAGGAGGGGGACACATAATTGAATGAACTGATTTCCAAGTATAAAAATACTGACTTTGTTCTTTCCAAGTTACTATCTAACATCTAACATTTATTATCTTATATCTCTGGATTTCTACTTTTTAAAATATGAGAGGGGGGAGAAAAAGATATGTATTTCTATTTGTTTGCATTTTTATAAACTATGGAAGGATACACAAGTACCTAATAATTTTTTTTTTAATCTGGAAAGAATATGAGAACTGAGCAAATAAGAAATTCAGATAGAAACAAATTTTTGCCTGTAAATCTTTTTATATTTTAGGTATTTTAAATCATGTAAAGACATAACCCATTCTAAAGATTAATAAAAATGTAAATAAAATGTGACAATACACTACAGTCGCAGAGGATACTTTTTAATTAACTGCAGAAGTTAGAGATGGAATTTTAACATTCAAACAGACTGCAATTAAATTTAAGTAGACTAAAAAGCATTAAAGATATTTTACAATTATAATTTTATAATAAAAAAACTCAGTAACTTCTTTTGTTATATAAAAACTCCCAGAGAATAAAAGCAGAAATGCCAATGTTTAAGTATATGAAAATATAAATGTCTCCAGTCATCTTCCTGAGGCAGAACTCCTACAGCATGTAGTACATCTATTTTAATTACCTTTAGTCTCCGTGCTAAAAACTAATTAATTATTAAGAGTTGGTAAAATTAGCTATTTGAAATGTTTAATTTGATTCTAGTTTCATATGTATATTTTAATGAACACAACAGACATTTCTCAGTACATTCTCTTACAAACCTCAGTAAGCTGAGGTTTCAGTTTAGAAGCAATTTTGCCTTCTGGGGGAAAAGAAAATCAGTGTGTGACATTAGCAAAGCAAATTTTGATACAAAACTGGCCCACACCACAGCCCTCCCTAGATTCCAAAAGAATTCAATGTTTTTTGTAACTATAACCATTACAAATAGAAGAATTTAAGGCAATGCAACTTCATCTTTCTAACAGTGCCTCTAAAACTTTGAATCCTTTATGCCTTTTCAGGTTTTTGTGGCCCCCATGCGATCACTCTAAAATAAAAGGACTGCACTACTGTGCCTGCGCTGTAACAACGCACATAGATATTAATGAACAGAAGAGAGGGAATAATAGACAGGAGATAAAGGAGGGAGAAAAAATTGGCTCAGCGCTCACATCCATTTTTAACACTCAGTAGTGGAACCTTAATGATCCCCTCCATATTTCTCTCACAGCCTGCAGTTGAGAGACATTTATTTCAATTGTGTCTAAAGCCCTGAATTCCAAAGGAGTTCCTTCTTTTAGAAACTCTCTTTATATTCATTTAGCAGCATACATATAAATATTACAATAGATTAAGGAAAAGGGATGGGTATGGGTATCAAGCGGGAAATTCAGGAGGAAAAAAACACACAAAAACTACAACTACTATAAAAAAGTTATGGTGCCCCTCTTCTACCCAAAGTAGGTAATTTACATTTCCCATCTCCAATCCTCACAACAACTTCATTAGGTCCAACATAATACAGTCTTCATTTTAAAGATGAAAAATCAGATTTAAAATAAAGCAGACTGAGAGAGTCCCATAACTATAAATGGCAAAGTAAGAATTCAAACATAGACCTATTTGTTGTTATTAATAAGAACAGTAATATAATAGTAGTACCAGCTGCCAACTACTATTGTATCATTTCTTCTCAATACACTTCTATGCACTTCTAAATGTCTTAAGTATTTTTAATTTATTTATTACTCATAGCAACCATATGGAATAGGTATTATTATTCCATTTTACCAATGAGAAAACTTACTTAAGGTCACACAGCAAGTAAGAAAATGGCTCTTGTACTTAAGGCAGCCTAGTGCCATCACACACATTCTTACCTGCTTTCTTTCTATACTACCTCACTGCTGCCTAAAATAAAGAAATGCAATTCTACAGTCAGTGAACTGCATTTTTAATATTTCATCTAAATAAGAGAAAAACTACCAATAAAATAATTAAGAAGGTATTTTGCATGGTATATTCTTTTTCTGAAATTCGATCTCACTAATGTGAATTAGGAAGCACGCCACTTTCTTAAAGAACTGAGAGGCAAGTGATGAATAATTTTCTAATCAAACAGAAGCACTACAGGATCCTGGAATGTTCTATGAGAATATTCTCCCAAAGGAAACTTGAGAAACAATAATTATTAATTACAAAATTAAAGAAACAAAAACTCTGCTTACAAAGTTAAGCCTTTCAATTTCATTTTAGGCTTTCAGTAAGAGTATCAATTACAACTAAGATCAAATAGGAAGCAGTCTGAAACTACTCCTACTTAGATTCTGTGTGTGTGTGTGTGTGTGTGTGTGTGTGTGTGTGTGATATTAAATATAAAGGAGAAAACATAAGCAAACACATTGCTGAAGTAAAAGCCTAACATAAATATGCAAGATATTATGACACATATATTTTAATGGCTCTGATAAATGCTATCTAGCCCGAACTCATAATATATGAATCTGATCACAAAATGCAAATCTGATCACAAAAAAGTAAATTTCTCAGTGTAGCAGAGTAGATATACACAGAGACAAAAAGACCAATAGTATTTTCACGCAGGGCTACCTAAAGGAAAAAATAATAAGATATCTTCTTTTTGTAGTGAAATTTTTTAATATTATTGCCTAGACCAAGACTTTGAGTCTTGTAAAACCACACACACAAAAAAAATCCTACATTTTAAGATTTCAAATTTTTAATTTTATAAAACTTAAGTATAGAATCCTATAAAACAAAAATGAATAGTAGCTAACCTAGACTCAAGCCATCTTAATTAATCTGAGCTTTCTGGTCTAGTTAAGGAAAATAACAGTTCATTCTTAGGACTATAATATCTACGACAGAAGCAGCAATAAAATGTAAAATAGATGAAAATATTTTAAAAAGAGGTCTCTTTCCATCCCAAGCTATCTTAGTAAAGAAGTAGAGTTTGAAAACAATAAACAAAGCTCAATCAAAGTATAGTTTTACTAATTTTGCCTCCAAACTTTTGAAAGACTGCCAAGGAGACCTAAGCGAGAAGGGAAAAAAATTTTTTTTTAATATAAAACCCACCACAGAGCCACTGAAAGTAGCAGTGCTAGAGGGAAAAACTAAAATAGAAAGAAAACTTCAAAGAGATTCTGTAATCGAAGATGCCTTACTCTTGACTGCCTCATCTCAGAGATTAAAGAAGATTTTTAAAGCTGTTCCATGGACATAGAGATCAAACATTTACAAATGTTTATAATTTTACAAGTCCTAAATTCAAAGGTGGGCTCAAAGAAACAAGAGTAACATAGGCAGCTAGAAGGAAAGATGAATTTTCTTGGGTGAGGGGAAGATGCAGAAGGAAGCTTTGAAGAATATATCTGGGCTGTAGAAAAGAAAGAGGATTTTTGAAAAGCCCATTCATCGCCCAGAATACCTAAATGAACCACAAAATGCTATGAAAGGGGAACTAAGGCACAGCCTCGATCTATTACTGGGTTTTAACAAGCATTAAATTCATCAACTATTCACATAGTATTGGTCTGTAGCAGTCCGAGATTATCATATAAACCAAGTTTATGCTTCTTTTTTAAAATGAAAATCTCAACATATAAGATTTGTAATTTTTGAAGGTTTATAGACAATTGATGACTTTTATTATCTCAGTTTCCTACAGAACTCCCATCCCATAATGAGAAAAAGAAGAGAAAGGTAGAAAAAAAAATTTTGATCACAACAATTTGATCAATGGCAACTTAGAGCATATCGACTGCTAGAAGGAATGATCATATAGGTGCTGATGGACTCAAATAGATATTTCTCAATATATTTTTTACACAGCAATCTCTTAAGCATTAAATAATGAAATATACTATTTAAAATGCTAACAGAAATAGAGCTGAGTTTGAACTTTTCACTACTTTATTTCCAATCAGTGGATACTACAATATTATCATATACACTAAATTCTATGAAGGAAGTGAAAGCATCTTAATCTTATTCATCTTTGTATCACCAGGGCCCAGGACAGTGCCCACCACACAACAGAACTCATATACTTGTTTGTTGCCCAAACGTCACAATTACTTAAAACAAAGTAAAACTAAAAGATAAATTAGATCATTAGATTTTAATCTCTCTACTAAAATTAAACGAATTTCAATTCATTCTTTAAGGCTTAATTCAAACTTCATTGTCTCTATGAAGCTTTCCCAAGTCCTAAAGCTGAAGTCATTACTAGTTTCCTCTATAAGAAATCGTCATTCATATGCCAATAAGAGTATATCACCTTGACCCCAATTACTATTCATTAATTAAACATTTATTTAGTGCCTGCTACAGGCTGGCAACTATTCTAGGCTCTGGATGACAGAACAGTATCACCACATGAGACGCCTGCTCTCAAAGAACTTAACATTCTAATGGGGAAGAAACAGATCATGAGCAAATTAATACATCAGGCAGTGATCATTATTCAAAGGACATAAAGGTTTAAAGACAGTGTGAGGAAAGGATGCTATTTTATATAGGGTATTCAGAGAAGGACTCTCAGATAAGATAACATTTGAGCAAACACCTGAAATATGGGAACACAACAAGTGTATACCTGGAAGAAGAACTTTTCAGGCAGAGAGTAAAGCTACTGTGAGCACATGCTTGGTTTCTTCAAAGAACAGCAAGAAAATTATAGTAACAGTGGTAGTAGGAGATGAAGTTGGAGAAAGGGGTTCAGCTTATCTAATCCTCACAAGTCATGATAAAAATTCTTGCTCTCAATGTGGCTATTTACATAAAAATTAACTTAAATAAAATTTAAAATTCTGTTTCTCAGTTGCACTAACCATATTTCAAGTCCTTCTCAGCCACATACGGCCAATGGCTGTCATATTAGACAGTGCAAAACAGAACATTTCTATCATTGCAAAAAGTTCTACTGGACAGCACTGTGAAATGTGAGCAGAAGACTGAGATAATCTGGTTTAGGTATTCGAATAATCTCTGACTTCTATATGGAAAAAAAGCTTGTGGGTTTGGGGGGAAGCAGAGAGATAAATCAGGCTACTATTAGGATTTAGACAAGATGATGCTGGCTTAGGCCAAGGTAATGGCCTAAGCAGAAATGATAAAAATGGTAGGAATCTGGGTATGTTTTAAAGGTAGAGCCAGGATTTGCAGTTAGATTCAATGTGGGATGTGGAAATGAGTAGTTATCCTTGATTCCAAAATTTTGGGGCCAAGCAACAAAAAAAATGCAGATTCCTTTTACTGAGAAAGGAAGACCATTGAGGAGCAGATTTGTGAGGGAGACTAGGAATGTCAGACATGTTAAATAGACATGTCTACTAAAGATCCAAATTCAAATGATATGTAGGCATAGAGTCCAGGGTTTGAATGAGATTAGATTTGGAAAAATATATTTGGGAAGTATCAATATATAGAGAGTACTTAAAAGCTGTGAAGCTCTGTAAAATTCCAAATGCGTGAGTACAGGTGGAGAAGTAAAACAAAGAAGTGCCTTGGGGGCACTCCAACACTTAAACAGAACAATGAGGAACCAGCAAAGATGACAGCAAGAAGAGTCAGTAAAATGGGAAAAAAAATAACTAAGTGGGAGTGGTGTATGCAGGGGTTCCCAGTCTCTGGGCAGCAGACTGCTTTGGGTCCACGGCCTGTTAGGTACCAGGCCTCACAGCAGGAGGTGAGGGGCCAGTGTGCAAGTGAAGCTTCATCTGTATTTGCAGCCGCTCCCCAGTGCTAGCATCACCACCTTAGCTCCACCTCAGTTCATCAAGCATTAGCTTCTCACAGGAGCATCACCAGTCCCTAGTACCAAAAAGGTTGGGGGCTGCTGGTGTATAGGAAGCCGAGTGAAACTATTTCAAGAAG
>NW_006434369.1:2486028-2541591 GCF_000325575.1 Pteropus alecto
ATGTTAACAGATAAAAGACTATAAACAATCAGACGTGACCGTTGCATTTGGCCATACAGAGGTTACTGGTGAATAAGACAAGAGTATTTTTAGTAAAGGGGCCAGATTGGAGTAAATTGGAGACAGAAGAGGAAGCAGTAGGTATAAACAACTGCTTACAAGGAGTTTTGCTACAAAAAGAAGAATGAAATGGAATAGCTGGTGAGGAATATGGTGTCAAGGAAGGAGATTATTTAAGATGGGATATATCACAACATGACTGATGACAGGAGTGATCCAGTAAAGGGGGAAAATAATCTAACAAATAAAGGAGAAAACTGCAGGAGGAATATCCTCGAGCAGGGGAGCTGGGTTGAGTGCAAAAGTGATAAAGTTGGCCTCAGATGGGAGCATGGACCATTCATGGAGTGCAATGAAGGGATCACAGAACATGTACAGGAAGTAAATTCATGCAGGTAGGTAGATTTGGTATTGGGGATTCATAGATATTCTCTTTTGATGGTTCTAAATGACTATATGCTTTATTAGATTGACAGCTTTTCAGAGGAATGAGCTGTTTTAGTCATCTTTATATTCCTAGCACCAGCAAGCTAGCATGTATTAAATTATTCAAGAGTTCTATTGAACGAATACATTTTTAGAACTACCTAACTACCCAGGGACCTCAGTTTCAGCCTTAACTTGTACAAGACTTACCAGTCAGTTCTGCACTATGAACATTCAACATTTCACAGGAGAAAAGGAGTCACAGCTATCACCACCCACAGGCCACCCCACCTCCTTCCCCATGGTGCTGTTGTACTCAGATGGGGGTGGAAGGATTGTGTCCAGCCTGCATGTGTAGGAAGTACTTTCTTCCTATTGGGTTAAAATCCCCAAATGGCAACTATCCATTTTTATTTTGACCGACCCCCTAGGACACTAGTCTGTTTGCTCTTTCTTCTAATATAACTGAGTCCCTTTGCCTTTAAGCATACTATAGAGTGCCTTCTCCACTTAAAGCAAACCCCACTCTTGCGTGGTACTTCCCTCCTGGCCTCCCAGACTGACAGATGCTACAGACTCTGGATTAGAAGAAGCCTTTAGAAACTGTACAGATTCTTAAAATAAGAATGAGATTGGAAACTAAATATATAAAATGCAATTCAAGTCCCTGAGCCCCTAAGAGTAAGGATATTGAAAACAAATCAAACATGAAATATGAGCAGTAATATCAGAAGAAAAAAAAGGAAACCTGCAGAATACTGCCAACATTACCAATGCTCATTAAAGGGACAAATTCATACCCTCTAATCTGGATACATCTGGGCTGTTTCCTATACTTACTTTCCTAGCTTAAAGTAGTATTTTTAATAAAATAAATTTAGGCTTATTAAATCTGTTAAAACTAGATAAAGATTTTAAAAATTTTTAGTCTCTCAAAAAATTTTGTTAGTAAAAATTGTTGAGAGGAATCATTCTCTGCAAGAAACGTGCTGAAACTAATTAGATGGGGAGCTTTTACTAACAAAAGTGTCTGATTAGATAAGATAATGCAAGATAATCTATTATATCTATTGTAACAATACCATTCACACCACTATAGCTAAGACTCTTAGCATTTCCATTATAAAAACCTGTTTTTCAACTCTACCACCTGCCATCCATTAAAAAAAAAAAAAAAAAAAAAACTGTTCTCCCAGAACATTCAAGTCAAGTGTTGATCCTGGAAACATTCTACCACAACTACTAAATGTTTTGTTCTTCAGATAATCATGCAAGTATTTTAAGAGTGTACTATGTCTTTTCACACTGCACAGGTCCGATTTCAAATATTAAAGTTTTAATCTGCAAGCAAAGAGCACAGAAACATTCATTCCAGAAATACATCAATATGTACTGGAGGTCAATTTCATAGAATCTTAACCATTAGAACACTCTCACACCCAAAATATGAGTTACAGATATTTATGAAACTGAACATATCAATCATGATAAATGTCCTTCATTTAACTAAAGGAGGAAAAAATCAAACAAGGTAATATCAAACAGAGAAATGTGAAAATGAACAAACAGGTAAAAAAAAAAAAAAACTAAATTCATGACAAGGAAAAGCAGTATGCAATGGTGACAGTATGGCAAGAAAAAACTGGGCTAAAATACAACCTATCCACTCTCTCCAAGAGGTATTAACTAGCTACTAACAAATGCCTAAATGTGAGGGACAGTTTATTTTTCCCAAAAAAATATCCCTCAGAAAAGAGGGAATTGTTTTGTATTTCTAATAAAGTCTTATTACCCGGAGTTCCTACTCCCTCCATTTCCTTATTGTGACAGAGAATGACTTGGAGAAGACACTCTCCTGAGCGACAGGATCTCTGATAGCCTAGAGAAGTCATCTGAATCAGTCACCTGAAATAAGCAAAAATGGCTGCAATGAGATTTAATCCTGATAAAACTCCCACAGATATAACCTCACACTGGCAAGTACTGGATTTCAATGTAAATAAGCCTTTCAAAGATTAATTTTTAAAGCATTATAAAAAGTGGTTATATCATACAGATCAACATTTATGTCTCTACAGGAGGAAAGACAAAACCGACTGCTCTTTAATTATGAGAACAGGCACCTAGGAGAAAATTTCCAGGGACCACATCATAGATAGATTCAAAATATGTTGGCTTTCAAACAAGTCAAATAGAAGTGAAGTAGACTTCACTTCACTTCTGAACTAAACATAAAGCTATCTCACAATTTCATCTTCATTCCTAAAGTTTATATATTCCAGCTTGTCAAAACACTTTAATATTCTCATTAGGAAAATGGGGACATCGCCTTATATTGGGATCATCTATATCCGCCACTTGCGATAACTAAAAAATTAAAAAATAAAACTAAATCTTTTCATTTAAATTATTTCCCTCAGCACATAGCATTATATCTCACATAAATGCTGAAGAGTTAAGCAACATGTTAAAATTCATATATATGAACGTGTCTCTGTAAAATGTCTCATGAAAAAACAAAAGTATTTTATCACTTACATACATGAAGAAAATACTTCCTCCTCAAAAAGTAATTATTATTTTGCTATATGTTTATTTTTCAAAATATATTTATCTATATATCTATACACATTTTAAAAGAGGAGGGGGGCTGGGCTTTCCAAAGCTAAGGTTCTCAAGAGAGCTTTGTTGTATTTCTCCAAAAAGATTTAGCATTTATTTTTTGAAAACCACGCTTAATCCTAAACATAAAGTTAATATATGTACAGTGCTCAGAAAAATGCTTAACGCCTAGTAAAAGTTAAGTAGATTTTGAATATTACCATGAATTGCTAAACCAAAACCTAGATGTTAGAGGTTGTGACATTACTTACTGACTTCTATTTTATTGCAAAAGGCAAAATCTGCAATTTCGAGATATTTATTATAAATCATGGATAAAATAACACCAAAACTGGAGATTGTACTTTAATGATTACTACAGGCACTTTGTACTAGCTGTAACTCTTCCGCTGCTCCATTCCGAAGGCTGCTAAAGCAGTCATCATTACTGTCTCTGTCATACTACTTGGATCTAATACCTACACTTCATGAGCAACAGCATTAAAAACGAAGGTTAATGAAACTTGCGATACATTAAGAGTTTAATACAGTGTATAAAATTTTTCTTCAAATATTTACCTAAACTCTAACAAAAAGAATTATATTTGGTTTGCCCAAAACATTAGCTTCACACCTTTCAAGTCTTAGTAAGATGAATGCTTTATAAGAATAAAGGACAGAGCTTTATCTATGTCCCCCACAGCATGTAGCTCAGTATATTTTACAAAGTAAGTATACACTAAGCAGGCCCTATGAAAATGACTCCACATAAAATTCAAAGAATTATAAGGCTTCTTACTAAACCAAATACAGGCAGCATATCTTATGAGTTAGTATATGGAAAAAATACTGCTTTACAAAAGAATTGTGTATTTAAAGCAACCTTCACCAAAGAGAGGGTATATGGTATATCTGTTAAAATATAAATGTAATTTTTTTCAAATTACAGTATAGTACAATAAAATGGAAGTCTGACTGCAGAAAGTGCATAATAACTCCATTCAAGGTTTTCACAACATCCAGTGTTATAAGTTAGTAAGAAGCAAGGTGATCTACTGCTTCAAGAGGTGACACTGAGGTTCTGAAAGCTGAGCTGCAAAAACATCTGGGCTTCTCCTGGGAAAATAACATTATTTATGATGAAAAAAGTGTCAATGAAACTGACCTAACCATTAGTTGAGGAGAGAGACGCAAGGGCTAATAGCCCAGCAATAAAAAGTTAAAATACTATCCGGAATACTTAGAAAGGTGACGGCCATAAACAGCTTATGTTATAACCTGGAGAGGGGAGTTAGATAATAAAAAATAAAGGAACAGCATCTTTAAAGACCAAACAGAAATCAAAAGGATGAAGGGGCAGAAGTAACAGTGAAGGCCTAAGTCAGGAAAGTAACTAGCAGGCCCACATGGTCAAGGAGTGGAAATAACAGTGACCCCTTAAATGATAAATGGATGCATTCTGAGCCCATTCCAAACTCATGAGTATTGAAAGTGAAAGAGACATGTAAAAAGCTCTACTAAGTTCACTCAGTAACCAAATGACTAGAATCTGTACTCCAGCCTTCTTATAGCTGATTCCTATGTACATTATTTTTAATTCTCATAACTCTATAAAACTGATGTTATTCTTATAACAAACTATTAAATGTCATTGACTTTCTGGGTGCTTGAAAATAATTGAAACTGTAAACACTAAATTCCCAAAGTAAAGGACCTAGAGCAGGTGTGTCCAGTCTTTCTGAGTACAAGGACCCCACATGGTGATATAATACTTTCAATTACCAATGACTAAGAAAACACATACATACAATCAGAGACCTTCCCTATAATAAATCTGGTGAGTCTCTCACCTCCAGGGTCTACAGACAACTAGTTGAGAAACACCAATCTACTAATACATACAGGCTTGAATAAGCACAACATTGGTTGCATGATTAGCTTTGTTGAGGCTTAAAGTACTCTTTCTATTACTCCCACAGATTTCAAACTGTAAGTAGTTCCTTCCTAAATGTACTCCCCTGCAGCAAAAAAAAAAAAAAAAAAAAACTATAATTTCAAGACCTATTTCATGAATTACACAAGTCATAAAACTAAGTCCTAATCATTACATCTGTTTGGATAGTGTCAATCCTTACTAACCCTCCCAATACTCACCCAGCATCACCACTAGGATGAAGGAAAAGACTATGGTTGGGTATGGGGAATTGTGGCAAACAGTATAGTGATTAAAAGTGTGGGCTCTGAAAGCAGCCTGCCAGGCTAAGAAGCCCAGCTCTACCCCTAATACCTATATGATTTTAGTCCAGTCCTTCAATCCCTCAGTGCCTCAGTATCCTCATGTGTAAAACAAAGATTAAAAAGAAAAACACATTTAATTATACCAGTCAAAGCTGGACTGGTATAATTCTAAACAGAAAGATGGGCATTGCATTAGTATAAGCACTTCGAAAAACTTAACTCTGCATATGTACAAAGGCTATTTCTTTGCAGCCAGTGTAAGGGGAATCTAAACTAAGCCATTGCACTGCTTTCTTTCCTACCCAATGCCTCTTTTCTATTGACCTTTTATATTTTTCTTCTTGGTTCATATTTTAGCTTATCAAAATCAACAATAAACAATGCTCAGTCCTGAGGAAAAGATTAGAATTTTAGAACACAAGATAGCTTTTTTTTTTTGGCAAACATCAAGTCCTTTATCGGATGTCAAGACTTTCACCAAATATGTCTCTCACAGAGAGCTAAGTAAACAGATAACTACAGAACCCAATATGATAATGCATGTAAAGCACTTAGCACAGGAGCTAGCACTCCATAAATGTGAGTTGTCATTAATTCTATTAACAATACTAAAAAAGCATTACTCAACATCTCAGCTTTAAGGTAAAAATAAATTTGTCTGGTTGCTAGTGTACACATTTTTGTTGTTAGAGGAAAATGGAATTTATACATGCAACAACCTAAATAAACCTCGAAAATAGTCTGAATGAAAGAAGCCAGACACAAAAGGGTACTTAGTATATGATTCTGCTTATATGACCCCCATGAATAAGTGGAAATAGAACAGAGAGCGGCTGCTGCAGAGGGGATGGGAGAGGGAGGATTTACTGGAAAACGGTACAACAAAATTTTCTGGGGAGATGGAAATATTCTCTTTCTTCTTTAGGTGGTGGTATATAGGTGTATAAAATGGAGGAAAATTCATTTAACTAAATAAACACGTAAGACCTGTACATTTAATAAGATATAAATCGTACCTGAACTTTACAATTTTTAAAAAGCAAATGCATCTGTATATATTCTATAATTTAGAGTAGGAATGTTATACATAGGCGATTTAAGAGAGGGAAAATTAAAATAATTACCCGAGAAATATGGACTCAAGGACTTACAAGTTATGGTCCAGGGAAACAAATATATGTATTTATTCTTTTTATAAAAACTACATCTAAGAATAAAACCTTTTCCATATGCATCCTATTTACATCTCTCTTATTGTCTCTCTTAGTTGTGATCATTGGCTAATTCTTCCAGTCATCTCAGACAGTCTGTAGTCTATGCTTACACCACGATACTAATAGAGTTAACAAAAAAAAAAAAAAAGGACTATGAATACTCAATCAAAAAAGCAATGTTTTTATTAAATAGACCAGCAGCTGTGTGAGCAGAGACTTGTAAATGCATCTGTTCTACGGGATTTTCTGTTTAATTCAATTTGTTCAAATCAGAGCAGCAAGGCCCTAGAACTATGGACTAGACAAGGAAGTAGTTTTGCTAAATAGAATCCTTCATTAAAATGGTGTTTGTTAGAATAGAACTGTACCTATTCACTCATTCACTCATTCACTCATTCATGCAACAAGCACTTACTGAGCACCTATTCCATCCCAGCCATTGTGTGTGGTGCTGGGAACACAAAGATGAAGCACAGCCTGGTAGAGGTGACAGACATCTGAACAGATGGTTGTAACACACTGGCAGGTTCAATATACACACAGGCCTAGGGTAGTACTATGAAAGCACAGAGGAGGGGAAGATTTCCTTTGCAGGCTGAAGCTATTCTGGAGTGAACAGGCAGAAAGGGAGAATGAAAGTATATTTCCACCTAATCCCCACTCCATATATGAGTGAGCTTCAGTTGTATCAGTACTGTTTTATTCTGAATCCGGGTAAGAGGTGGTATATAGTTGTTCCTTATCTTATTCTTTTAGTCCTTTTCTCTGTCAAATATTTCCTAATAAGAAAATGTAATGCAATCCACCAAGTAGTGCCTGTAGACTTTGAAAACCTTCATCACCAGCAGTTCCTTCTTCCACAACAGATAACTTAAGAGTTGCCAGGGTCGGCTCATCAGAAACGAAGGCAATAGGGAAAAGAGATAGGCCTAGGCATTCTCATGATGGCTGCATATGAAGCCCAAACAGGCACAATGGAGTAGGCCCAAGACATCAAATATACTGTAAAATTAAGAAACAAAACAGATGTATAGAACACATTCCAACTTCATTTTATACACATACAGAAAAAAATAATTAGAATATATACCTT
Organism: Pteropus alecto; assembly: GCF_000325575.1. Classification (NCBI taxonomy): domain Eukaryota; kingdom Metazoa; phylum Chordata; class Mammalia; order Chiroptera; family Pteropodidae; genus Pteropus; species Pteropus alecto. Next base: position 2,493,661 of record NW_006434369.1, read on the forward strand.
TGCCATAGAAAAAAAGTTTATCACAACTAATTCCATTCATTCTGATCACTATTCTCTCAACGTTTATTGAACACCTGCACCATGCCACCTATATACAGAGAAAAGAAAGTTCCTGGCATCAAACAGGAGGAGTCAGTCAAGCAGGTGAGCCAACCTCTGGAGCGCAATTGAGAGACAGACTACAATAAGGACTGGCAAAGATACACTGCAAGATATATGACAGGGAACATGGGGAAATCTATACCATCTTCACAGGTCACACCAACAAACCTTGGAAATTCTGCAAAATATATATGGGAAAGAAATCAAATATATTCTTAAAATATATTTTAATTATTAAAAATAATTTTAATGCACATCATAATACTTGATATCAAAGGGTATAAGATTTTTGGTAATGATGGAACATTGATTATTCTCCTATTCCATAAATAAGCAATCACATCATCTCACTAGTACCTTCTAATAGGGGGAAAAAAAGACAAAATTCTAGAACTCATGTAGAAGTTCAAGGTGCCACTATCGTGCTGAAATAATACTGCCTTAAACCAAACTAACTGATGGGAATGTGCTAGAGCCTTTAAGCAAAGGCAATCTTCTCATGACTGGAGTAACAGGTAATACGTTTACATGTATAATATAACTCAGTTACTTATTATTTTACTGTTCTTATACATATTAAATGATCAGTCTTCAAATCAATTTTTTGGAATTTCTATTTTTCCATCCTAAAAAAAAAACAACTTTAATATAAAATAAATCATATATATACACACATATACACACATATATAGCTAAGTGAATTTAAGGTACTTTTAAGGTGAATATTTTAATTGACTTTCCTCTCTCTCCTCTAATTCTACTGTAAATCAATAAGCTTGTAAGAATAATGCTGCTGCTTACACACCAGTGTCCTTCTTATGCTTGAAATTTTAAAGGTAAGGAGCAAGACAGATTGGTGATGTTTTGGTAGAGTATATTGCCATGGAAATGACTGGCTTGTTCCTTGTGAAGCACCATTACCTCATTGCAAATGAAAAAAGGAAAAGGATGATTTCTGAGGATCCAACTCAGAGAAAAATTAATAGCTAGGGGGAAAAAAAATCCAAAAACTAAATAGACAATTTGGAAAATATTGCAATGTCAAATAGTATATTGAAATGTGTTCAAAGAGCTTATAAAAGCTTGACCTCCAAAATAGGAACCATGTAATCAAAAAGAAAGATATAATGTTCATGTGAAGGTAAACCATTCAAATAGCATGGCCTTGTGATTTCTAAATAAACACAGTATAGCCTCAATCCTGACAGACTCAGAGCAAAATCCTATAGCTACAACATAAAATTAAGTCCACATCACACTTTTCCCTTTCTAAAAGCAGCCTGTTTTTTTCCCCTTTTTCCTTTTTTTTTTTTTTTGTGCCCCTGTTTATACAGCTTATCCCTTATCACACTGACAAGACTGGGAACCACAGCAGATGGTCCCCCCAGACATAATTCTAACAGGTTTTTTGTGCAAACAAAAGATAAAGAAGGCTACAGCAATGATTTACTGATATCTAAAGTTGAAAACTGACAAAACACAAACTGCTTTTTTCTTACTGTTTGAACTGTTTATCCTTTAAACTACTAAGATAGATATGGCCAAAATTAAATATGATTTTAAAACTATAAAACCAAATACTCAGTTTTAACCACCATTAAGTTTTGTGTTTCAGTTACCAAAATGTCCTAAATCACATTTTTTAAAAACACTATGCACCATTCTTTTTGTACCAGCAAAAGTATAAAATATTTGTAAATTGATCTTATAAATCCTACGTGGTTGCTATGTTTTAAAATAAACTACTCATCTGGATTTTTCTTAAGCAAGGAAAATGCATTTGAATTGAAAACTCTAAAATATTTTCTCCAAGAAGAACTAAAGAATGAACTGAACCAAATCTGGAATCTTGGTTGTAGGGCTAAAGTCTATTTCTATTTCAAAATTACCTACCAGGTGAATATAACACAAAACCAAATGGAATATGTCCCCAAAATTACTCATCCTTCGAGATTAAAGTTTTCACACCATAAAACAGAAGCTCCCTCATGACAATCTAATTGCAAAGAACACTGTTTATATGGTATATCTGAAAATCCAGCAAGAGCCTCAAATGATAATATATAATGAAACTGACAAGCATCTGAAATAAACTATCCAGACATCAAGCAAAAACATACCAGACAGACCCACAGGGCTTTTTTAATGTAGGTCACGACTGTCAGACCATAGCGAAAATGTGGTGACCCCTGATAAAAATTAACCTTGATTATATGTAATCATGCACATATTTTGCTCTCAGTAACCAGCCCCCTGAAGTAAGTCCATAAAGCTGTAAGAAGTGGATATCACAGTCTACTGTGAAATATTTTTCACCAAAGAAAATGTCTGCCCATCATATTTGTATCAATGGAGGTATAGGATTAGCTTCCATCAAAACAGCCCAAGACCTCTGAGACTACACAGTACTGCTTACTTTCTGAGAGGTCTCATTACTTCAACAAAATGTACTCTATAGTATGTTTGCACAGATGTCTAAGACACCATAAAAAGCTACACATGCACACTTAAACTCCTTTATCTTTCTAGAGGTATAACATGGCTGCTTTTTCATGGGCAAATTACAAAAGCAAGCAAATTAAAATCAGATCAGAAGTAAAAGGCCCAATCACATAATTTCTTATATATTCTTTTTGTAGAAATCACTCACAAAGTATCTGACTGGGGGAGACGTGGAATTAAAATGCTGATTTTCCAATTAATCTAAGCTAATGTATCCTTTCATGAAACCTTACATGAGGACAAAAATTCCCCATGCAACAAAAAAAAAATTAGTATATTCATATGATATAGGCATTTTATCTACAACTAGTTAATTCATGTAGGGACACCATAATAGTAATCAAGCCAGCATTGTAAATTTGAACCAGCAGCTAGTTACACTGCCTTCCACAGGCACGAAAGAGATGTTTAATTTTGCCAGCCAGCCAGCCATTACACATGAGAACTGAAAACAGGACCAAGTGAGAGGCTATGCTCAAATCAGTGCAAATCCATTACTACTGGAAGAGCAGTGGGTCAAAAAGTTCATCTCTATCAGGTAAACATCATTCAGTGGAAACGATAGGTATTCCCTGTACAACATTCCCAAGTCCAATCTAAATCCACTGCGCCATGGGTTAAGCAATATTTTCCTGATCCAAGGGATGTCCAAGATTCAGGAAACTACAAATATATTAAGTACAATCTTACAATTGTTATTTGATGGTCTATATTCTAAGACAAATATCATATATATTTCTGAACAAAAAATAAATTGTCGGTCATAGAAAAATCTAATTTTGAATTTTATTAACAACAGTATGGCATTTATTATAACTCTAAGACAAAATATAAAGCATCATGCTGATGTAAAAGATATAATTTAAAATAAATGCAGCATATTTTCTTTAAATACATATTAGGTTTACTTCCATCTGCCATCTTTTTGGAGAAAAAAACTCCCTAGAGCTGAAATATGTTTGCTAATAAATGTAACTTGAGATTTTTCTTTGAAATTAAACTGTAAAAGTGTTATGAAAACTGTCTTGATTACATACGGCACCAATCACATACTATTCTCATTATGGTCACTATGCACATATTTTTAATACATAAATAACAAACATTGACAAGCAAGGTAAAATAGTAACAACATTAAAATCCACAATGGAATATTTCAATTTAGAAAAGCAGATCTCACATACATTTTGTTAAAGGCAAACAGGAAATGTGCAACAATGAGTTGTGCAACATGGTCCTTAAAATCCTGAACGTACTAAATGTCAACATATTAGTAGGAGACTCTGGCTACAAGCTAATTTAATACTTAAATGTTAATATAATTTCCCCATTACTACATCTGCCATGAATGTCTTTTTAACCAGTAAAAGCAAGCGTAGAAAATGGTATGCAAGAAAGAAAAATGCTCCAGCAATATTCTTGTTACATATTCATAAATACACACTATTTCCAAACCTAGTTTATTAAAAATTACTACTATACGTTCAAATATTAGTGATTATTTGAGCAGAAAAAAAGTGAGAAATTAGTAATAAAAAGAAAAGAAAAAATCTAAAAATAAGTGAAAGTAGGCTATTATCTTGCCAGGCATAAATATATAAAAACAGTGTGATTTTATTTAAAACATGCAAAGACTAAATCCTAAAATAATTAATTTCTTTAGTGAGTCACAAAAATAGAACTGGATAAATCTTGTTACAAATACTGCAATGTGGACCCATACATATAATAAATAAAGTATAAGAAAGCACTCAGCATTTCTATGTAAACTGCTTCTGAAGGATTATTATGGAATGCACACACTGGCTCAACTTAAAGTGTTCGGGTTTTAAACATTAATTTACTTTGACTATGTGCATGTCAAAATGAAAGATTGCTGTCTGGATCCAGACATGCCATATTAATATTGAACACAGGCATTCACTTCAGGTCAGTAGTCACTCCAAGTCTACTTCAGCAGGTGGTAAAAGTAATGTACTCATTAAAATGTATGTGTTACAAGGTTATCTCCCCCAAACAGCTCTCAAATAGCGGTAGCCTTGAAACTTAAGCATTAGATATGCTAGAACCAACCTCTAATTGTCACAGGTCTAGAGAAAATTGAACTTATTCTCGCTACCTGATAACCAATAAATTTAGTTGCTTTCATCAGTATCTTGAGAGTAGTCAGAGTTTTAAATTCTGTGGAGCCAACCTGACTGCTTCCAACATAGTTAAATGTTCTTGAACCAACCTACACAGATTAGAATGTCATCTTAGATCTGGAAGCCAAAAGTGGGATTTTTCATTTTGGATGCCTCACTGTATTGCTTAAGTAAAATTTTACTCCTTTTATTTTTATTAACTCTATTCAAATTATTTTCCCCTTTTCCAAGATAAATTTCAAGTACAGCAGCATGAGTAACTACCCCCAAAAATTGAAATACCTTTTTTTTAACTTTTCGCTATCAAGAATAAATCTTTTGCATTTATACCTGATACATCTAAACTTGAACAAGATCATTCTCTAGCTCAGTCGTTCACTTTTCTCACTCTCAAGTCACCCAATAATTTCCACTAGCAGATAATTCACTTCTTCATTTTAATAACATTTTTAACTATATAAACTATGTTCTTTGACTCATTTGTAAATGAAAGCAGACGGGTCCCCAAAATTTGTAATTAATCATTTCACACTTCTTCATTTTGTCATTATCCACCCAATTACTAGATAAGGGAAGGACCAAGAGAAGGACAGATCAACAGAAATAGGGAAATTGGAGCTTTCTTACAAGGATAAGACCGTATCTGTCTTGTTCAGTGCTAAATACAGAGCACCACAGGCACATGACAGATAGTTAATGAATAAATGAACTTATGAAGAACAGAGAACACTGTAGCTCAACTCACTCATTTTATATATAAGGTTCAGAAAGATTAAATGGCTTGGATAAGATCACAAGCCAAGTTGGTCAATCTTGCACAGAATCTAACTCAACAGATGCTGCTTTAACATCAAGCTTGTTTTAATTCTCCTGCCTATAGTACTTATTCTTTAAGCTCAACACAATCTTCTCTCTACAGATTTACATAGGTTCCCCCCTTATAGAAATATACCTGGAAAGCACTCCTTTCCCAATCAGGGGGCGAATGTTTCTATAAATTCCCATAGCAAGAGAATATATTCTAGGAGAATATTTTTTTTTATTATTTTGAGAAAGAAGTGGTGTTTTAATAACAAAAGATAAAGAAAATGCCATTAATCATTAACTACTTAAGAAATTTGTTTCAAGAAAAGGGAAGAATTGGAAAAATAAATAAATAAATGTCTGGGCATGCAAACTCAAAGACACTGAAATTACTGATAGTTCTTTGTTTGTCAAAAAAGAAAACTGAAAGAACAAAATAAAACAGGAATGATGCATTAAAATAAATATTTGTTACAATTTTGGAATTGTGTGTTGTGTATATGCTTCTAAATAATGTGAATGCTGTTTATACTTATATATTAATAAATAATATATTAATGATCTAATTAATAATATAAATAAATACTATACAGTCTGTAGTTATATACTTTCAAAAGTTTTAAGAGGAATTTAGTGTGCCCTGGAAAATGTAGATGTTCATTTAATGACGACAGATAAAACCAATAATGTCTTGATCCTCTAGGAGGATTTTAAGATCTAATGGAAAGATAACATAGGGAGATCAAAGGTAGAAAAAGAATCCATGGAAGCCCCAGCCAATGTATTTTAAATTTACTACAAAATTCTGTAGTACTAAAAGAAAGCATCAAAAGACAGGACTATACGTGACAATTTACTTTTTCAGTTTGTAATGACGACTGCTGAACTTTTAAGGGTCTCTAAAATAGTCAGGATTTCACTTCCACAATTTCATTCAAATGTGAGAAATTTCTTTTCACTTGCAACAGATAAAATGCTTTCTAGAAGCTTTCACTGTACCCAAATATTTATAAGCCCAATCAATTTCTTTCTTACTGTAACAGACTCCCACTTTCTGGGGTCTTGCAAGGTTCCAGGAACCCTCCAACAAAGATCTCCGCTTCCTCACAGCTTTCAGATAAAAGATGGTAACTACCAGGGCCCAGAAGTATCTTTTCTCTGCTGAAAGGTTAAAACTTCTACATATGACCTATCAGCCACTTTTCTTCCTTTTTAGTTCTCAACCCTCAATTTCCTCTTATCTAAATTATCTCAAAAAGGTATGACTTAACTATACGAAAGAAAAAATTTCTAATGATTCTGAAAAACTATATAAAAGTAAATTTAATACAACCTACTAGACTTCACACAAAGGGAAATCACACTGGGAATGGGAAAAGAATCTTCAAATTGGGTGGCTACTTTCATATTCAGATTAAGGATTTTTCCATCCTCCATAACATCTTTAAGTTTAAAAAAGCATAGCACCAGAGTTAAGTATTCCAGTGGCTGGCAGTCAATGCAAATTAGTATGACATGTTTAGACATCAGGTGATCCATGACTTACACCAACAATGAAAGCTAACTCCAAATGCTCTTGACCAAAGTAAAAGCATTTCTTTGGCAGGTGACAGAAAGAATGATGAGTCAGGAAGAAATACTCAACACTGGCCAGATGCCTTAAGGTATCACCAGTAAGAACAGGAAAATTAAAAGAACCAATTGAGGAAACTAACAAAGAACAATGTACCTATTTTACTCAATCACTTTAAGCAAGAAATCCATACTTAAGCACCCATGAATCACAGTATTTGTTAAGCATCAATAAGGCCATTTACTATGGTCAAGCTCATAAAGGGTCTCAAAATTTTATAAAAGATTACTTGAACTCGAAAAATGCTAAATATAATTCTTTCAGGAGGTAAGAATCATCAGTTTTACACTGAATATTAAAAAGAACAAAATAAGAAACCAAATCTATGCTCTGTAAAATCATTCAGTTAATTTTTACTAATTTCTCAATAAATGAAATGAACGTTGGTATAAATTCATTCGACAAACACTGAATGCTTATTATAGGCCAAATCTGGTAGTAGGTACTGTGAATACAAGCAATCGGGCTATATCTGTACTCAAGTTCAGTCCAATAGGAGAGAAAGACATGTAAATAATTCCAAAAGTCTAATAAGTGCTACAAGTAGAGCTAAACTCAGTCATAGTGGTGTGTTAAGGAAGAGCCCGATCTGAGGTGTGTTAGGGGACAACAAGGGAAGGAAGAGTGGAATTAGAAATGTTCAAGGATTTCACACCTGACATTTCTTAATATAGTGCTTTACCACTTTCAGAGTTAGACAATATGAGTGAACAAATACGACCCATCCCTCACACTTAGGTCCCTCATAATTCTGGAACAGTCAAAATGGATTATTCCATAGATGAGATTTTTAAAAGCTGTAAAAAGATAATAAGTTCACTAATAATCACAATTATCTTTGAAGAAAGACCTCAAATCTTCCAACTCCTAACCTCTTATTCCTTCTAATAAATTACTCCATTCTGTCTCACTAGTTCCCCAAAGAAGCCATTTATTTATTACGTTACTTCAATATCTTATTTTGCCTCATTTCCTAATTAACACTCACCAACAGAAAAAGATGTGCAAGAAACAAACACATAAAACTAAAAGACGTTTAAATAGATTAAAATGGATTAAACACGTTTATATCAAATTCCATTATGTTACCAGTTCATTTCATAGACTCAAATCTAAAACATTTATATATAATGGTGTTTTCTTTATTAACACTTAATATAATATTAGCTAACATCTCTCGACCATTTATTATTTTTCACAACTCTGTAACCCATTTTAGAGACAAAGAATCGCAGGCTCACAGAGGTTTGAGAAACACGTTTTCAGTTATACCAAGTATACTAATTTAAAAATTACCTTAAGTTTTTCAGACATTTGAGTTGACCGGTGTCTTTCAGTTCAAGAAGAGACCCAACAATAGGAGAGAACATCCTCAAGACAAAGCTAAAGGAGCATTACACTTTCAGATGAAAGGCTAAATATAAAAAGAAAAAAATCCCTCCTAGTATAAATATTTATTGTAGAAAAGATAAAAATATAATTTATAAGAAGTTTCTGTGGATGAAGAAGGATAATAAATGAATCGAGTCACATAAACTGTTTTCCTTCTATGAAAATTTTAACAAATTTTAAAAATATTTTAGTTCTCTCATGTTTTAGCCCTTGGTTGTCCTTACCCTATCCTCATCATAAGATCTTGAAATTCTTGACCACATATAGTATTCTCCTCCCATGAGGAATTTTAGACACATAATCAAGTTTACAGAATAAAAAAATGGGTGTAATAAAATGACTGACTTCTTGAAAACTGCCTATTCTGTCTATTCCTCATTCTTGTGATATTTTCTCATTGACGTTTAAAAAAAAAAACAATCAAAAAATGTTAATAAGCCCTTGCTTAATAAAACCAATGACCCAACTCTCTTTCCTAATTAAAAGCTGACAGTACTTGGAGGACTAACAATTTTCAATGAATGTTCAGATGTAACAGTCTTATTAAAATTATGTCTATTTTATAATTTCCTCTATTATTAATGCATGCTTAAAGAAACTGATTCTAAAATACACTTTTTCTTGTTCTTTTCCAGTCCTTGACACAGATTGGTGAGTGGTACTATGGATTAACAAGTATATTCAACCAACACAGATGACTGAAATTAAAAAGCTATAACATATTAACATATCTAGGCCACACAGAAGGGTCATGAGGTAAGATCATCAGCATAAATTAGCACATTATTATAAGGCATCTAAAGGAGCATTAGATGGAGCCTGCATGATAGATATTTTTTTCTTAACGAATATATAATGCTGTTTGACTAGACTTAATCACAAGTATTATTTGGAGAAAAAATATTGCTTGTATATCACATTTGACTACTTCGGCTCCTACCTTGACAGTCAAATGTGAAATTACAGAGAGCCTGAGAGTGGGTCAAGCAGGGGAGAGAAGAGGAAACCTGTTGAAAGCATTTTTGGGACACCTGGCTGTCTTGCTCAATTTAGTGTCCAGAAACAAGTTGTTTTCAAAGTCATTCTGAGTACATTTTTGCTTTTTATAATTTCTTACAAAAATCTGAAATCATTGAGTCATTTAGGAAAATAAACCTTTGTTATTTACCATATCCACAGAATTTTACAGCTATGAAAATAGGTAAAATAGCAGATCAGTGCCTTGCTATGTAATTAAAACACTTTTTTAATCCCTACAGTAAGAATATCCTAAGAGTATGGCCTCTGAAGCATTAAAGTGTCACAATACATTTTTTTCAATTTTTCACACTATTCACAGCTCAAAGAACAATTGGTAAACACTGAAAAAAAATGTTTAAATGATAGTCTTTAGCTCCTGGAACAGTTGCTGAATAATCAAGTCCTCCTTTAATTATGCATTTTTAAACAGTTAAAATAAATCACATATGTATCATATTGCCAACATCAACAAAGGCAGCAACAAGAGTGAGCATTTAAATATATAAGCACATACACTCATAGGAACATAAAAGAAACCTCTAAATGCCAAGTATGTCTCCAATTCTCCCAAACTATATACATTTAGTAACTGAGACAGTCACTTCAGAGTTATGAGGATGAGTTTTAAATAGGAAAAGATTTTAAGGATTAGTAACTTAAAAGTGATATTTAAGGAAAAAACTGAAATGTACAAGTTGACTTGAAACATTTTCTACTTTGAATAAAATAAATAAATAAAAACAGTGGAAACACTCTTGAAATTATCTAAGGTTTCGTCACATTATCCCTAAAACAAGAGTCAAGCATTTTATATTATTAACAGAAGCATTCTGTGCTTTCTTACTTCCAGTAAAAATCACTAGCAAATTCTGCTTATACTGAAACAACTCTAGATAGCTTTAATTGGACATAAAAATACCCTACTTGTATTATCTTGCTTGGGTCATAAACTACATTGGTCATAATATGCTCTATGAATGAACAATCAGGAGGTCTTCACATAACTGTATGGGAAATGTATTTGCCATATCCTGCTTTATAAATAATCCTCACTTCAAATCAAATTCATATTATCTAATTTTTGCATTTCTCACCTAAAGAAGCTATTCATAAAATTTAGATACCCCTTTTATCACACCACTGCCAGTAGGAAACTCAAGCAATGAAGGATTTTGCTAAATTTTCAAAGGTATTTTTAACACAAAGTAACATTCCAGAATGGATAAACCTATGTGGTGTGACCTAAGAGTCACACAAATCATTTCTTTATGGCTGTTATGTTTTAATCACTGGATTGTTTTTAGAGGCTTAAAAAAAATTAATGGTTTTTGCTATACAAAAGCAACTATGTTTTCCATGAAACATTAGCTGTCACATTAATACAAGGTTTTATCATTAATTATACTGGATTATACAGGAGTTTATAGCTACAAAATGATTGTTAAATATCTAAAATTCCAAACCATAAAATAAAAATAAAACCTGGTCCTTGTAAACCTTACATGAATTAAAGACCGATTTACAAAACAGAAAATTAAATGTAAAAAAATATAACCTCAGCTTAATATATTTGCGGATAAAACATCCAACACATTTTTTTTTTGTCAAAAAGCAAATTAAAATATTAAACACAGGTAAACAGTGCCACCTTTTGGTATATTTAAGAACTAAGCTCCTAAACTGTACAAAAATAACCTAACAGTAAAGCAAGCAATTCTAAAACCATCAATTTACAATTTAATAACACTGAAGCTTAATAAATGAGTTATTTATTTTTAAACTTAAAATTATTTTTGAAAACTAAAATATTATCTCATATTTATGTTTTCACCTCAATTTCATGAAGTCAGGAGAGAGTATCATTTCATTTCAAAGAAAATAGAAGCTTAGAAAATTTTAATGACTGATCAGTTGAGCCACTGCTGGATCAAAATTGCTAGTTTGTAAGTTGCAACATTAATTCCTTAAACATTATATAATGAGTTAAATCCATAGTTATATCCATAATTATCCTGTTTTTTTTATTCTGTTACAAGTAATACAAATACTTCTATGTTGCAAAAGATTTTGCAAAATAATTTTATTGCTTTTATAATGTATTTTCTATACATTTAGCAAGGAAAGATATTTGTTTAAATTATTACAGGAAGACTACACAAATACTGACTACATTCACATAGCTGTTTACATTTCACAAATGCAACTCTTACTCTATAATATTCTTCCTATCTATACCAACGGGGGAAAAAAAAAAACAACTTGCATTTAAAACTACAAAGGGTTCTATTTTTCCCCCAGAAAAAAACACTCCTTATTTATAGTTTGCATGTAATTTGTAACTTACCTAAGTCACAAGAATAAAAAGCTGCTACAAATGAGATGGAAATGATAAGCTTCAAATACTGTCCCTAAAGCTTCTTTGCCTTAATTTGATCTCACATTTAGATGTCTGTATACCATTTTCAATGTCTTCCATTTTTACATCTCCCAATGATTTCCTGAATGGTTTTCTTAGACCTTAAAATATTTATGCTGTAACATTCTCACAGTTCCTTTATTTTTATAAGCTAAATAACAATTCAGCTGTCACATGGAAAGAAAATATTCTTAATGATCTGTTTATTTTTGATTCACTTGTTGCTACAAACTTTACTCAAATTGCAGTCATCAAGGAGTTCTTTATAGAGATTTCAAAATCACAGTTAATAAGTAATAATGTGAAATTACATAGCAACTCAATTGAAAATAAAGCAAAAAAGAAGAAAATAGCTAATATGATGGTAGCTAAAATAGTTACTGAAAATACTAAAAGAGTGAAAGCAAAGAGCAAGCCACAGGGATGAGCCATATATATCTGTGAAACAGAATTCCATGATCAAATGCAATAATCAGACATTAACTCAGAAATGTACTTAGGTGATTAATTAGACTCACTTCCTGTTCATAACATATTCAAGAAAAAGCACGGTTTAAGACTTGAAAACTGGTAAACTTAGCTATTTCCAAAAATGACTTAGTGGGAAAGACCGAATATAATGCTAAGAATAAATTTTTGAAGGATTTCATTTCACCCACAGCTCTTTTTTCATCATTATGAGGGCTGGATGGATGCTCACCCTCAAGAGTAAACAACATTCCAGATCTTCTCTAGAGACTCTTAATTTCCTTCCCCTCTTTCAAATGGATGAAAGTCTCATTTTGAAGACCCTTACTTTTATTTCTCTCTGCTTTATTCCCTGGGTAAAAAGGGAAAAAGAAATGAGAAACTGCCATTCTCATTGCCATACTTACACTATGCTCCCTTTCACATCATTGCACATAACTCAACATCTGAATACAAGTTGCACTCCAAGATCACTGCTCTCTGCGAGTACACAGGCATACAGACAAATACATGGAAATATATATAACCAAATTTTATTAAGTTTGAAGGAACATCAAAATTTCTAATACTGAATTAAATCCCATTAAATTGAAAGCAATTACTGCTTCCAATTTAATAAGAATGGATTAAATTAGATCTCAGATTCAAAACAATTTGTAGTGTCCATGTCAGGAAAAGTGATAGTACGAGGATCTTATCCAAGATCCGTCAAGACTATGCAGACTGGACTTGACAGCCACCTAAATGGGATTCTACTGAAAAACTCAAGGGATTCACACATGCACAGACATACATGCCATGTTTATTTAACCTTTAGATACATTTTTTGTTCTTTTATAAAGAATAAAGTTACTTCAATTCATTATAGTGAAAAATCTTTTTTTCACTTCTTCACCAATGCATACACACACAAAAACACACGAATTCCTATTTTGTGCCAGGTACTATGTTTAATGATGGTAATAATACCAAACACATTGAACCCTTTACATGTATGTACTCACATTCCATTCTTAGAAAGGACTACTATTGTTGTCTTCATCAAATAAGTGAGAATACTGAAGCACAGAGATACTGTCATTTGCCCAAAGTCATATAACTAATAAATGGCAATAGCTGGCTTTACAATATGGCTTAATATTAATAGCTGAATACAGTCTGCTCTTCATCACTAGTCAACAGTGTCTCTGGTGTCAAAGATTGACGATGACTAAGAAGGAACTCACACGCCATGGGAAAGAACATGCAAAACAGATAAATTACCTAAGATAGCAACGAGCTGTGGTACCATTCTCTCTGTCTCCAAGTCAGGGGAAAATAAGCTAAACAGCATCAGTACAGCATATACAAGAGTTAGGATCTAAAATGATCAGATTAGGTGATGCGATGTACAGTAACAAATACTGCAAAAAAAAAAAAAGCCATTAAATCACCCATATATATTAACCTTAACATATGTTAATAGGTTTGAGGATTCATGAGCAAATCAAATTGCATCTTATGCAAAAGTTAGTTTTTAGTAAGTGTAAAAGTAATCCATGGTAAAGGTAACAAATATTTGTTCTTAGATTCAAAAACTCTCACCTCAGTCAGCTCCTATGGGCAAAAGGACAATGACCACATTCTAAGACAAGCACACAGTCAGGGCAACAGAGCAAGAAAGTTATCAAGCAGTAAGTCAATGAACGAATTATTCATATGTGGTCTCTAGCACACATATTGCCGGCTGATATCTGCACAGGACCATGCTGCCTCTGAAAAGGTCAATTTGTCCAATTCTTATATAAATACTAGTGAAAGTTTAAAAAGCAATAAATCATAAAAAATTAAGTGTTAACTAATTTAATAACATTTAATAATTTTATCAGAAGACTATCTGTATCATGAAATTCACTTTTCACGTCTATAGTGATCAAGTAAGGTAATGCTGCCATCTATTGTCCAATAACTAAAAATACATCATTCTTTAATCCAAACCCGCTAAAATTTTAAAGGCCAAAAGAACCAAAACTATTTTACGCATACAAGTATCAACATCTCAAAAAATGTTTTTCTTCAAAATAAAATATGACAATGCAGAAAAAAGATTTTTTTGTGTAAAGCTTTCATGGTAATTTATCATCTGCACATTTTCTTTAAAACATTAAAATTTAAACACAGGCTATTATTTCTAAATGAATTATCCAAAAAAGTTTTATAAAATCTCAAATAGTAATTTGCCTCATTAAACAATTAATCAAATGTCAAGTTTCTAAAAATCTATGGGTCTGTGTTGATTTGTCTCTCAAAAAAATTCTAGAAAATACTTTAAGTGGTTCAAAACTAGAATGCCAGCAACTTTGAAAAGTCATCTTAATACAATTTAGCACTCCACAGTTTATTCACACAAAAAAATTAATATGACTACACATGAATTGCAGTATGACTATTACATGCTACGAGAAATGCAAAGTGGTTCGAGTAATCTAAAAAGGTCAGGCCAAAAGTGAAACGGGATGAAAAACGATCTTCAATTTCCCAAAGAAAGACAATAAAAAAGGTAAACTTTTCCCACATCTACTAGTGAGAAAATTGAGGAAAAAAAGTTTAAAACTTTTATCAAAGTAACTGAATGACCATGTGTGAGATATTAACTATTATTGGACATTCACTTATGACATAATACCAGGATAAGAAAAATTAGCACCTGGAACCAAAATATTTTAGAATTCACAAGAGTGAACTAGATTTTGTCTTTTTTTTTTTTTTAAATGAGACAACGCTTGGTTGATCTCACAGACTGCAAAGACTTTGTCATTTTACAATCCCTTATTTTTTATTTTATTTTATGCCTACAGCACCTGGTTTTCCTACGTGGTCTCCCATCCAAGTACTAACCAGGCCCAACCCTGCTTAGCTTCCAAGATCAGACAGGATCAGGCTTGTTCAGGGTGGCATGGTCATAGACTAGATTTTCTCTTTATCTCTTTAAAAGATGAAGATTCTAATCGACCATGCAAGTTCACTCTCAAACATAAAAGAAAATACTGCTTGGGACTTTTTAAAAAGTTGACACTACTAAATCTGTATAGATAACACACAATTTAATATAAAATCAAAACCAGGGCCACTTAATGGATCGTTGGTTCAAACACACATAGTTTTGTTTCATCTCATTACAAGAGGAGATTCTTGGACCAACAAGATAAAATAACAGAAACCATATCTCTCCATGCCCTATTTAAAGAAGGGGGAAAAAAAGCCCACAATGTAAAGATGAGAAAAATTGGCAAGTATCCTATTTATATCACATTAATAAAGAGTCCCAACACCCCTTTGAAATGTATTAAACTATCTTTTTGAAATAGCACATTCCACTAAAGCATTGCAAAACTTAAACAAAAATTTTAGCATTATAATTTAAATTTTAGGAACTCAAATAGAAAATCTTATTCAGTTTTTTATTATAAAGCATAATATGATTCCTTATGTAATGAAAAGCAATTTCCCCCCATTTCTCAGTCAACTTGGACTCCTTTTAAAATAAGGACAATCTCCTTAATAAACATTATAGGTAAAATGAGTAAATTTTATGATTAAATTATATTCAATAAAGTTGTTTCAAATTTTTTAAAATATAGAAAAACTATTAACCATGATACACCAATTAAGCTATGCAGTATCTTTACCACACTTTCCTCAACAAATGTACATATTCAGCTCCCTTTTCAGGTCACATACCAACATCATTATACTTGTACAGGGTATATTTATCCCTGATCACAAAGGCAACAGTGATAGTTTTCCAGAATGTTATGCATAACAAATGGCAATTAATTATATGTATCAATGGCCTTCCAAATTGAAGCACTTTTAAGACCTAACTATTTATAAATGGTTTTTCAGTTACATGTCTCCACATCCTTCCAAATGATGGGGTCTTTCATTCACACACACACACATACATGCATACACTACTTCTCTTATATTGACTTTCATTTCAATCTTTGGTTTTATTTAGGAAATCAAGTATGTCCTCTGCAATTTCCAGTTTAAAAATCATATTTTAACCTCTTTAAATTGCTGCTCACCTTCCACAACTTCAACCAATGCATCTTTTACTTTGTCACCATTCCCAATCTACTGTCCTCAACAAAAGGGAAATGTGGTGTGAAGAGCAACTTTTCTTTACTTGACTCCTTCTGAGATCCCAAGAAGCTTTTTCCCAACTCAGGCTAGCCATTCCATAACTCTAAGTATAGGATTCCGAAACTGCATCTACCTAAAACACAAGGTCAGGTTAAAAAAAAAAAAGGCTGTCTTGTTCACACATTTACTGCTTTAATCCAACTCTTTACCATATACTGTAATGCAATGTGCCCAGAGGTCTCATTTTACATTTAGATATCTCCAAATTATTCTCTCTCACCAAATCCTAACATGGGGAGATAAAAGGTAAGAAAGCTACCAAACCTCTTTAAGACTTCTCTCCTTGAAAGTTGAGTTCCTTGGAGAGGTCTGAAAGAAGGAATACAGTTCAGTGATCCATTAGCAATTGTCATCCCTATCACAACTGGTACACCTCTCTTACTTCGTTGGAAGTCACACCCTGAAAAAACGTCTACTTCTACTACCTCTGTGCTGTCAGATCCTCATGCAAAACCAGCTTTTAATAAAAGTCTCAAGTTTCTGTATAAAATAACTAGAAAAAAAAACTTATAAAGAATGCTCTTAGTATTTCATGCCAATAACCTACTAAGAATATTTTCAAAGTAACCAAGAAGGAAAGGTGAAAGTGAATTACTGGCAAGTTAAGGAAGTACTTTTAAATAATTATCTTGAGACTACAGCTTTCCTGCACATAGGACATATAGATAAATAGTAAAAGCTTGTAAAATTAGCCTGAAATGCCCACATAAGGAGGACATTTTACAGATCAATAAACAGTTTCTATTTTAATGTACATGAAAGGCTTTGTTTCTCTTTACATAACCTTTCTTTAACTTCTGAACTTTAGAATAATGCTTAGATTCAACTTAATCTATAAGCTGATGGACATCACTTGCATTACAGACACTGTGCAAATGATTAGAATACAATTTATTGTCACTATAATTCCAGATGGACTTTAGAACCTTCAGATAAAAAGCATCACCTTTGGCTACAGAATAAAGAATTTCTGCACAGAAACTCTGGATGACATTAAGAAAAATGTTCTATTCAGCATATAACTAAACTTTTTATTATACTTACTACTAATACACATAATTTAAGTCAGAAATCTAAATAGCAGGATATTTTAAAAGAATTTTTAAAAGCCAAGGTTAACAAAGTCCTTGTTCTGTCTTTATCTTCAGGTATAAGCTATATAAAATCAGCAACAAACATGAAAATGTTTTGCAAACTATAAGACAGTATACACATGTAAATAATCATGATGGTGAAAAAAACAAGAAGGCTAGATTAAAGAAGTACATGTAGAAGGCAAATTAAGAGCCCTGTACCTTCACTGATTCCTTCACTGAATTCCATTAGAGGTTCAAGAAGAATATAGAAATCAAGATGACATATTTATGTTCCACTGGGAGATGACTTGACATTTAGAATTAAGGAAGTGGGAATGAACCAGGTAGCTCTCAGCTGATGCTGTTCTCTATAACAAAAAGAACAGCTTACTTCCAACTCTGAACTCAGTGCTAAAATTAATCAACTGAGTGTGTTTCTGCGGTATGGAGTCCAGTGGTACATACCACCCTTTCTCCCATCCGATTAAAAAAAGAAAGGCTTTTACTAAGGTTCATATATAAAAGACTTCTAAAAGAAAAGAAATTTCAAAATGATGGGCAGAAAAAAAAAGACTCTAATAAAAGCCATTATTATTATTCAATTTCCAACTAAAATACCTTTAAAATATCAACTGTGAGAGACTACATAGCATAGTGCAGAGCAGAGGCTATGGAGACAGACAGCAGACATGTCTCAATGTCAGTTACAGCACATATTAGTTGAGTGACACTACATATGTCATGTGTCTTCCTTTGCCCTGTCTCAATCTCATCTTGAAAAACACAGAAACTTCATTCCAAAGTTATTTCATTTGGTCCTTAGAGAAACTCATATGAAATGCCTAACACACAGTAGCTTTTAACCAATTCAGTTCCCTTCCATGAAAATGTGTACAAAAATCCTGATTTTACATAAAACTAGCTGGCACGAAATACTGTGTCACCTAAAAGAAGCATAGTACACAAGACATTTTCACTTAGTTGTATTTTGAAGTTGAAGTCCATTACTTTTTCAGCTTCCCATAGAATTAATCTACTCCTTGCCTTAATATGTTTTATTTTACAGATAAACTCAAGATATTAATGTGAAATGTCATGGTTACCAGTTCTTAAGACTGAGATAAAATATCCCACTGACCTCAGTCTTAAAATTTAAAACTACTTCAAATCAAATGGCCAGGTCCAGGAAACGTTTAAAATACAGTCATTTAATTATAATACACGCTCCTATATCAGTTAAACTAGTGTTTATTTCTTTCTACAGAGATATTTTCTTTATTCAAACATGAGATGTTGTAATCAGACTTGACATTAGCACCAAGTATGTCTAAAATGTAAATTGTAAATGCTCTTTTAATGAAGTGGACCCTACTTCCCCTTTATTATAAAAAAAATGAAAGAATATGTTAAAGATTGACCACTTACTAAAATAACTTCTAAGATTTAACATACAATATGAAGGCTTTTCCCTTGCCAAGCAACAATATATTTCTTGTCTACTATAATCCATGTCTAGCTCATTTGCACGTTTTCATACCTCCTAGCATCATAACATATATTATGTTCAGAGAACATAGGATGAATGAATAAGCTATATACAAAGAAACTATGAAGAACTGTAACAGCCCAGTAATTTTAAAATGATTTCTCTGAAACTGTGGGCACCCAAGCTAAACACACTACTCTAACTCAGGTAAGCTTATCACAAATATTTCATATATGTAACACACATTACTCTTATGTGTTTATGAACTAGAAGCTCAGTTGATGGCCTTACAAGAGACTATTTTCCATTAACTAAAAAGCATATGCTATATTCCAGAGTAAATGTGACTACAAACTAAACATCTCCCTCTCCAACATCTCTCTCTCTCCAACGTATCTCTAACATATTTCTACCACATCTATATCTAAATGAGGGTTACCCCCAAAGCAGTCACCTTGGGAGACCATACCTTATTAGGCTAGACAATGATTATGAGTTCTTTGCTGAAATTATATGAGCTGCGATGTTCTGAAGAAACCCAAAAAGTACAAAAATCACTATTATGAACACTTTTTGAAATCCTTTTAGAAGTTTTCAGAATCGATTAAGATAAACAAAAATGCCTTATTTTTAACTAAAACAGCATTGCTCACTAACAAATCACATACTTTATTCATCAGATTTGGCTTCAAATGACCTGTAAAAATTCTAACACTAAATGTACTCTCAAGATACGAAGCTCTGCCACTACTGAAAACACTGAAAATGATTTACCAACATCTTCAAAAGAAATAATCCAAAAACAATACTCGAAGGCCAAATTACTGGAAAGAAAGTTTATTCCACAAAAATTGCTTTGTTGAAGAAGACACTCATGGAATGTATGCATTCAAAACCTATTTCTTTAAAAAGCCACTGTATCTACAGGGACAGTTTAATTGCTTTCCATGATACTAATTTAATTGTATTACGCAAACATGTATCCATGATTTAATTAATTGTTCTGAGTTTAAGGGAATGACATCATTTCTCAGCAGGTTTCATTCTTTGAATAAAAAGCAAGCACAATATTTTATATGTTATGAACCACCTATTTCCTCAAAATAATGAGGGTCTGAAAGAGGTAATGAACAAGCCCTAACTGGAATAATTATATTCCTGGTATCACAGTTAAAAGCAGCAATTTCAAGTATATACCCCACATAATCTTTCTTCCCCAAACAGTAAAAATATCTACGATTGGTAACTGAGAGCTAATTTTGAATTTCTCTGTATATTGTTTTCAATCTCTGTGTACATTATGATCTATATTTTATACCTATTTTAATCAAGTATACAATTAAATATTTTAGGCCTATGTTTGATTAATAAAACATTATAAGTTATTAACCAATATAATTTTTATAAAATCCCATTATTTCACAATAATGAAAGAGATTACTGGCATAGGTAATCCAGGAATCATTCATATCCTGTATCAAATCTAAATATAATATCTATAGATTTCCTTCTTAAATGTTTTACAGAGCTAATATTGGTCATATTTCCTGGGCCTACAGCACCTAAACAAGTGAAGAAAGTGGTCCTTTAATCTGCTGCATACAAACCATACTAGAATTAAAAACTGAAGATGTGTTTCTAAAGTGGGGACAATCACATCGACAAGGTAAAGAGACAATCATCCAAATGGGAGAATATATTTGCAAGCAATACCTTCGATAAGGCCCTTTTAACCAAAATATACAAAGAACTCATACAATTCAATAACAATAAAAAAACAAACCACCCAATTAAAAAATGGGCAGAGGACCTGAAAAGATACTTCTCCCAAAAACATACAATTGGCCAACAAACATATGAAAGGATGCTCAACATTGCTAGCTATTAGGAAAATGCAAATCAAAACCACAATGAGATACCATCTCACACCTGTTAGAATAGCTATTATCAACAGGACTAGTGTTAGAGAGGATGCAGAGGAAAAGGAACCCTCATACACTGCTGGTAGGACTGCAAATTGGTAGAGTCATTATGAAAAACAGTAAGGAGTTTCCTCGAAAAACTAAGAATTGATCTACCATATGATCCAGCCATCCCTCTACTAGGTATTTACCTCAAAGACTTGAAAACATACATCCAAAAAGATATTTGCATACCGATGTTCATAGCAGCATTATTCACGGTGGCCACAACATGGAAGCAACTGAAGTGTCCAACGATAGATGATTGGCTAAAGAAGCTATGGTACATATATACAATGGAATATTACTCAGCCATAAGAAGAGATGAAATACTGCTATTTGCGACCTTGAGATGGACCTTGAGATAATTATGCTAAGGGAAATAAGCCGGACAGAAAAAGTTGAAAACTACATGATATCACTTATTCTGTGGGCTATAAAACGAAAAGCAACAAATAAGCAGGGCAAACAGAGACTCACGGACACGGACAACAGACTAGTGGTTACCAGAGTTGGAGTTGGGGGGCGATAAAAGGGGTCAAATATGTGGGGACAGAAAGAAATCGAACTACGCACAGTGAACATATAATGCAATATATATATGCCTTACTGTTAAATTGTACACCTGAAACACTAGATTTCATTAACCAACGGCACAATAAAAAAAAAATTAATTAATAAAGTGGGGACAATCAACAGCATATAAAAGTAATAAACAAAAACAAGTAATATATGTATATAAAATATACATTGAGATAAATTAATTTCATATTCAAAGGAATGCCTCCTTAATTCTCCCTTTCTACTTTCCCAAATAGGAAGCCAAAAGTAGGTGTACATAACAAAAGTGTATATAATATTCTTGTTAAACACAACAAGACTGTTATTTTACATAGACGACTACTGTTATAATACCAAACACAAACTGCTAATTTTGTCTAAAATTTATATTAAAATGTGTTAGATAATTAATAGCACCTAAGAAAGTCATCTCTGATATTTTTAATGTTTTGGGAAATTATCTTAAAGGCTATTTTCTTAATACTCAAACTGCACCATCAGAATGTGTTAAGGCAAAGCCAAGGTAAAGTATGCCAAAAATTCCTAATGAATAGAGATGTGCATATTTTGAGTATTTTTTCCTAAAGAACAAAAGTATTAACAATGATCTGCTGTCTAAAAAATAAGTTATCAAAAACACATAGTTAATGACATATGATCATTTAGCTGCTGAAGAAAACAATACTATAGAGTATGTTCCCAATTCTCACAAGCTATCTTGAAGCTAGGACTTGCCCATTACACATACACAGGCAACGTCAAGCTATAGAATAGTGGTTAAGAGCAGTATTTTGGAGTGACAGAGAATTCACTGCCCGTGCCACTTAAGGTAAGACACAACCTCTCCACTCTCACTTGCAATGGCAGTGATGCCACTGTTTTCTCATAACACTAGAACTAAGCAAGATGACATATATGAAGCACTGTCACAAAGCATTCAAATTATGGAGCCATTTAATAATATACATACAGCTAGATACAGTAACAAATATAAATGTGTGTACGTGCCCGTTAATATACTTATTTCCTAGCTCAGTCCATCGAGATGACCTAGAACCACTGACACTTCCCAATGGTAATGGGCATACCCAGTGTCCAGATCTCTGATCTGATTCTAAACACCATTCTTCTAATGAAGGGGATCAGGGCTCCCTGGAAAGTGGTCACTTCCAAGGCTGGGGAAGGGAAAATGTAAGACTAGAATATCTTGTGGTGCCAGAAAGTAAGGAAGTACTCAAAAAAGAATAGGGGCATATTGAGAAGACATGGGAGCCAGACTGAATGAATGAGGTCCTATGGCCAAGTTTAGAACAATGAGCAGCAGAATAAATAATATTATCAGACTACAACCCATAGAATAAAAAAATAGCCATGAGTCCATACTGATATAAATAAGTCAATGAGGAAGAAAGGATAGCTCTTCTTTACACAAGATTCCAATTAATAAATGTGGAAGAAACAACAAAATAAAAAATGACCACTAAGCAAACAATGCAGTAATAACTGTTGCAGACAGGATCCAATGGCAGATACTAAAATAAGTAGACAAAAAGGTTGAGGAGAAACAGGATATTTATTCATTACAATGAGAAAAAATATTAACTTTAGTGTGGAGAAATCTGGTAGACAAGGGTTAGTGCGCTAGTAGTAAGACATCCTGACATCATGAAACCCCTGATATGAGGCTCTGAGAAGGATATAATATCATTTCTGTGCTCTTCTTGCCAAAAATGCATACATAACCTTATTCTACTCATGAGAAAACATCAGACAAACCCAAGTTGAGAGACATTCTACAAAATAACGAATCGGTTTTCTTCAGCAGTTCAAGGTCATAAAAGACAAGAAAACACTGAGGTATTGTCACAGATTGAAAGAGACTAAGGAGATACTACAAATAAATGAAAGGTGAGATCCTAGATTGTATCCTGGAACAGAAAAAGAACCTAAATGGGAAAAATGGCAAAATTCAAAAAAGATCTGTAGTTTAGATAACACTGTTGCATTAATGTTAATTTCCTAGCTTGTTAATTATACTATAATTATGTAAGATGTTAATATTAAGGGAGGTTTGTAAAGGACATATGCAAACACTGTAATTTTATTACTTTTTTGTAACTCAAAGTGTTTCAAAATAGCTGTTTTTTTATATGATATCCATAGTTACATAGGCAATGTATAATAGCTTTTTGTTTTGCCTTAAAATACCCTTGAATTGCTGAAGCTATAAGACATATCTCTAAAAAACTCAGCTCAATAAATACATTACAAATCTAATTACCTGTAATTTTATATCCAAAGGCAGCTAGTTGTCCAGCCATATATTCTCCATCTGAATTATTATGAGAACAACCCCATGTTCGTATCCAAATTTTCTGTATGCCTGGAATAGTGCTATTAAACAATCAATAAAAAAATTTTAAAAAGTAAGTCTCATTAAAGGATTTAAAAAAAAAGTACTAGATGATTTCTGGGCAAATTATGCAAAAAAAAAAAAATACACTCACTGCAACCCATTCACAAGCTATTCATTAAATGCACCAAGTT
Organism: Pteropus alecto; assembly: GCF_000325575.1. Classification (NCBI taxonomy): domain Eukaryota; kingdom Metazoa; phylum Chordata; class Mammalia; order Chiroptera; family Pteropodidae; genus Pteropus; species Pteropus alecto. The sequence continues at coordinate 2,517,961 of NW_006434369.1, forward strand.
AATCCATAATCTATTGTTACACCAAAAGTCTAAAATCAAAAGAAAATAACCACAGGATTCTAATGTAAAGCTCTCTACATAAAAATATCTTTTTCTCTGAATTGGATTTTAGAGAAATACAAATTCAGTACTACTAATGTACTGCCAAGTTCAACTCTTAGAAAGGTACATATAACAGCAAAGAAAATGGATCCAGTAACAACAGCAAATGAAAAAAAAAGTAAATACATCTATTTGCTCATAAAGAGACGATATAGTACCTACAATCTTTATTTTATAACTTACTGATATAAATAACTGAATCAAAATGGAAAAACTGTCACCCTATGGCATTCATAAAAGTACTTCATATATAAATATAGAGTTCTAAAAATATAATCATTTTAGGAAGGAAAAACTTAGATTGCCTTGATAATTTATAATTAAACAGAAATTATCTTAAGGACATGTTCAAGACAAATTTGATAAACAAAATATAAGCAAATTTTAAGTTCATAGCTTTTAAAAGCTTAATATTACAAATGAAATCAAGTATTATATTAAAATGTTTGACAATTTACTAGATAAATAAATGTTGACATATTAAAACTATACAACGGCATAATCATTTCTGGCTAGGCCATGTTAGAATTTCACTGGAGACCTAACATAACAGTGTAAACAGCACAATAATTTATTTGTGCCCAATGCCTTTACCTGATGCATAAGTATTTATAAATTTGCTAAGAAAAATTAAATGCCTCAACCACTACTGTCTCATAAGAACCACAAATTCTGGTTAAAAAAAATTTAATTCGGAAGTCACAAAAATTACATACTAACTACAGTAATATCAAAGAGATGGGGAGGTGTGGAGTAATATCTTTATACTAAATAATGTCCTAGGCCTCACCTTCAAGGAACACATGATTTGACACTTCTTTAACCAATCACTTCACCAAATTAAAAAACATGCTAATAAAAAAATAAATCTACATATTTCATCTCAAAATTTCAGAGGTTTTTTTTAAGAGACATTTTACATATCACAAAGACCAGTATTACCAGCTTCTCCCCTGAAACAATACCAAATATAATTTCAAAAAAATAGCTTACCTATCGCTTGGTGGACTGTTTTCCTCTTGCAAATATTTTTGGGTATGTCGCCTTCGCACCTTTGGAACAACGTGCTTTCTTGCAAAATGTCTATCTTGTGGTTTTGAATCTTCCTGTGACACGATATCTTCTATGTCATCCAGTAGCGTACCACAGGATGCAGAAAGCATCTTCTCCATCACATAAAAAGGTTATAAATGATATGAGTCCCTCAGAAAATCTGTTTAACATAGCATCACTTATTAAATATCCTTTCTTAACTTGAATCCAATAAAGCCTTTAGATTCAACTTTAAGTTTACAGAAAATGCAGAGATAAAGAAACACAAGGAAACAATCAGACAAATCCTATTGATAGTGGGACATTCCAAGGTTCAAATGGAAGGAACTATGTCTTCAACAAATCAATATCATGAAGAAAAAAGCAGGAGAGGAACTGTTCAAGATCAAAGGAGACTTAAAAGCCTAACAATTAAACGCAATTCATGCTCTTGTTCAGATCCTACAAATTTTGGGAACAACCAGGGAAACCAGAAGGTGAACTTGGTATCATTAATATCAGGATATTGCTATAAATCATTAGATATAAAGTATCATGTTTATGTTTAAAAATCTTATTTTTTGACACTAAATACATTATTTTTATATATTATAAAAAAATTTATTTTTTAGAGATGTACACTGATATTTGGAGGTGAAATGTCATTATGTCTATAATTTGCCAAAACAAACATGAGATTAAGACATATGGGAAAACATTTACAACTCTTAAATCTAGAAAACAGAAATGTTGGTGCTCATATCCTATTCTACTTTCTCGAATGTTCAAAATTTTTGTAATTAAGAAAATATAGACATAACTTCCAGGAAGACAGAATAGACATAATTTTCCCTATCCCTCCCGCTAAGTACAACTAAAACTCTGGATATAATATATAAAATAAACATAAGACTTTGAAAAGCAGAGAGAAGAAGGCAGATAGGCTAGGGACATTGGAACCCAAGGAACAATGCAATGGTAAATTCTCTGGGGTTTCTTTTGCCTCCTATATCCCAGACTTGGGGTTGAAGAAGCCAGTGACCCAGAAGTGCCAACATATGCAAGTAATAAAAGCCTCCAACTAAAGCCTGTTTTCTTGTCAAAGAACCAGAAAAGTAGCAAGACAGAAAACTTTCAGACTATAACCATTCTACTAAAAAAAACCCCACAAAACACAAAACCATGGTCTCACCTCCAGACAAGCCACAAAGGCCAAGTAGGGAGACCTGATTGCTCCCCTACAAGGCTACAATAAGGTGCCCCAACACACCTCACCAGGGTAGGACCAGAGAAAGCCAAGTAGGGATCTTTTATTTTCAAACCAAACAAACAACAGGTAATGAAGCCATACTCCCATCCTGCAGTGTCAGTGAAACGTTTTTGTAGACATAGTGAGATTGTTCTAAAATTTACATGGAAAAGTAAAGAAATTAATATATTTAAAACAACTGGTAAAAAACAAAAAGAATGAAGTAGAAGGAATTGGCCTGCCCCATTTTAAGACATACTGTATAGCTACAGTAATCAAGACTGTATAGTATTGGTAGAACACAAACATAGATTGACAAAACAGAACAGAGAATCTGGAAATAGACCCAAACAAATATGGTTTTTCACAAAAGTGCAAAAGCAATTGAATGAATGAGGAAAGAACCTTTTCAACAATTAGTACTAGAGCAATTGAATACTTACAGACAAAAAAAAGACACAAAATTCAAACTATATCATGGACTTAAATATAAAGTGTAAAACTATAAAAGTTTAGAAAAATTCATAAGAGAAAATCTTCTAGACCCAGAGCTAGATGAAGAGTCCTTAGAGGTTGACACCAAAGGCACAATTCATAAAAAGAAAAATTATTCAATCCAGACATCATAAAAATTTAAAAATTTATCCTCTGCAAAAGACCTCTTTGAGAGAATGAAAAGTCAAGCTACAGAATAGAAGAAAATATTTGCGAACCACACATCTGACAAAGGAGCAGTATGTAGAACTCAAAACGCAATATTAAAAGCACAATCTAATTAGAAAATAGACAAAGGACATAAAGAGACATTTCACCTAAGAGGATATACAGAGGACAAATAAACACATGAAAAGAGATTCAACATTATTAGCCATCAGAGAAATACAAACTAAAACTATAATGAAATACCACACCACTATCAGAATAGCTAAAATTAAAAAATAGTGAAAACACTGAATGCTGGCAAGAATGCAGAATAAGTGGATCACTCACACAGTCCTGGTAGAAATATAAAATAGTATAGGTGCTCTGGAAAAAAGTTGGGCATTTTCTTTAAAAAACTAGTCATGCAACTATAATGCAGCCTGGCAACTGTATTTCGAGGCGGGGCGGGGCAGTGGGAGGCCAGGGGGGATTATCCAAGAAAAATAAAGACTTATAATCACAGAAAAATCTGAACACAAATGTTTATAGCAGCTTTCTTTGTAATAGCCAAAACATGGAAATAACCCAGATACCCTCAATGGGTTGAACGGTTAAACAAACTGTGGTTCATCCATACCATAGATTACTACCCAGCAATTAGAAATAATGTATTATTGATACATGCAACAACCTGGATGAATCTCCAGAGAACTGTGAAGAATAAATACAGCCAAACCCAAAAGGTAACATACTGTATGATTACATTTATATAGCACACTTGAGATTAAAGTAACAAAATTATAGAAATGGAGAACAGAATAGTAGTTGCCCAGATTGAAAGAGAGGATGAGTGGGAGGAAAGTAAACATGACTATAAAAGGACAACATGAGAGATCTTTGTGGTGATGGAAATGTTCCTATATCTTGACTATATCAATGTCAATATACAGGTTGTGATACTATATTACAGTTTTGTAAGATCGGTAAAGTGTACAGCATCTATATATAACTTTTATAAATGTAAATGAATCTACAATTATGTTAGAATAAGATACTGAAAGAAAAAAACTTTCTGAAGAAAGAAAATGAAAACAGACAATGAGTACACTTCCTGGTAGTGCTATTAATACTATGTCCAGACAAGAAGCAAGTGCTCACAGAGTCATCCCATTAACCATTCACAGCAACTCCCTGAGGCAGGTGGTATTATTAGCCTCACTTTAAAGTGCAATCTGAAACAGAGAAGCTAACTTACCCAAAGCCGCACAACAAGGATTCCAAGTCAGATTAGCCCAAGCACTCATGCTGTGTGGTATCCCACTGCCTACTTACTGTATGTACACTGAGTGACCACTGTTCCTCATCTGTGTTAAGGATCCTATACTCTCCTCTGGTCTCAAGCCTTTCTAATCAATTTTCCTTTTCAAATGCCAGATTCGCATTTCTCCATTAACAACTTTTGACTAACAATGGCTTCCAGCCAGACTCATTATGTACCCTTTACTGTAATGTACTCTTTACAACTATGACAGATTATGCCCTGTAAATCAGACAAACCTCTGTTCAAATCTCAGCTGGCTTTACATTCTTAGTAGGAGCAAAAGATTAGAAATAACCCAATGGCAATCAATCAAGATCTGGCTAACTTATAGTTAACATGCATACGACATGGGCACTGCGGAACTATCCATCACAGTCCTCCTCCTTCCTTAGACACAGGAATGGGGCACATGAGCCAGGCCTATCAGAGTAACCCATCTTCCTGGCCACACTGATTAGTGTGTGATTAGTTCAGGGTTGGATATGACAAGCCCAGCTAATCAGAATCATCACAAGGACTTCTATGCCAAAGCTAACAGAAGAGATGGCTTCTCTTTTCACTGAAGTGGTTATGTTGGGAGGATGTCAACTTGAGAATGCTGGAGATCATCTGCCAGTCACAGTGCAGAAGCATACCTAAAGAATGAAACCTAGTAAAAGGTGGAGAGATAAAGAGCCATATATGACATTATCTGAGCACGTGGATCCAACTAACGCCTGAAGCCAGATGCTGCCCCACTCTGCCCAATCATGTGGGCCAATAAATTTCCTCTGTGACTTAAATTAATTTGAGTTAGATTTTCTCTCTTGCAAACAAGAGTCCTGAACAACTCAGCAAACTAGGTAAGGTGAAATAAACTAAGTCTTTCTCAAATTGGTTCTATTTATTTGAGATACTAACTATCAGTGAAAAAACAGTTCTGTGGTCAAATATATTTAGGAAATTCTGCCTCCTCACAGATTCCCAGTACACACTGGTAGACCAAAGACTATGAATAACTGCAGTATAAAACTTAAACTTATGTATCTTAGGAATTTTCTGAAAATTTATTTCTCACATATCTCCTCTTAATGAGGCTAAAGATGGTACTGAAAGCAGAAAACTTGAATGAAGCCAGTCACAGAACCCCTCCCACACTCTGCACAGGTGGATGACTTCCTTCATTTACCAGAAAATGGTTCTTTGCTCATGTACTCAGCCTAACTATGTGTTATTATAACTGTCCACCTCCCTAAGAAAAAGCCTTCAACTCTGACCCACTCAAGCAAAGAATTCTAGTCATGCCCCATTTTCCTGCATCATCACTAATTATCTCCCTACTGAATCATTACTATCTGGATACAAACATACTATTATTTCTCCCATTTAAAAAACAAAAACCTTACCTTGACCCCACTTCCTCCACTTACTATCTCTATCACATTTCTCTCCTTTAAAGAAAACCTCCTTGCAAAAGCTATCTATACTTTCTTTTTATTATTATGATTATTATTATTATTTATGCCTATAGCACCTGGTCTTCCTAGGTGGTCTCCCATCCAAGTACTAACCAGGCCCGATCCTGCTTAGCTTCCAAGATCAGACAGACATCAGGCTTGTTCAGGGTAGCATGGCTGTAGACCATGGACCGTGGCTCCACTGGGGCGCGAACCCAAGACCTTCTGCGTGTAAAGCAGACCTGCTAACCACTACACTATGGAACCACGTCCGAGCTAGCTATACTTCAATATCAAATTTTCCCTTCCCATTCTCTCATGAACCAAGTTTTCACCCCACCACTCCACCAGACTTTATCATCATGATTTCAGTGACTTCCAACGATATATACAATGATCAGTTCTCAGTCATCTTATATGACCCCACATGCAGCAATTGACACTATTAACCTTCACTGGCTTCTAGGACACCACACTCTCTGAGTTTTCCTTCTACCACATTAGCAACTCCCCAAGTCTCCTCTGCTTCTTCCTCCTCATCTCTCCAACTTCTGAACATTAGAATGGCCCCATGGCTCAGTTACAGGACATCTCCTTTAGTTACAGACATACCTTGATCTCATCCAGTCCCATGTCCTTGAAATATCAACTATATGCTTATTTAACCAGCCCTAGTCCTCCCCTGAACTTGACTCTCATGTCCAACTGCCTACTCAACACCCCTGCTTAAATGTCTAAGAGTTATTTCAAACTTAAAAAGTCAAAAAGAGAACTCTTGAGCCTCTCTCCACCTTATCCCACAAACAACCACCAAATACCACACCAGATCTTTCCATAACTTTCCGATCTCATTTAAAGGCAATGCCAACCTTCTACCTGGTCAGGCCAAAATCCTGGAATCATCCCCAAGTCATCTTTCTTTTACCCTAACTCAATCCAACAAAATCCTATTGGCTCTATCTTCAAAATATATTCAGAATCTGAGTATTTCTGACCATATCCACTGTTACATTCTTGGTTCAAACCAACATCAACTCTTGCTTAGATTATTAGCAGTTAGTCTCCCTGTTTCTACCCTTAATTCCCGAAGGACATTTCAGCACAGACGCCAGGGATCCCTTTAAAACCAGAGTTCATCTCAAGAAATTAGTATGTTATGCTGAACTAACTTGACGAGAGTAACCATCCATAGAGCTTGTTTTCCAAAAAAAAAAGTACTGTTTAGAGTAGCAAAATTATAAGCCTACCTAGGTATGTTGAAAAGCCCTTTGAGTAAGTTTTGTGAATGGAAATGTAGTGCTCAAGTCACATTCTGCTTTAAAAGGTTGTTACAAATACAGATGAATTAAAAAAAAAAAAAAAAACTTTGTCTTCCACTTCAAAATAAAAACCCAAAATCACTACAAAGATCTATAAGGACATATATAATCAGCTTTCCTTTTATCTCTCTAACTCTCCCCTTTACTCTACTCAGGTACACGGGCTTCCTTACCAGTTCATATCTACCAAGTACACACTCATCTCAAGGTGTTATTTTTGCCTAGAATGCCTTCAAGCCCTTCAGGACTTTGCCTAAATGTCACCAGCAAGGTCTTTCTGAGCAAATCTCACCTCACCAAATATACCACACTTCCTATCCCCATTCCCTACCTTGTTTTCTTACCATGGCACTCATCACCTGTTTAGATGTTTTCATTATGTTACTGTTATCTCTTTCTACTAGAATACACTCTGTGAGAGTAAAGGTTTTTATGTGCTTTGTTCACTGTTTTATCCCAGGTGGCACCTAGAACTACGTCTAGCGCATTGCATGTTCTCAATAAATATTTTTTACTATACACTACCCAGCCTGTACCAACTATATTAACCTGTTAGATATTCTCTGAGTATGCCAAACTAGCTTCTGACTTCACTTCACAATTGCTATTCCTCTGCATAGAATGTCACCCCCAAGATATCTGTATGGCTTGATGCCTACTTATCTAATCAAATGACACTTCCTCAGAGAGGCCTTTCCTAACGACCATGTCTAAAATAACCACACACTGACCAAGCACCCCCACACACTCTCACTAACCTCTAACCCTGTTTTATACGTCATTTTTCTTCATAGCACTTACTTACCTGACACCATCTAACTGCGTCTTTCTTTCTCATTACGGTGTAAAGCCCACAAGGACAAAGACATCTTTTTCACTATTACATCTACACCTACACATAAACAATGCGTAGCACACAACAGGTACACACTATTTGTTGACTGACTGAATAAATTCACAAAATTCTTGTTTAAACTGAATTTAGCTAATCTCCCTCTAACACAGGAAGAAATTCTTACACTGGATGGAAAGTTGAAGTAAATACCTAATCCCTAGCATTTCTTCTATCACTATTATTCTATGAAATAATTAAGATAAGTGAGAAAGGCTAAGACCAGATAGTGCCTTTGAATGTTACTAAAGAGCTACTGAAGAACTTTGAATTGAATCACATAAATAACAGAAGGAAAATAGAATGGAAGAAGAGAGTTGAGAGGGGTCCACTGCAGTAGACATACAATATCACAAAGTCAGAAAAGTAGGGAACATTGCTTAGCCTCTTATTTCACATTACTGAAGCCCACAGAAGCTAAAACATTTGTACACTGGTAGAGCTAGAATTAGAACCTATGCCTTCTATCAACACCAAGCTCTCCCACTCTGGCTCTGCCTCATTGGCAAAACACAAACAATCCAAGAGTCTAATGGGACCCTAAGATATAAACACATTCCAGAAAAAAAATGGGCAAAGGAAACATAGGCAACTCACTTAAGAAATGCAAATAGCTAATAAGCATAGAAAAGAATATTCCAACACACTAATAGCAAGTATTTAAACATGAATTATTTTTCATCTACCACACTAATAAAGACTGACAAAAACCCCACTCTTCATTGAAAGCATGATAAATCTGGCATACCCTTTCCGGAGGGCAATCTGGCAGTACATATCAAACTTTAAAATATATATATCCCTTGACCCAGCAACTCCGTTTGTAGAAATTCACTCAAAGGAGACAAAGATAATATAATGCAAAGATTCCCTAAACCCAGCATCAATCATATCATAGCATCTGAACAATCTCATTCATCACTACTAATAAAAGTTTTTACTTCCAACAATCAGGTAGAGGGAATTTTTAAATAAATAAGTAATGAGGAAATGGAAGTTTGACAACAAAATGAAAGCAAAATAAGTTAAATAGAACAACAGGATCATATAAAGTTTTTTCTCAAAAGTAGAAGAAATCCAGAAGATTTTAAGGAAATAAAATCAAAGTTAGTGGAAAGGGAGATACTGAAAATGACAAAAGAGAGAATGCAACATCCTAGAGTACTGGTAACTTAGATAGGTGATTTATTAGGAGAGCTTTTATAAAATCAAATACCCAGGTCTCATTCTGAATTAGAATCTCCAAGAGTAGAATGTAGGGATGAGAATGTAAAACCTGCCCAGCTGACTCCACTAAACACCCTGACTGAGAACTACTGTTGCAGCAGAGGTTCTCAGTCTTGAGTGTTTATTGTACTCACAAGACGAGCTTTTGAAAATTCCAAACTAAGCCCCGGAACAGTTCAATCAATCTCTGGGAACAAAGATTGAGCATCAATAGATTTTAAAACTTTCCAGTAATTCTCATGTGTGTAGCCACAGTTGTGAAACAAAGATCAATAACAGTAGTTTTCACAGGGTGGTTCCCAAACCAGCACAATTAGAATCACTGGAGAACATGTTAGAAATGAAGGCTCAGGCCCCGCTCTAGACCTACAGGATCAGATATTCTGAGTAAAGCCCAACAATCTTTAACAAACCCTTGTGGTGATTTTGATGTACACTCAAGTTTGAGAATCACTGTCCTAGAGTTATTCTTTCATAAAAATCATCTAGAATGCTTGTCAAAAATATATTACCTGGTTAGCTGATTTTCAACAAGGATACCAAGAAAATTCAACAAAGAAAGAACTGTCTTTTCAACTAATCATGCTATAATCGAATAGCCACATGCAAGAATAAAGTTGGATTCCTACCACACTTCATATATAAAAATTACCTCCCATCCAAGTACTAACCAGGCCCGACCATGCTTAGCTTCTGAAATCAGACGAGATTGGGCGCGTTCGGGATGGTATGGCCGTAGGCTAAAAATAAACTCAAAATGGATCACAGACCTAAATTTAAGAGCTAATGCAATATAACTCTTATAAGAAACCATAGGTGTAAATATTCAACATGTGAGATTAAGCACTGGTTTCTTAGTCAAGCAACAAGTAAGCAGACTGGACTGCATCAAATTTTTAAAAATTTATGCTCCAAAGGACACTATCAAGAACGTGAAAAGACAACTCACGCAGAGAAAAGATTTGCAAATTATATATTTGATAAAGGTCTAGTATCAGAATACAGAAAAAATACAACTCAACAACAGAAAGACAAATAACCTAGTGTAAAATATGGGCAAAATATCTGAATAGACGTTTCTGCAAAGAAGATATACAAGTGGCCAATAAGCACATAAAAGATGTAACATCATAAGTTATTAAGGAAAAGCAAAATCAAAACCACAAGATAACCACTTCACACCCACTAGGATGGCTAAAATCAAAAAGACAGAGAATAACAATGTTGACGACAATATTGATTAGAGCACCCTGAGAGAAAGAGAACAGTTAGAAGAGGAAAGGATACAGGACCAAGCCTTGAGGAACTTGGAATTTAACTGCCGAATAGAAGGGAACCAGCCTTTTATAGAAACCAAGAAGCAGCTACCAGAGAAGGAGAAAATCAGTGGGCCATAGAAGGCAGAGGCAGAGAGCACATCAAAGTGGACATGGTCAGTGCTACGCAATGCAGATGAAAGGGTAAGTAAAATGAATGAAATGTTTCTTGGACTTAGTGATATGGAGATCATGGTGTTTCCATACAATGATGGTGGCAAAATTACTAAGAACTTAAGCTTTCTGCACATTATAATGTATAATGTATCACTCAAACATAAAAGGTTTAAAATAAGTACCGTGATTATCTGCAATTAGTCTCAAATCCTCTTGAAAGACGAGTCTGGAAAATAAAAACTGATTAGAAAAAGCAAGCTCGCAGTAAGTTCACAAAATCGCAGTAAGGACTCTTTAAAACCACCTAAAAGGGATTAGACTCCATAAAAAACTGCTCTTCTTTATACAGCAAAGTTAATGATATTCCATACTACTTCCAAAAGCTTACTGATTAAAACAGGTGTTTTGACTCTGCCATAATTGCCATGACTGATGAGATTCAGTGTCTGGCCATGATAATACTATCCAGCACTACATCACGTCTGCGTGATTCAAGAAATACCAACTACAAAACAGGAATAAGGCAGTGAAGTAAATATCCAGATTACCTTCCACCCGAAAGACACCTGTCGCCCGAGATTCAGAAAGAGATTTTATGAGTAAATGAGAAGTGAAAAAAACAAGACCCCTACCAGTCTAACTTAAGTTTAAAGTCATAATGAGATACAGCTCTGAGAAAGCTGGGTAACTGCGAAAGCCTCCTCCCGTATCAAGAATTCACAAATGCAGAAAGTTAGGAAAACCAATGAAGTTAAACTTGACAATAAGGGAAAAAGTCCCTTAAATACTCCTTACAGCCCTGCAGCACCTGAGACAACGACCCTGTCTTCACTTTGGGCAGTGCTACCAGCCTCCTTGTAGTCCAATCCCAGCTGGCAAGTCCCCTTTCAACTGCCAAACCAACCAGCAAACAGCCAGAAAAAGACTAAAACTGAGAAACACGACTCCGCAATAAAAGGAGCTCCGGCCACACTCTACCCCACACGGATCCACCCGCCACCTTACCCAGTAGTCAGGAAATAACAAACCAGTCCAAAGTGAGAGAATCAACACGCCGCTCTCCGGAAGCTGCAGAGACTTCAGATGGAGCTCGCCATGACACATACGTCCCGCCACGTTCATCTACGCATGCTCAGAGACGGTGGCCTGGAGAGGTCAAATTGCATCATTGCTGGAGCGCGAGTTCTGGTTTAATTTAAAGTGGTAATGATTACGCATACATTTCCTTTGATTACAAAAGAACTATATACCCCCCCTAACATCTGAGCTCTTACTATTTGTCAGACATTGGGTTAAGGTAAGCGCTTTACATAAACATTTTCTCTCGACTTATTTTAACTTATTTTACAAAAGAGGAAACTGGGAGTTTAAGTATTTGCCCAGAGTTACTCTAATAATAGTGACTGCCCTCTGTAATGAATCCAGTTCTACTTAACTCCCCAAAAAACTGCCCTTTTCAGTGCATTGTACTATCTTTCTCAAACTTGTGAAAAAGAGGTCATATTAGGGAAGAGAGTAAAAAGGGACAGAGAAAGAACAATTGGTAGATTAAATTTTAGATAGATCATTTAACAACAAGCAAGCTTTTTTGAATGCTTAGAAGGCAATTTACAGAGAAAGAAAACTTTCATGGTATATACTGATTCAGACCTGTCTTACATGTGTTATCTCACTTTATTAGTCTTTATCCAAGACACTGTGTTCTGTTCAACAGAAGAGCATCTCCACTTTAAAAAGTGGAGACCATGGGCCATAAATAGGAAGTCAGAAATCATCAGCTTTATGTCTGACTCTGGGTTTCACCAGTGATTTGGAGCTATGGCCTTATTTCATAAATGTATCTTTTAGTGCAATTCCCTGTAGTTAAAATGCCACGCTTTGCTCATCCATATTCATAAAAGAATCTAAACTGTGACCTAGGGTCCACTGCAGTTCTCACCCCAGTAAATGATAATTGTATGTTTTTGTTGCCCTATCTCTTTCACTAGACCAAAAGTAGACCCTGGGTTATTTTCTTGGTTGTAATCCCACTGCCTAGCACATAATGTACTTAGCCACTCAATAAACATATGAATGAACAAAATGATTCCACTCCTTTTCTCCAAGATCTAGTTAAATTTAGTTAAAGACATTTTAAAGACATTTCATATGACCTCAAACACTGTGCTAGATGCTAGAACTAGAAAGGAAAAAGACCACTCCCACCACTATTTCAGCCTACTTCAAGGAAATAGTTTCAGTAGAGAATTATAATCCCCACGAAAGATGAATGCAGACCTGTGAAGCACAAAGGGAAGTTTCCTCTTCTTTCATGAAGAGGTCAAGACTTCCTACAGAAGAAGTAGGGGAAATGGTATTCCAGGCTGGGAAGACAAAGCAAAATGCACAGAGGCCGGAAAGTATAAACTATTGTACATCATAACAAAAAAGAGTAATATTGGATGATGGTAGAGAAGGATGGAAAGGGAAAATGCAGGGACCAGATTAAAATGAGCCTTGTTTGCTAAAATAGAGACAATAGACCTAATCCTGGGTGATTTAGGAAAATGAAAGTGAGCAGAATGTTCTCTCAGGAGAATGGGTCGAGGACAACACTTCAGACATGAAATAGTAAAAGCTCGAATTGATTTGTTGGCTGTAAAGAATGGGAAATGGGAAAGAAGGACAGAAGAGATACTGAGGGGATACAATAAGCAAGATTTAGTGATAGATAGGTGCCAAAGAAAATGATATGGGTAATGTTTTCAAGTTTTTGGATAAAGCAACTAACACCCAATTCCTCTTTGGTGAAATCTGAGGGTACTTTCAGTCTGAATCATCTGAAAAGCCAATGACACTCTCTCTAGGAATTTATCTTGCAGCAATGCTCACTGTTACACAAAATGACATATGTGCTAGATTATTCTTTGAAACATTGCTTGAAATAGTTAATGGAAACTCTCCTGGGCTCCTCAATAGGAGATTGTTTAAATATATTTATGGAAAAAGAAAGTTGCAACATAGTGTATACCATATATATAAGTATAGATATTGGAAGATAGTATCTCTGGTAGGATATATAAGTAACAGGTAATGGGGTTGTCTCTGGGAAAAGGAACTGAGTTGCTAAAGGAATATTTACTTGTTTCCTGTATACCATTTTGTACCTTTTATTTTTGAACCATGAAAGTATATTATTTATTCAAAAAATAAGTGGATACATTTTATTAATAAAATTCAAAGGACATTTGATTTAAAATTAACTGGTTTTTCTGTTACATTGTAGTATTGAACTTTAATTTTCTCATAAATATTTAAATTTTAAATCTTTTTTATCGTGGTAAGAGGTACTTAAAATTAGCATTTTAATCATTTCTAAATGTACAATTTAGTAGCATTGAGTACATTTATATTTTTTGTACAACCATCACCACCATTCATCTCTAGAACTTTTCATCTCCCAAACTAGAATTCTGTACCCATTAACTAACTCACCTTTCCTTGTTCCTTCCCCAGCCTCTGACAACCACCATTCTAGTTTCCGTCTGTATGAATTTGACTACTCTAGGTACCTCGTATAAATGGAATCATTCAATATTTGTCCTTTTCAAAATGGCTTATTTCACTTAGCATAGTGTCTTTGAGGTTCATCCATGTTGTAGCTTGTCAGAATTTCCTTCCTTTTTAAGGCTGAATAATATCCCATTGTATGTTTATACACATTTTGTTTATAATTGTTATCTTTTATTCTTTGTCTCTCAAATTAGATTGTACACTTCACAAGAATAGACGCTCCATCTCGTTATTGTTTTTTCAGCCTACGATACATATTTGGTGGTAAACAAACCAATTGGTATATCCAAGGACACTAAAAATGCAAATGAATCTGTAAAATAATTGTAAAAGCTAATGTTTTTTTGAGAACTTATGTGTGTCAGTAACCACATTAAGCCCTCTATGTGAATTATCAAATTTTTTCATCACAATAACTCTCTAAGTAATCTGATAAATTAGAAGTACTGTTATTACCTTATTATCTTCTTACAGAAGAGAAAACTGAAGCTTACACAGTCTGACCTCAGTTTTTTTAAAGAACTCTATATGAATACTTCAGAAGAAAGAAACTATACTTTTGTTTAAGTGCAAAAATTCAATTAGGAAAAAAATTAGAGATAAATAAAAAGAATGATAAGAGAAATGCATAATAAAATGTATAAGCCTTTGGAATGATTGATTCAATTTTTTATGTTAATCCTTACAATGAAAACTGAAGAGAAATGTAGGCAATAATGAAGTTAGAAACTGCTTACTGTCCAGCCACTAATCAAGCAAGCATAAAATATGAAAATTGTAAAACTTTAGGAACACATATGTTAGATTTTGCTTATGATCGAAGCAATTAGCCAGTGTGCTTATGAATTTGTACCAACCAATATCTTTTTTATGAGAAATAAATTATGCACTTAATTCATTCTTTATAATGATACATGGAATTTTCTGTGTAGACTATTAGAGAAGTTTAATAGGATGAAATTTAAAATGAATTAATCTCATATAAGAGATAAGAAAAATATAAGTAATATGTGTTCTCAATTTTTAAAGTTCAACAGGTCAACATGTATTATGCAAATATATTATTATTTATGTTAGCTTCCCATTGCATGTGACAGAAAGCTAACTATATTTTCTCAAGCAAAAAGGGTAAGGGGGCACATAATAATTGAAGCTAGACCCAGAAATTTTGATTGGATGTGATAAATTGTCAGAGTTAATTCCCTAGCTGGACGCCGTATAACTAAAGCAGTTTTTTAGGAAGATGTTTAAGATGTTGATTTTCATAAAGGATTGAAGATAAGGAAATAAGTTAGGATACTATCACATTAGTCTAAATATAAAGCCAAGAAGAAAGATGATGACTGTAGAGATAGGGAAAAAAGAAGGGATATGAGAACTATGTCAAAAGAAAATTTGCCCAGACTGGGTGAAAGCTTCAGTGTAGAAGATATTAGTGAAGGACACATATATTCTTTAATAACTTTAAAAAAAGATCATGTAAAAAGGTAATATGAATTAAATTAATAGGCTGTTGCCTTTGGAGTAATGCTGAATTTTTCTCCAAGGAATCTAACCACTAGGGGTCAGAGTGCTATACTTCTAATATCGGCCTATTCAATTCTGTCTATTCAAAGTTTACACAAATTGGCTTGGCTCAATTCTATAATTAATTTCATCTCTTCCTTCTCCCACTCTCAGTATAAATGGTTTGAAGACTGTGTCTATGGCCCAAGCCAAAGCAATGAGAGCACCACATTTCTTTACCACAGCATAGGTAGCCCATGCTGGACCAAAGTGAATTCTGGGCTCTCACTCTATTCAGAGAATCTATGCTGGAGCTTCCAGTATAGCTACCATGTGTAGAACACCCGCCCAAGACCCATGCCATTTCAGAAGAAAGTACAGTTGAGCAATGAGGGGAGAAATCAAGTTCTGAAGATAACTGTAAGCCCCCTACATCCAGCATGTCTGGAGCTAGGTTTACTTCTGAGTTGTTCAGTTTTGTAAACAACTAAATGTCCCCCCAACACATGCCATCTTTTTAGCCGTTAGGCTATTATGAGTAGGTTTCATTCACTTGCAACCAAAATAGCTAAGCTTATTTTTACATCTCTTCTTGACTTATAAACAAATAATTTGCATCTGTTGTCTAATTCCCTGATTGCTTATAAGTATCTGTGGGAAAGAGACATATTTTGTCTGCCCTTCAGTAACATATGACTCAATAAATAATAAATTTATTAAGTCATATATTTGTTGAGTGTATAGTATACCAAAGACTGTATTAATGCTCAGGGGGAAAAAAAAATAAAACAGACCAAGATCTCTGCCCTCTTAAGAGTTTATATGCCAGCAGATACAGATAGGCAATGTACAATAAATAAGATATAAATAAAAATTATACTTTGTGTTCAAAGGTGATAAAAATGGCCAACATTTTGCAACAGATTAAAGAGAACCAAGAATGAAGGCTTGCAATTTGTGAAGAAGGTGGTCAGAGTAGGCACACTGAGAAAAATATCTTTAAGCAAAGGCTTGAAAAAGATGAGGAGGTTAGCCGAGGGATGTGTGGGGGAAGAAAGAGGAAATTCAAGGGAAGGGGAACAACTAGTGAAAAGACTGTAAGCAAGGAGCCTACCTGGCATGTTCAAGAGATAGCAGGAAGATCAGAGTGGTTGGAATGGAGTGAATGAGCGAGTGATAAGAAAGGAGGTCAGAGAGTGAACAAAACCAGATCGTCTGTGGCCCCTGGGCCATAGTCAGAACTTTGGCTTTTACTCTGAAAGAAATGGGAGCCATTAGAGGGTTATGAGAAGAAGAGTAGATCAAGGAGGTCAGTTAGAAAGCTATTGCAATAACCAAAGCAAGCAGTGATGATATCCCAAACTAGAGATGTTTTAGTAGAGGTGATAAGAAGTGGTTAGATTCTGAACATATTTGAGGACACAACTCATAAAATTTCCTGTAGGTTGGAATTAGAGTATGAGTTAAAAAAGGGAAAGGGTGATTTCAAAGATTTCAGCTTATACTACAAGAAGAAGGAAATTGCCATTAATGGAGATGGAATAGATTGCTAAAGGGGAGATAAAATATTCGGGGTATTTTTTATTTTTTTACCTTTTATTTTTTTGAAATAATTTCAGATTTTTTTCAAGTTTCAAAAATATTACAATTAATTCATGTGCAACTTTTACCCAGCTTCCTCAGATGATAACAGTTTACATAACCAAAGTATAATTATCAACCATGAAATTAACATTGATATGATACTATTAACTGTCCCAAAATAGGATGATTCCTCCTTCTTTCTTTGTCTTTCATGACCTTGACATTTTTAAAGAGTACTGAGTTATTTTGTAAAATATCCCTCAATTTGAATTGGTCATGGTTATGAATTTTTGGCAATACTACTGCAGAAGTGATACGATGCCACTCTCAGCCCATTATATCAAGGAGGCACATGCTGTTGATATGTCTCATTATCAGTGATGTACTTTGAATACAGTCTCCCCAATGTAAAATTATAACTTTCCCTTTGTTTTTAGTGTCTCATGGGAAGAAACTTTGAGGTGATATAAATATCTTGTTTTTTCAGCATGTATTTGCCCTCTAATTTTGGCATCCATTAATTATTCTTGTAGGCAACAATTATTACTGTACTGTTTGCCAAAAGGTAATTTCCCATTTCCATTATTTCTTCTACTTTTATTATTAGATGAGCTGTCCCTTCTCATCATTCATTTATCTGTTCAATTTTTTATTTATTTTTGTGTGGACTCATAGATATTTTATACTATAGCGTATAACATATTAATAGCATTATTTTAATGCCGAATTATCCCAGATTTGGCCATTGGCCTTCAGGTTGGCTACTGTGTTCTTCTGATATAACTGAATTTTTTTTTTTAGCACTTCCTTATTTTATGGAACCTCAAGATGCTCCAAGCTCATCTTGTACTTTCTCGGCTCCATGCCTGGAATCAGCCAGTTCTCCAAGGAGTCATGGTTCCTTTTAGTGGGAAATGGTATTTAGAAACCAAGAGATAAGCACTAGTTGTGCTCACTGCTACTGAGTATCATTGCTTCAGGAGTTCAGTTTCAAACCTATTAAACTTGAGATGTCTATTAGGCATTCAGTTGAATCATTAATTTGGCAGTTAGATTTATGAATCTGAAATTTAGGTGAAAAGTTTGGGATGAAAATATAAATTTGGGGGTTATTGGCATATAGCCAAAGCACTAGATAAGATTAGCTATGGAATGAATATAAATAGTGAAACGGACCAAAGCCTGAGGCCTGGGGCACTCCAATATCAAGATGAGGGAGAAAAGGAAAAGCCAGCAAAGAAAACTGAGAAGGAGCAACCAGTGAGATAGGAAGAACACTAATGTAGTATCCCAGATGCCAAATGATAAAAGTACATCACAGAGGAGGGAGTGATCAGCTGTGTCAAATTACGCTGACAGGTCAAGTAAAAATGAATTTTGAGAATTAAACATTGGATTGAGCAACTTGGAAGGGTAGTTTTGGTAGAGTGGTGTAAATAAAAGTTGAATGAAGTGGATTCAAGGATGAAGAAGGGACAGAACTGGAGATAGTATACATAGACAACTCTAAAGATTTGCTGCAAAAGGTAGCAGTGATAATGAGACTGTAGCAGTGAAGAAAATAGGTTCATAAAAAGAATTTTTTAAGAGGAAAAAAAGATCATGTTTATATACTAAAAGAGAACAATCCCTTGGATATAGGGAAATTGATGAGGTAGTACAGAGGAAACCTTTGAAGTGATATTCTTGAGAAAGGACAGTGACTGTTTTCTAAGCATTATATCACAGTGCTTGAGATATAAATATTTGGAGACTAAATCAAGGTTGTTCACCTAGTTTAAAAACTCAAATACATTTGGCTTACATTATTTTAAAAATCAAACTTAAATGTGACTTTTTTAAAACGAGAGCTTTCTAATAAGACTTTAGATATGACCATCAAGAGTCAACTAAAAAATTATACTGGAAATATATTTCACTGGCAAGTTTCAGAATGTGGTTGGTCATTGCCAGGAAGATGTAAAAAGACAATCCTTTTCTTCTTTTTTTCTTTTCTTTTTTTAACTATAGGACAGTAGTGGCTTTTGTTTTTAAAAAAAAAAAATGCAGTCATTAAATGCTCTCTATTAGCCACATCTCTCACTGGCTTCTTTCCAAATATTTTCTTACAAGTGCTAAATCTGTAGGAGAAATTTAGAGATTTGCAATTCCACTGAGAGCAAATCTCTTCGAGAGTGAGTGGTGAGAATAACGAAGGCCAGGGAGGGCTTTACTAGTCAGAAACTCTCTGTCAAAGAACAAAACAATCCTTGCAGATTTCATGAGAATTTACTCGCTAAAGCTACAAAGAAACCAGATTACCCTGCAACAGCTGGGAGGGGAGAAAGAAGAGACAGTATTTAGTTTGGGTTATTTATTTGGTTATCCTTAATTTCTCAAAGATCCTCTTTGGGGTTGTTGCCCATTTAATAGGAGAGTAAGAGCAGAGATCAAAAGAAAAAGCAACTAGGACAAAATAAAGGAAAGAAGATTTTTTTGTCTTATTCTTTGTTATGCTGTTATATTTATCCTCTATACTTTCTCAATAAATGACTTATAAGAAGGCAGAAAAATGTTTAGTAAAAAGGCACTTAGTGAATAATTATAGCATTTATTTTCAAAGCATATATTTAATTACATTACATATAAATATGGACAGAATTCATTTTCTAAATGAATTTGCCCAGAGCAAAACTGTACTCCCTGAAGTTGATTTGTTTTTACATAATTATGATGTATATTAGACAAATGACATACATAAGTTTCTTTAATTGATTGTTGATTATCTTGGCTAATGGAAGGAAACAATGATGTGGTTAATTCAAAATAATGTAAAGTCATTTATATTTGACTTTTTAAAAAATGTTCAGTATTTAGCAATAAATGAGGATATTTTTAACATTCTAAGACTTTTTAAACTTCAAATAAAGTAATTAAAACATATTGAGTAAAAACATATTCAGGTTATAGCCTGGCCTTGCACATATTAAACTTGCAATAAATAGATGGAACTTTATCACCAAGAAATGATTATGTATCATTTATCATTCCTTATCTATCATTTAGCAAATATTTCAGATACCTACCCTGATTCTGTGTGGTTCAAGTGGCCATGGACTACTTCAGCCTCTACTAGTGAGCTAGTGACTAAGACCAATTCAATCAGAACCTAGAATTTCTCTGACCACAGAACTGGATTTCCTGAGTACATATAACCCGAGCAAGCCCTGTCATCTTATCCTAGCTTACCTGACAATAGGTTCATGAACGAGCACATGATAACAACTATGGGTCCCCAGCTGCCATTTTAATAATATATGACCATGCCCTTAGGACCCTAGTTGATTGATCTAGAATTGAATCTGACCAAAATTGGGCAAATCAGAACTCCTTCCCCATGATATCTAAGTTGAGACTATGAGTCCAATATCAGTTTTGACATCTCTCTAACAGAAGAGTTGTATGTGAGGGAGCTCCCATGTGACAGTGGGAGAAGAAAAGGCTATTCTAGAGAGAGAGAATGAGAGAAGAAAGAAGCAGTCAGGGCAGAGAGAAGCAGAGATGAAAAATGAGTAGAGAGTCCTAATTCTAGTCCTTTAAAGGCAAGGCTGTTTTCTTAACCATGGTTCTCTGAAGGTTCGAATTTGAATCTTCATGTTAATTTCTTTCAAGTTAGTGCCAGTTAATTTCTCATTGTCAATCAGGGGAATCACTTCATAAATTATATAAATGACTAACCATTGTGCTATATACATGTAACTAATTTAAAAAAAAAAAAACAAGTCTTTATTAATTCTGCAGCTCCTGAAAGTAGTAGCAGAGAAGGCAGATGAATATATTGACCCAGGGCTGGGAATTTATAGGACAAATGGAATAGAAACACAAGAGAGAAAGGAAATTGAAGGTACCAGTGAGAATCAAGTTCAAGTTGCTGAAGATGAGGGTCAAGTTGGGTTGAGAAAGAGAATCCAAAGTGGGATAAACCTAACTAGAAGAAGAGAAAGAGCTGAGGGACTGGAGGGCAGGGTTAGATGAGTTTGCTTCTTTATGGGAGTCAGGAATTGAGAGGAAGGACAGTGGCATGAGAATGAGATGTCAAAGGTAGAAGAGTCCCAAGTTGTAACAAGGTCCAGGATGTGGCCTGAAGAGAGGGCCATTGAAAAGATTAAGGAACTCTGATGCTAAGAAATGGAATGTATAATTTACCTAGAAAGTGTCAGGACTTAAGCAGAGAACAACATGAAACAAGTGTCAAAGCCCCAGTGTATATGTATTTGTTAGAAATTCAGGCAATTGACAGAATCAAAATTATATTGGAGATTTTAATTCTCCAATGTCAATATGAGAGACTGAGTGGATGAAGTATTGTATGAAAGGTCCTGCCATCTTCAAATGTAGAATTGATATTTGTTATAAATTAAATAGATTTACGTGCACTCTATAGTGCATACAAAATGTTCTCTAGGCTATTGGTTGTGATAAAAACAGAAATTAATAACAAAAATATGAAATAAAAATTAACACAAAAAAGTCTATTTAAAATAATAAAGTACTTTTTAAAAACCTTGAAATGTAGAAAAAAGAAGAAAATATATGCTTTTAAATAATTTTATTACTAACAGACAATTAAATAAACATTCAACTTCAAATCTTAGGAAAGAAAAAATTTAAATCCTGAGTGAAAAAATACTGAAAGCATAATAAAGTTAATTAGAAATTAAAAATACACTTGACAAATGAAATCAAAGGCTGCTTATTTTAAGAGACTAATATAATGAACAAATGGCAGATATAACATAGTAAAGAGAAAAAACACAGCAGTTAAAAACAAGAATGCAGATACAGCAAACAAATCAAAAGGAATATAAAATTATAAAGGAAAATATTATGAAAGAATTTTTATAGAAATCATATTCTAAGTGGGATGAGGAGGGTATCTATGACAGGGAGGAAGCATGGTGGCCACAATGGGAGATTAGTTACGTATAGGAGGATTAAGCAAATAAGTCAATATGTTGAGGATAATGGAAGTCAAGTTTCTTCCTGTCAAACAAGAGAATTATAAATAGAAAAAGAAAGATAATAAGAGTGAACTTCGTGGTACTGATTTGAATTGGAGATGTCAATGTGAACTTGTTTTTAATATAAAGAAGTAAATATAAATGGAACGGTATGTATATATATTTATATGTACATACATAATATATGTGTGGGGGGGTGATGAATGTGTATATGTATCTAAAGTAAAATAGGAGATGTTTAAATCTCAGGATGGATCATGCTTCAGGCAAAAGTGGGTTTAGAGCCTCAAGTAATTTCACCCAGGACCCATCTCTTGACTGTCATTCATCTTGGCTTCATTTTTATTCTCAGACTCTGCAAGATGTCAAGGTTGTCATTAGCTTCCAGTCTAATTTCCAGATTCAAATCCAGGAGGAAAAAAATTTACTTTCCTCATTGCATGTCCTTGGCTCTGACTGGGTCTTTTCCCTATCCTTGTAGAATCTTTATGGTACAGAAAATGCAATGCATTGATCGGCTAAGGCTGAGCCACACCCACCTCTGGAGGCCAGAGTAGAACTCTCGAAAGCACCTGGGCTGGTTGTGTGGGACAGTGTGGTTCCGTAGAGGAAAATTGGAATACTTTCGCTAGAAGAATGATAAATGGGTCCTGGGCAGCAAAATGGATTTTCACTACTCCATTCATTCCTTCTGGCAGCTCAACATTCCCACACACTTTTTCCCATATATGTGTCTTAAAACATGCCCACACTTTCATATTGGAATATTATATGCAACAAAAACACAACCACTCCATCCTCAAAACAAGACAACTCAAAGTCCTATCTAGTTGCTCCATCGAAACACATGTCTAAGTTCTCTAGGTGACTCCACATAATCTAGCAAAGCCCAACCTAAATGATAAAAATAAAACAAGTGTGTGTATGGGCACATGTGTGTGCACACACACACACAGACACACACACACCAGCATACCTGTATAATAGTAATAATGGTAATGAGAGAATCAAATGTCCCAGATAGTCAAATCAGCTGGTCATGTGGCAGCCATGGATGTGCAACTATCAGCTCTGCTCTCAAGAAAGAACATGCTGCTCAGCTGTGAACTGTGCAATTAGCTAACAGCCTCCATCAGCAGCACCACAGGACCCATCCTAGCTTCTCAGCTGAGGCCATGCTTTTCCTGGGTAACCCTGGCAGGCAATGATTAAGCATGACAGACTTATTCATATCTAGCCCTTTCTGTCCAATGCTACTATAACTGCAGTGTTTGCTAAGGAGCTGCTCATTGCACTGACCCAGACTTTGTATGAACTGCATTATCAACTGAAGGCT
>NW_006434369.1:2541631-2571788 GCF_000325575.1 Pteropus alecto
ATTACTCTCAATAAATTTTTTAGAGTAGTATAATGCAGTTTTATTCTGTAGATTCTTCCACCACCCCATAATAAAATTTTTGCACTCTTAACTTCAACAGCATCTGCTTCCCGATAGCCTGCAAGCAACAAAACACTCTATTCCCAATATCAAAGTGCCTGGGGAACAGAATCAGGAATAAAATTGCAGTTGCAATCTGTCAATCATCTTGTGTTTGTTACCCATCTCCCAAAAACCTATCTTTGGAAAAAGGAAGCATAGGAAAAGAACACACAGTGGTCTCCATTCCATAGGATACATCATACACTGCTGGACAAAACTAACAAGGTCATCAACCTTGGCAGGGAAGCATGTTTCTTCACCAGCCAAAATGGTTCTTTTTCCTCCATGGCCACATTTAAGGTGAATATTGGAGAGGATTTCATTTCCTGAGGTTACACTTCTTTAGCTACTAATAGTGTGGCAAGAGCTTTAGAGATAAAATAATCATTAGTCTTTTTTTGCCAGACTTGGAGTTTGGTTAGCTCTTGCTTCCATGCAATCCTCTGGGCTGCTAACCAAAGCCGGACAACTAGTTGAGTCTAGAACTAGACCTATGGACTTCCATTTTTTAGCGACAGATTCCAGTGTTATGTTGTTCTTCAATAATTCTTAGCTTAATGCCTTCATCTCCACATATGTCTTGAGTAATTCAAACTGATGTTCTGGGGCAGGTAGATGAGGCTAATCTGCTTCAGATCTGCAGTCGACACATTTTTGTAAATGGTAATTGCCCACTTTGTCAGGCAGAAGTACATCAAGGGAGGTGGTTGGATAGGACCTATGGGATCAAGAGTGATTTTAAAATATTGTTGCTAGTTCTTAGATTTCAGATTTCCTACACTTTCACCTGAAGCTCTCCTTTTGCAGCACCATCAAGTGGGCCACAAGAAACAGCCAACATACCCTAAAATTCTGACACTGTTCTATGTTCTCTAACATTCCATCTTTTGTCAATAAATGATCTGAGTCCCAAGATAAAATACAGGATAGTCATTTAATCAGCTGTTTTGCACTTCATCCTAAGGTTAAGAGTTACAAACTTTCCAGCCTAGGAAAGAGGGGTCTTTCTCTTATCGAAACTACCCTTAACTTGCATGATTCTACAGCTTAGTGTCTTTTATACTCCAATTCCAGTATGAATTCTTTCATCATTTTTTAAGAACTTCTTTTTAATCGCAAATACCAAAAATTGCAATCAAAATTAGCTTAAATAAAGAAAAATAAGTTATTGGCTTTTGCTACTGAAAAATCTTGTTAAGATCTTGCTTCAATCAATGCTGGATTGGAAGGAAGGTTAAACAAAAACATCATCAGGATACCATCTCAATTTCTTGTCTTGAAAAAGTTTGTCTTTTTTTCTAGCTCCATGAGGTAACAAGATGACTGTCTGTAAAAGCATCTTCCCAGGTTCAATTTAATAAAAAAAATTTATTAGGTGTGCCTTTCAACAATCCCAGCAAAAGTTTCACTTCTCTTTGTTAGCTTGATCGGGTTACATAATTGACCCCAAACAAATTCACTGTAGCCATTCTAATGTAACATTCTAATTAGCGAAACTGAGCCACATGAATTCTATTATTTAAATAACAGCTTTATTGAGATATAGTTTATATACCATAAAATTCACCCAATATGAACTCTTTGTAAGTAGAACATAGAATGAACATCAGCTAAAGCATCTGGACTGAAAGTTGAAGAGGTCAGGTTTCCAGGAGCAAAATGCGCACTGTTTACCAGAGGAAGGGCCAATAGATGCTGGCCACCCAAAACTGAGTTTAGTGTTTTAATTCTGATTTTCTAAGGATCCCCCTGACATATTAAAACTTTGTACATTTACCAGTTTCTTGGATTGTCCCCAAGATGCAGCACCTTTGTGGGATTTGACTTAAAACAACTTATTCATTGCTCTTCTACAAATGTTGAAAATGTCTTAGGTTCTAGATTTATATCCACAACTCTACCTGGCTTTGTGTTTTGTGCATAGTTGACACAAAAGAAAAGTTTTATGAATTTAAAACACTATTTGAGTCATAGTGTTAATTATGTAATTCTCCAGCGACATCCTGGGAAGGCTCTGTGGCTGACTGAGAAATGCCTCTATCAATACTTCCCAGTTAGGACTTGATGACACAGCAATGGATTCACAGGTGTACCTATTATAAGGTAAGGAGTCAGAGCTCAGATGTGTAGTCATACAGCCCTAGCTTCAAATTCTAGTTATACACCACTTCCTATAACTTGGGCAAGTCCTTTAAACTCCCTGAACTTCAATTTCCTAATTGGATAATTAAGATAATATTATCCCAAATGACAGTTATAGAGGATTATTAATGAGATGACATATATATAAGGAGATAGGGGAAATTACATTCTCTTGAATTACTCTTGTGATCTAGTAAATGAGTTTAGAAGAAATACTTTGATATATTTCTTGAGACTAAGACCCTAAGGGTCAAAGCTCTGCTATCAGAATATATTGCCTTCTAGGAAAGGTGAGTCCTGTTAAATAAAGGCCTTTTTCCCCTGAATGATGGATAGGGTTTGGCTATGCAAAGTTTGATGAGTAGGAGCTGAGAGATGAGGTAAATCTGTGAGGAAGAAGAAAAAAATCAATGAGGTTGGTGTTGAAGGGGTATTGAGGCATGCTGCAGCTAGCTCCTGTTGGCCCCCAAGGGCCGATTATTAGCATCTCTTCCCAATACTGTCTTCAGTGATATCATGTTGGTAGCATGAAATCAAACATGTGAGTATACCACAGCAGTTGGTGACTCTACAAATGAGCCCTTCGTGCCCTTCAAAGAGCTGGTTGGTAAACATTTACAGCACAACACTGGATAAAATATCCCTATGTCAGATCAATGAAACAAGTTGCTTTGAAACAGGGATATCTAAAGGATACTTTTTTTCCTAATTGTTTTCTTCTCATTCTTCCTTTGAAATCTTTAGTAAAGTTCCTTTTAAGCACTATTGTTTTTATGCAAGTGAATTCTTGAAGGAGATGAGGACAAGGGTACAAATGCTATCTAAGTACTGACAAATGGTAGCAATAATTCTCTTTATTATTGATCATAACAACAATGACAAATGGTGCCTTTTCTTCCCCATCAGGATGCTAATAGAGCTGCTTTCCTGAGCTGAACAGATTTCTTTTCATCTGCTTCATGGCAGGTCTGTAGCTCAGAGCTCCCAGTTGTGAGAGGCCATTGATCCGTTGGAGTCCTGTGTGTGCAGAGTAGTTCCTTCTGAGGTGGTGATCTGGAAGCGGAAGTCTGGAGTAAGCATGGGCCCAGGGAGAGGGGGGAATGTGAGGAAGCAGGGAAAGCATTCCAGGCAGAGGGAACTGCAAATTCAAAGGCTCCAAGGTAGGAAAAAGGACCAGTGAACCTGGAATGTATCAAGTGGAGAGTGGCATGAGATGAGATTTAGAAGTAGGCAGAGAGCATTTATGCTAGGTCTTCTATACTGTTAACCACCGAGAGAAGTAGATTGGCCTCAAGGAACTTGTTAGGGTTTACAATGTCAAATTTCTTGATACTCAACATTGACTAAAGCTTGGTTGACAGATACAATATTAATAGAGGATTGCCTAAGGCTATAGAGTACATGCTTGTCTCTAAAAATCTATCTGTGGGTTAAATCAGCTGAGTTGAGACCACACTGTAGAAAGATACTATGACTTAATGCCAGACGACCAGATTAAAGGACATGTGGCAGCCAGTATCCAAGATGAACCCAATGATGCTCACCTTTGTATATGCCCATCTCACACTGAATCCAGCTGATCTATGTACCCAAAAGGATATTGAAGAAATGGCAGAGTGTGATTTCTGAGGCTAGGACATAAAAAGGCATTGTAACTTTGTCATTTTATTTCTTGTATCATTTACTCTGGAGAAGTCAGTGGCCATGTCATGAGGAAACTTGGGCAGCCCTATGAAGAGGTCCACATGGGCAGGAACTGAGGCCGTCTGCCAACAGCCAGCATCAATGTACCAGCCATGAGAGTGAGCCAGCTTGAAGTGAATCTTCCAGTCACACTCAACCCTTCAAATGATTATCAGCCTAGCTTACATCTTAATTGCAAACTCATGAGACTCCATAAGCCAGAACCACCTAAACAGCCCCTGAATTCTGACCACAGAAACTGTATGAGATATTTTTTTAAGCCAATAAGTTTTGGTACTGTTTTATGCAGCAATAGATTAAAGATGTTTCAAGAAACAATTCTAATAAACTATTAGCTATCTAATGATGACACTGTTTATTAAGGGTATTGTCTGTGAGTTTTGTCAAGTTACTTAGCTTTGCTACATTTCAATTTCCTCATCTGTCAAAAGGGACTAATAAGTAGTATCCATTTTTCAGAATGTTTATAGCATTAACTGGAATAATGTTACATGTAGATATTTTAAATAATAAGAATGGAATCTTAGACAGCACATAATAGAAACTCAATAAATGTCGTTCATTATTATTTGCTGTTACTGTTATGACTATTTTTTGTTTTAATTTTAACCAAATTTGCTTGTCCTCCTGTTTTTCAAAATTAGCACAATGATCCAGATAGTCAAAACACCAGATACTATCCTTGATTGATTTTATTCTCATTCTTTACACCCAATCATTATGTTCCAAAGATTATACCTACCAAGTACTTTCAGACTATTTTCTTCATCCCATTCGCATTGCCTTAGTTCAAGCCTCAATCAACTTCCATCTGGACAACTAAACAGATTCCTAAATTGTTTTCTGCCTCTAATATTATTTCCCTTGAAACTGTTTTTCACACTGCAGTGACCTGTCTACAACACAAATAAGATAAAACCATTCCCTGGTGAAAACCTTTCACTGGCCCTCTGACAGCTTTATAAAGTCCAGTCTCCTTAGCATGACCAATAAACCCTGTCAGGTTCTGGCCACTGCCTGCCATTCTTATTAACACTAGTGTCTAAGTCTTAATTCTCTTATGTGTTGCATTTGGTCCCTCTTTCACATTATTGATTTTCTTTAAGTATTTGGTGGTTCTTGCTTTGTTTTATTTTTCTTTCTTGTCTGGGTCTCGATTAAACAGCTTATTTCTATGCTCAAAGTGAGACTCTGGTTATATATCAGTGGATTGAAGTTTTGATCACAGAAAACTATTTCTGATGATTGCAGGTGAAAGCTGGTCAGGCGACAAGGTGAAGCATGGGGCAATCACACTCTGAGACCTGGGCATAAAAGACTGTGCACAAAAATAAGTTATTAAAGAATACATAGATGCTTTTTCTACTGAGGATAGGCATTCAGCCCTGGCACAGTAAGATCTGCATCCCTAAACATCTGTTCTCATGCTAACACTGTTCAAGCCTCAAACACTTTTCCTCATCCCATGTCCATGAAACGGTCCTGTCCAAATGCCGTTAAGGTTTGTGAATTGTGCCCTATCAATTTCAGAAATGGGTGTTGTTTCAGTAGGGAGAATTGGAGGGGCAGAAACATTGAAGAAAGAGAAAATACAAATTAATTATTGTAACAAATCCTTCCTCTCAAGATAAATACAACAGTTTCTTGCATAATGAAGGATTATTTTCTAAGAGGGCTGAGCATCCATTTTCTTGCTGGCCTTTGTGGATCTGGAGATTTTCTTGTATTAGCTCAATATTTGAAACAATTGTACATGACAGCTGAATAAGATTTTGCAATACTAAATAATTCATATTATTCTTAAATTTAGACATAATGGACATGTAGCATGATGTTGATTCCATTGGTAACTATATGGACAATGAAAACTAAATTTAAGACCAACTCTTCGTGTATTTAAAACTTAATTACATTTAAATTTTAAAATTTTAATTAAATTTAAATTTCAGCTTCAAAAATTTAATATTCATTAACTTTAATTTATAGTTATTTAATTTTAATAATTTTTAAAATCTCAGAAATTAAAACTTTTGAACATTTATATGAAAACATAATTTTCACATTTACTTTACACATTTTGATAAAAACTTTAAATTTTTTAAATATTTAAAGTACATTTTAAATATTACATTTTATTTTTAATTTCTCTGATAATTATTGTCAGTAGAATGCAAATTATGTGAAAACCTTGATTATAACAATATAGTTAATGATTTTGCCAAAATGATCAAGAAAAATGTTGTGGAATGAAAATATAATAATTTACGAATTATAGATTTTTGTTTTTACACATTTAAACATGATTGGTCCATCAACAGAATATCCAGAAAGGTGCAATATTAATTAAAATCTGACATCATTGGTATTTTGCAAAACCATGGCTTTGTATACTTTGAAATTTTTTTATGAAAGAATATTTGTCAAGGTAGAAAGATTAAATATACTTAGTACATGTATATCTATATATAGGACATAAATATACATATCTATATCTATCTAACTATCATCTATCTAATCTATCATCTATCTATCATCTATCTATCAAGGGGGATTGAGAGAGAGAGAGAGGGCGTGCCTTGTGGCTATGATGGCACCTTATACTTACTGAGGACTTCTACTTACCTTCTGAAACACAGTTCTCTCTTTCTCCTTAAAGAACAGTACTCATGACTTTAGTTTGGAATTTTCAGTCTCTATAGTCTTGGCCAAAGTTACCTCTGGCTCTTCCATACTTTGCTCTTTGACCCAACTATCCATGATAATTCTAACTCTAACTCTAAGGCCTTCCTTGCCATACTTAGAGAAAAACATTCTTAGGCCTTTATTCTGGGAGCAAACTGTGGGCTAGCAAATGGGGCGGGAAGAGGGATCCAACAGATCCTTCTGTTCCAAGTCAGATCACTTGATAATTATCATAAAGATGCATCCAGGCTCTTCTCTTTTCTTTTATTTATTGACAATACAATAAACAGGCTTTTTAAAAGGATAATCTGTTCTTTCTCATGAAATATTACTGAAGTGACTTTCTCCTGTTTGTATTTTGACGAGTTTCTCCAACTCGTTTCTTTGTTAATCTGATGCTATAAATGTCCTATTTTCCAGAAATCCTTCAACTCTTTTATCTGCTGCCAACAGCCCTTCTAAATTTATGGTGTCATTATGAATTACTGCTTTTAAAATATCTTTCCTGACATTTCGATAAGTGTATACACAGGAAGGGAAATCATTGTTTGTGTTTAGTGTGTCATCTTAATCCCATACATTTACTGACATTTTTAATCTCATTGCCTGGCACTTGTGAGCTTCAGTGATAGTAAAATGCATGAGTTCTCTACACACACACTGCAATGTCATGCTGTTGTGCCTTTGGTCACATGGTTTTCTCTTTCTCAAATATTCTGCCCAACTTTGTTCATCCTTCAAAATTCTACCCAAATATTCTTTTCTCCGTGAAAGAACTAACTAACTAACTAACTAACTAACTAAATAAATAAAATTAGATTTCTGAGTAACCTCAGTTTGGGTTAAGTCCCCCTTCTCTAACATCTGTAGACAGTATATCTTCACGGTAGCCAGATATTTGGGAAATATTTGGGAAACGCTCATACTAAAAAAAGTTCATTGTTATCTGAAATTCGAATTTAACCAGGCATCCTGTTTTTGTTTTTGTTTTCTGAATCTGGCCATACTAAATATCACTTCACTGGCTATACTGTATCTCTTTTATCTTCTTATATGGATACCTCTCCCTTTGGGAACAACTAAAAAATTTCTTGCAGGAAGCAATCATGTCTTTTTTTTTTGGTGGGGAGTTAGGGTAGTGGGATGGGCACCATATCTTTTTTTATCTCTGAATTTCTAGTGGCCGACAATTGTCTCACACACTAGGTTATGTTAGTTAGGATATTTTGGTAGCAAGTAATAGAAACAAACTCAAGTTTAATTAAACAACGGAGAATTTATCATAAGGAGTATTCTAGGGTGAGAATGAAGCTGTCTTCAGGAAGCAAGTGCTCTCTTTGTCTCTCATCTCTGGGGTTCTTTTTTCTTTGTCTTTTAATGTCTTTTTCTGCTCCTCTGTTCTGTGGACAGTAGCTACACAACACTCCTTAATGGTTACATTTTCTCCATTTAAGTAATAGACACTAGTCTCTCTTAACCCCAGTTCCAAATCATTGGGAAGAGACTGTTTAGTCAGCTGAGTCTAAGAGGTGAGGGTTGTGTAATAACAGAGGGTCCACCTGTGACCTTATGGTTTGATAGTGGAGAGTGGAGGAGGGGCAGACACTGAAAAGGTTTCTACTATATAGATGCTGTATTGGTCAGATTTCTCCAAAAAAACAGAAGAGAGAGAAAGAGAGAGAGACAGAGACGGAGACAGAGAGAGAGAAAGAGAGCGAGAGAGAGACAGAGAGAGAGAGAAAGCAGTCAGTCTTTTAGATCAGTCTTTAATTCTATTCAGGTCTTCAACTAATTGGATGAAGCTCACCCACGTTAGGGAGGGCAATCTGCTTTACTCAAAGTCCACAGATTTAAATGTTAACCTCATCCAGAAGCATCTCACAGAAACATCCTGAATCATGTTTGACTACATGTTTGGACACCATGGCCCAGCCAAGTTGAGAGGTACAAGTAACCATCACAGATGCTCAATAAACATTTGCTGAATTGAACAAGTTTTGTTGTTTACTACATTTAAACAGCATTCTTTCTATGAAGATTCTTAGAAATTGTGATTGCAGGATCTCAGAACCAGGAATAGTTAGACCTTCTTCTGAGCCCTGTTTTGTTTTATCCAACAAACATTGAATCATGTAAGTCACCATATTTCTCTCTTCATGTTGATACTAAAAATGGGGGAGTTGAATGTTTTCCATCCAATTTTCAGTACTCTATAGATGCATTTTGCACACTAATCTCATTGCTATCTACATTATCTTCAAGACAATTCTCATTTTTTAATCCCTTAATTGCCTCACTAAATTGTATTTGGTTTCGTATTTTTATTTTTGGGTTTAAAAAATTTAACTATAGTCACCATATCATACATTATACCCCCAGGATTTATGTATTTTTAATTGGAAGTTGGTACCTTTTAACCACCTTCATCCATTTCACCCCGCCCCCCACCCCCAGCCTCTGGCAAGCACCAATCTGTTCTCTATATCTATGAGTTTGTTTTTTTTAGATTCCACATACAAGTGAGGTCATACAGTATTTGTCTTTCTCTGACTTATTTCACTTAGCATAACACCCTGAAAGTCCATCCATATTGTTGTAAATGACAAGACATTTTCTTTTTATGGCTGAATGACATTCTAATATCACATTCTTTAAATCATTTATTCATTGATAGACACTTTGATGGTTTCTATGTCTTAGAAGTGGAATTGCTGGATCATATGGTAGTTCTATTTTTAATTTTTGGGGAACCTCCATACTAGTTTCCATAGTGGCTGTACCAATTTACATTCCCACCAGCAGTGCACAAATGGGTCCCTCACTAATTTGTTTTTATTTTATTTAACAGCTCTGTATGAAAAGAGTATGAATTGGTAAATAAAAACATCTGTCAAAATTCTTCATCTATATTTCATAGAGCAAAGACCAACTTCCTTCATTTTTAATGATTCTGATAAGAGCAGTTTACATATTTTTAAAAGTCTTCATATAATCTGATTTCCACATTCTTCCATTCCATCATTCCTGTTTAGAGTTAAAAAACAACAACAACAAAAAAAACTCAGAACATATCATCAATCTCCTACCATTCAAAGTGTAATGAAAGTCAAGTGCTCAATGCTGCAATAAGTAGTCAAAACACCTCCAGGCATTTTTTTAAAACCAGCTTGAACTGCTTTTCTTGTATGTCCTTAAAGCACATGCTATTTCCCTTAGATCTTCAAATATGTTAACTTCTAGAAGAGGCTCTTTGTCTAGTGGTAGTAGAGCTGAAAAGTGAGGAAAAATAAGAAAGAGTTTCGGAGAGCAAAAACAGAACAGAGAGAAGCATCCTTGTAATAATATATTAATTTGTTCAATAAATATGGCTGTCAGAACTTTCCTGAATTATCTGGAAAAGTCTCGTTAATAAACTGCTACGCGATTAAGTTTGGGAGGCTACATTGAAATCACTATATTTTTGATAACTGAGGCAATAGGGAACTTTATTATTATATTTAACTCAGAGTTGAGGCTTTCCATGGTATATTCATTTGGTAACCTGTGAGCGGTCCGAGTGTGCGTGGTAGACACCAAAATAGGAAGAGGCCAGAGAATGGTCTCCATTTCCTTTGCTATCATCAGGTCAGCTCCTTGTCCTGGGAAGGAAAATAGTCACCCTAAAACAAGAGAAGTTTTCTTTAATGAAATAGCGTTTCATTAAAAGTTTAGTCATATCTATTTCAGTTATGCTAAAGAATTGCCAAAAGAAATATGAGAGGAAAAAATTGGTAATTTCACCACGAAGAGCATACCTTTGTAATTTTAACCTAAGAAGTGAAATAATTAAAGGATAAAAAATATATATGGGATATATGACATTTCCCCCCAAAGTACAATAAATGGGGCTGGGGTGGGGGAAGTGCAGAATCCTAAAGCAGACTTTAAACTGAGTTGAGTGGCTATTTCCAGAAAATATTTAATAGAATATAGTTTTATTATCTCTACTCTTCCATTAACTGCATGCTGTGATAGCTAGAATGGGAATAGTAAGCCCCAAGATGCCAAATATTAACCCTGGGTGATAGAAGGGGATTTTGGCTAGGGGAGTTTGGGAGTCAGTGTTGAGCAAGTGCATCCAAGTCAAGTTCACACTGATTGTTATAGCCAAATGAGCAGTGGATCTGAGAAAGGAACAAAGTAAGAGAAAGCAAAGATGAAATGAAGTAAGCTGTGGAATTTGCAGATAAGACAGAAGCACGAAGGAATAAATCAGCAAAAATGGCTCACAAAGGTCCTTACTCCAGTTTGCTTTCCCTAATATTTTCATGAAATTACTATGAAAGGGGCTGGGCACATAGCACAGAATCAGTGGAGGTTCCTGCTCCTCAACTCTTCCTGCTCTTAACGGCCTGTACCCCATTGATACCTATCCATAAGTAAGTCGTGCCTGGGACCTTTGAAGAGAAGGTAAGGGAATATGACTGGACAAGAGGACGAAAGGAAAGCACTCTTTATCGAGGGCAGTTCCTGGCACTTTTGTCTGCACACATCAGCACTTCAAAAAAGGGCTAAGCAAAGTACTCAGTTGTCCCTGTACAGTAAAACTCTAAATTTTCTATCTCCTGTCTTTTCTTCTAAAGTTTTTGTTTCTGATTTAATTCTTTTTTTTAAATGATGATTTGTAAAGCTTTGCCGTTTTCTTAATTCTACTCAATTCTCTATTTTTATCTATCAGAAGCCTTTACTGCAATACGCAGCAAGAAAAAAAGATGAACTCAATCTATGGTGTGTTTTTCCTCTATAAGTAGTTAGCAATACACTGGGCAGTGAAATATAACACTTAGAACTCTGAAAGTCAGTTGTTTGTCAAAGAATCTGTCAATCTCTTACCAGAATCCTTCTGGAATTATGGGGCCCAACCTTAAGAAAAAATATTTGTACCGTGTAATAATTTTATGCGCAATAAGATTATATGTAGTTTGAATGTAAATTTTGATTCTTAACAATAAAATGAGTATACCTGTGAACTCACTTAAGGATGAGGCACCAAGGTTTTTGTACCAAACAATGTTCAACTTATCTGTATAATTTTCATGGATCCTGCTTTTGGTGTTGCATTGCAAAAGTTATCCCCAAATCCAATGTGACCTGGATCTTCTTTAATGTTATCTTATAGAAGTTTTAAAGATTTGTATATTACTTTTAGGCCATTCTGAGTTAATTTTTGTAAAAGATGAAAAGCCTGTGTCTAGATTCATTTTTTGCATGTGAATGTCTAGTTGTTCTAGCACCATTTTATTTCTCCATTGAATTGCCTTTGATCTTTTCTCAAAGGTCAGTTGACTATATATTTTTGTGGGTCTATTTCTGAACTCTCTCATTTGTTTTACAGATCTATTTGTCTGTTCTTTTACCAATTCCATACTGACTTGATCACTACAGCTTTTTAGCAAATCTTCATGGTGGGTAATGTCAATCTTTAAACTTTACTTTTCAGTACTGTGTTGGCTATATTAGGGATTTTCTCTTTCCAAATAAACTTCAGAATCAAGCTATTCATAAAATAGCTTGCTGGGATTTTAATTGGGATTGATTTGAACTTATAGATCAAATTGGGAAGAACTGACATCTTAACAATATTGAGTCTTTTTATCCATGAACATAGAATAGCTCTCCATTTATATAGATCTTTGGTATCTCTCATGAGAGTTTTGTAGTCTTCCTCATGTAGACCTTACACATATCTGTTAGATTTATACCTAAGTATTTCCTTTCTTTGGCACTACTGGAAATGGTATATTTTTAATTTCAAATTTAAATTTTTCATTTCAGATATAAAGAAATGCAATTAATGTTTATGTACTAACTTTATATCCTGCAATACAATTTTTTTGTAGATCCTTTGGAATTTTCTACATAAACAATCATGTCATCTGCAAACAAAGACAGTTTTATTTTTTCCTTCCCAATCAGTATATGTTTATTTTTCTTGTCTTATTGCATTAGCCAGGACTTTTAATGTTGATTGGGAGTAGAGAGAGGCAACATTCTTGCCTTATTCTTAGTTTTAGGGAGAGAACATCTAGTTTCTCACTATTAACTATAATGTTTCTAGTTTTCTGAGGTGTGTGATTTTGTGAAATGTCCTTTCTGCATTTATTGATATGATAATATGATTTTTTTTTCTTTAACCTGTTGATGTCATGGATAACATTAAGTGATTTTTAAATATTGAATTGGGCTCTTTTTAAGCTCCTTCTGTCTCCTCCCATTTCTAAGCATAATCTCTATTCCTATCCCTAACTCATTTAAAAAATCTCTCTTGGTTGACCTGATTTAATTTTTATTTACTTACGTTATTTCATTTCTCTCCTGTGGAATTGCTCCTTGGGTCTCCAGAGTATGACTTACAGCCAAATGCTTTTCTTCCTCTGTTTACATCTGCCCACATACCATTGTCATGTTTAGATTGATTAGTTACTTCTGTAGCTGTTGCCATCGGTTATAAATGGCTTTAGATGAAGAGATAAGGGATATGAAAATATTTGTAAGCTGTAAAGTCCTGTACTATGCTAAGGACTATTCAGGGATAAGATACTCAGGGTCTTAAAGGCTTCCAAAGCTGAAAAGTGGTCTGTAATAGGAAGAGAAATCTGAGTCTTTTAAGGGGGAAATGAACCATCCTATTTAGAAGCCGCTGCCAATTTGATTGTTCTTTTATTTAAATAGAGCATATCTGTTTTTATCAAAGACCAAGGACAAAAGAATCATTCAGAAATCCTCCAAAGTTATATTTCCAAGAGCTTCCATCTCCCCCAATTTATTTGCACAACATAGGCACAGAGGATAAGAATAGTATGAACCCATGAAATGTGGTGTGGATGAGTAGAAGGAAATACAGTGCTAGTGAGCAATATTATGGGCATCTTCCAGAAGCTTCAGTTAATTCAAAATTATGAATTAACCATGACAACCGAGCTGTGGTTCCAGGACTGAACTGGAAAGAGGCAGTTTTCTGATATGCATGGCTGAGAAGAGGCGCTAAGAGACCTTATGGATATGGCAAAAACAGTGCTGGACTAGGACTCTGGAGACTGTTTTCTTA
This sequence comes from Pteropus alecto, assembly GCF_000325575.1. Taxonomy (NCBI): domain Eukaryota; kingdom Metazoa; phylum Chordata; class Mammalia; order Chiroptera; family Pteropodidae; genus Pteropus; species Pteropus alecto. The sequence continues at coordinate 2,555,349 of NW_006434369.1, forward strand.
ATGGAAAAAAAGGTGATAACCGAATTGTCACATGATGAAAACAGCTCCTTGTTGGATATGAAGTTGCCCTCCAACTCAAATTCTGTGATTCTATGATCATTCCCAGTTGATAGCTTTGTCTGCATTGAAAAACTAGGCCTTGATTAATGTTTTTGGTTTGTTTATCTTAATTCCCTTTGTTTTAATTCCCATGTTTCCGTGTCCCTTACTTGTGTGAAGGAAGCTACTGAAGTTGATGTAGGAAAGAGAAAACACATACATCTTCCCTTTCCCTATGAACTAAATCTGTCTATTCTGTTATATGGTACATACCCAACTCCTAAAAAGTCCCAACAGAAGCACTGCTGGAGTTTCCAGTCTTGTTTCCCAGGCACATCTCTGATAACGCGGGACTTTGTCCTTTGTTTCCCACAGCACTTCCCAGACACCCCAGCATAAGGAACTCCAGAACTTTTTAATAGTACTCTTCATACACACAAAAAGCATAATAGTAATTGCTAATGTTAATAACAATTCAGAATAATTTAATAAATTGTCCTATTTTTCTTTCAGTCTTCAAGTCCAAGATTTCAGGGCACAATAAAAAGCTTGCTTTTGCATTCAACTTCTTGCTATGAATTTACTTCTTTTAACTTCTGATTTGACTCCTGGCTGATTTCTAATTAGCCATTGCAGGAATTCTTATTAATACCCAAATGCATGGCCTACCATTTAATCTTTTCATTTTCCTTCATAAAATCAGGGTTGTAGTTTAGATGTTCATTGAGACACCCCAACTCCCTAGATCCTAGAAAATGAATCTGTTAGTTTGTTTATATTTGAGCTGTGCCTTTTCAAGAAGCACTTCTGTATCTAGATGCACAGGTCCCTAAATCACCCCATATCAGAATCGCTCCTGCTTGGTAAAGGCTACATGTCTCAATGGAAGAGGGAATACATCTTTCTATCACTTCATTCAGCTTTTATCACTGCCTTGACTTTAAAATACCTGCTGACCAAAAGTGCAGATCCCTGGGTAGATAGGTAAGCTGGATGACAGAAATCAGGTGCTGAAACTCTGGGGAAATGGAACTCTAGGCAGAACTAAGGATTAAAGCAAAAATGTAAAAACATATAACAAAAAAATTCCAGTACAATGTACAAAATGTGGAAGATGACAACACAGGTGGGAAAACTTTGAGCACATTATATTTGTGTTGCCTTTGGAGATTTTTTAAAACATTCTTAAACCTCAGATCCCTCATCTACAAAATAATTCGTTCAAATATGTAGTAGGTGCTTATTATTTACCAGGCACTATTCTAGGAATGGGGGGTACGACAGTGAACTATACAAAGTACCTCTCCTCACTGAGCTTACATTTTGCAAGAGGAGAGATAACATATATATTTGCTAGTAATGTATGCTTTGCAAAAACAGAACGCTCATATGAAGCACTTATAACAGTACCTGGCATCCCAATAGCCAAAAGATGTTAACATCAGAATGACCATCAACTGGTGAATAGGTGAACAAAATGTGGCATAATCAACACAATGGAATATTATTCAGGCATAAAAAGGAATGAAGTACTGGCACATGCTATAACTTGGATGAACCTTGAGGACATTATGCTAAATAAAAAAAGGCAGACACCAAAGGTCTGCCTTTTTCACATATTGTATGATTCCATTTACAGAATAGGTAAATCCATAGGGACAGAAGACAGTGGGGAGTGACTGCTTAATGGGGATGAGTGGCAGTCTTACATATCATTGAACATATTTAACATATATATTAAATGTCACTAATGGTTCATTTTATATGTATTTTATATAAAAAATAGTAACTGGCATTATATAAGCACTCAGTAAATATTATCTTTACAGCAAAACAAATAAAAATCTCTTAAAAAGGAAAGTACTTAGGTAAATAAATTAAATTTTAATCACTAAAACGTTATGCAGCTTTTGAAGAGAGTCAGCATGATCTGTAAGTACAAAAATGGAAAGATGTACAAGATGTATTTAGTAAAAAAAAGCTAAATATCAGCATGTATTAAGTGCGACTTGTTAAAACACACGTGTTTACATATGCCTAGAAAACAACCAGACTGGAAGAAGATACACGTAAGAAAAATGAAAATAGTGGTTATCTCTGGGGTGAATAGACTGAGGGGCCAGAAATGTTTTTTTTTTTTTGTAATTTATACTCTTCTATATTGATTGTGTGCTTTGTGTGTACAATATACATTCTGGAGTTTTTATATGAACTCAGAGTGTGACATGGCAGTCAAAAAAGTCCTAATCTGCTATAGATGGCAATACAAGAAATACAGAACATTGAACGAGGGAGGTAATTACCAATCTTGAGAAATAAATTTATTGGCTTCATACTCCTTATGAGGAATAAAACTTGACTTGTCCCGTTCTCAGTGTAAAAATCCTTCTTCAATATCTGGGAAAGGTCTCTGCACATTGCCAGAGACATGAAAAATTCCTGTACTTCCCAAAGTGGGGAGGACATTGCAGGTGCTCTACAAATATTTGTAGAGTCCTGAAAGAAGAGTAAGGCATACAATGTTTTAAAAGTTTTTGTTCAAACTTTCCCTTAACCTGTTTTCAAGTATGTCTTTAAAAATGAAATTAACATAGGAGCATAAGACCATAGTAAGAAAATTCATCCACAAGTCTGAACTCTTAAAAAAAAAATCATTTTATTGATCCGTTACCATACAAAATTTATTCAAATTACACCCATTTGAAGTGCTAAGATCACAGCTAGAGAACAGGTTACCCTGTAACAAATCTATTTACAAAATCCATCATAAAAGCTTTTTTTTTTTTTTTTTACATTATATTACACATTTTCTTTTTTAAACTAGCATACAACACAAAGCTAAACTGATTAGTAGTTTGCCTTCTCCCAATTTTGGGAGAAATACTTCCTTTTGACAAAATCATGTACCCCCATAGGAAAAGAAATTCTCACAATCTGACAATTGCCACCTGACTCACTCTACAAGGCATCTTCCTTCGAATCCCTTCTCATACACACGAGTTGTCATGCACACGCTGAGTTCTTTTTCCTGAAATCTAAAGCTTTAAATACTGCAATTTTATTTACAGATCTACACTTACAACAAAAAAATGAAAACAAGAACCACAACAAAAAATGAAAACAAAATAACACTCTTAAAAAATTACAAACCAGCTAGAAAATACTCTGGCAGTGTTTACAAATTAATTGCTATCTTTGTACAAAATTGCTAGATAATGAAAATGTGAGTAGACTACGTATCAACTTAAATAAAACAATTGCTATGCACAAGTCTGTACATATAAACACACAACTAACACTGTTTGACAGCTCATGTGTTGCCCTTTATACAGTTTATTTTCTAAGGCTCACTCAGTCATAATTCGCACACTTGTAACTTTTAGCCATTTCATGTGTGAGCTTTAATAGCAGCAACTCAATGGTACCAGGAAACTGGCATACTTAGACTTAAAGTAAAACAAGTACTGTAGTACTAACCCACTTTGTGTGCCAGACAGTATGCCAAAAAGAAAATGACTAATGCAAACAGAAGAATACAGTATGAACTTTTAATTAATGTACACCAGTTAAGCCCATTAACTGGAAAAAATCTTATGTATGAAGGAACTTTTAAGACTTATTAGTATTCCTTTCATTTTTAAAACAATAAATACGATGCATTACAATACGAAAAAGTTTAACGAGAAATTCAACAAAACACACAACAACCTAGCCAGGTGAGCTCAGTCTTTAGACTTTGGAAAAAAGTCAGCTTTGTGCAGCTGGCAAAGAGAATTACACAAAGCTGGAAGCAGAGGCAGCTAACCAGATGAGATAAATATGGGAAATGGGGAAAAGCTTGGCATAAATGGTTTCCCATACAGGAAAAAACCCCACAGTGCATTTCCAGTAGGCACTTGACACAAAGCTCCCTCCCTCCCCCACCCCAATGTTTCATCTCGGACCACACCAATATTTGTACCAAGTCCAGTGTGTGTGAAGGGAGGAGGCTAGGGATGGAGGCAGAAGAAAAAGGAGGGTAATCTGCACCTTTGTTTTTCTTCCCAAACACACACCCACACATACCTACACAAATCATTTAAAGTGCTGGTGTCATGGTTTTGACCCCACCACCACTTTGCATATTGTGGAAATCTACCTAGAGTAAACTGGCTGGGGCGTTTGTGGTTTTTTGTTTTATATTTTTCCTAAGGGATAATTTCAATTCAATCACACACATGAATCGAGTGCCTATTATGTGCCTATCACTGTGTCAGGCACACAGCATTTCAATTTCACTGTTCGTTTTGAGGTTTGTTTTTTATAAGACTCCCTCATTCCCGCGGTCACTAGCATCCAAGGAATGGATTTGAGGTACTATGTCACATTCCCAGCGGGAAACGTCCATCTACCCCGGCCAATGGGAATGCCATTCTTGGACAAAGCTGGTAGGATTTGCAGCTGACACAAAGCCTCCAACTTGGGACATCATTCCTGAAGAGTAAAGTGGGAAAACACCCTGGCATTCTATCGCTTCGTTTTCTATGTCCACACTTCCCTTGGTCCAACTTAGTCTTTCATAGAGGAAGGGGAAAGGGTTCTGGCCAGGGGTATTGCAGCCCCCAACAAAGTGGGAGCTCCCTGTTCTCACCAGCTCAAGTAAATGCCACTGATAGAATGCTACTCACACAATGGGATGTCTTTCTCCCTAGAGGCCTCTCCATCTGAACCCATCCTGAGAAGTGGTCTCCCTGAGTGCAGTGTAAGAGAGCCCTTTCCCCGGTCACGGGGCCCCGGGAAGCCCAAGGATGGAGGGATCCATACCTGCTGCTCCTTGGGACTGCTATGTCATCTGACCTTGTTCTCTTTTCAAATGGGCCACCAATGTCAGCGAGCTCCAGGAGCGACTTGCTCCAAGCTCCCCCTCCAGGAAAGGAAGCCAGGTGTGGCAACGCTTCTTGCAGAGGCTGTTAAACCTTAGATCACACACGTTTAGATGCTCTGATCAGAGAGGTTCTCTACCTCTGCTTAAATAATTTGAATTAGAAAAAACCGCTTCAAAGTAAACAATTAAAATGAAATGGTGATGGGTGCCACAGGAATGCTTAAATGGCAGCTTAAAAAAAAAAAAAGTCTAAAACAATCCACAAAGAACTCCTAAGTAGGCATTTGCTACAAATCAACTTTAAATTCACAAATACGTTGGGGGCAGGGGAGTGGGAGTGGTTTATGGAGACAAGAAAATCCACAACAGCTGAGAGTGGCAGAACTTCACTATTCTGTATCTGCAACAAGTATTTGAAAACAAGTTCTTCATCCAAAAGGCTGTGGAGGTTCTCTTGACCTCCTAGTGGGACACACGGTCCATAGCTTACACTGAATTATGACAGTAATTTAAATATTCCTAAGAAGAGCTGAAGAAATCCATCTCGTACTTTTGCATGACTTCAAGTTTACAGTTCCTGCAGTTCCATTCCATATTAGCAGACCCCAAAGACATGCATTCTGCGGAGAAGGCACGGCTTGAAATGCTATTAAGGAAGATTGCTGTTTTCCAGTGGGCCAGGTGGCCAGACCCCATTCTACAGCCCATCCGTCAGGCACAGCAAGCCAATCCAGGAGGGAGGGAGGAAAAGTACGGGTGAGAGACACCTGATTGCACATTTTCTCACTTGCTGACTCATCCAGGAGATTTTGGAGCCTGGGGCAAAGCAGGGTTTTCCCAAGGGAGCCTGCAACTGTGCGTTTAGACAATTAAAAAAAATTCATTAAAATGTCAGCTTTGTTCTGAAGTATGTAGTTTACTTCATGATACTATCTTGGAGGAAGAAGGTAAGAAGGGACAACACTGCATGACAGATGTTCTGGTTCCATAGTAAAAAAATATTGGTTTATAAGGGGAGTTCGCAAAGGATAATCAACTACACATAAAGTCTTCCACCAGCGGGAGTTTTTCCAAATCATAAGCATCAAAGAGATCACTGATGCCTTCTTCCTCCCCAAGGCTTAGGAGATAGTCTTCTTGGAGCAGGGGAGGCAGTAAGTTCACAAATGGTCCTTCTAGGTTGGAAGGAATTTGGTCCTCAGTCTGCTGTAAAAGGTTGGCTGGGGAGGCCAAAGGAGAAAGGTTTGCCATAGAAATCGAGCAATCGCTATGTCCTGAGATGGTTGAAGCCAAGTCTGAAAAAATGGATGGAAACACAAAAACAAATTAGGAGAAAATCAAAATGACTTTTTTGTTAGAATTTACATGTTGCTGTTATAAAAGCATTCACTCTCTGCTAACGACAATTAGACAACCTTATGATATGGACTACTTCTTATGCTAACAGGCACTGTTAGCAGTGACTTGGCATCCTTTCTTTTTTCTAGGCTACTCACTCATCTTTTAAAATATCTACTGTTGACAAACAAGAAAACAAATAGCTCAAAGATTAGAGGCTAACGAGTTTAAAAACTTCTCTCTGTTATCAATTAGTCATTGTTTAAAGAAAAACTAAACAAAATATACACACAGCAAAGTTGGCTCCCTAGTAGTAACTCACTAATTTAACTTAGCCTTTTACGAACAACCAGCTTATTAAATATACTTCTAAAAATACAAATATAACATATTCACTTTGAATGTCTATGGGGGAAAAACGGTCTTTTGTTTTATGATGTACAGCAGCACCCCCTTACCTGCAGCTTTGCTTTCTGCAGTTTGCTAACCATAGTCAACTGTGGTCTGAAAATATTAAATGGAAAATTCCAGAAATAAACAATTCCTAAGTTTTAAATTGCCACCATTCTGAGTAGCGTGATGAAATCTTGTATTGTCCTGCTCCATCCTGCCCAGAACGTGCATCATCCCTTTGTCTAGCATCTCCACATTGTAGATGCCCCCTGCCCGTTAGGTCTGTAGGAGCTGTCTTGGTTATCTATCAGATGGACTTTCATGGTATCTCAGTGCTTGTGTTCAAGTAACACTGATAGTACCTAACACTACATCATAATGCCTACACCATTTGCCTCACTTCATCTCATCATGTAGGCACTGTATCATTTCACATTATCATAAGACGAAGGGTGGGTACAGCACAATATTCTCAGAGAAAGAGAGACCACATTCACATAACTTTCATTACAGTATATTGTTATAATTGTTCTACTTTATTATTGTGATTAATCTCTTACTGTGCCTAATTTATAAATTAAACTTTATTGTAGTTATGTATGTATAAGAAAAAACGGTATATATACAGTTGACCCTTGAACAACACAGGTTTGAACTGTACAGGTCCACTTATACACAGATCTTTTTCAATAAATTCTGTACCATCTTCGATCCGTGGTTTGGAGTCCAAGGGGGTCCTGGAACCAATCCCCCTCAGATATTGAGAGAACTTAAGTTTTAGGGGAGTCAAAAGTTTTAGGCAGATTTTCGACTGTGTGGGGGGTTGGTGCCCTTAACCACCTCACTGTTCAAGGGTCATCTGTAGACGGTTCAATATGATCCTTGGTTTTGGGCATCCTCTGGGGGAACTACTATTTTTTCCTGCTCAGTATTAAATCAGACCTAGTCACTTAAATCACTCCTATTCTTGCTGCTGTATTGGGAGACAGTAGAGAAAAAAAGCTAAATAGGTATCCCCAGTCTGAAACTAGAAAAAAATAAAAAGACTACAAAGAGCTTTCTTTGCTCTAGGGACAGTGAAGGAAGATTTATTTTCCTGGGGATTTCCTCCCATATCCTCTCCCCATCACATGGGGGGGGTGGGGTGGGTGCTGAGAATTAAGACAAAATTTCTTTGATAGAAGGCTTTTCTCTCCAAACTTTTTGCATTTCCCTCTCTAATGATCTCTGTAGCATCAGGCAAAGGTGTGTGGCCAAGTGTAGCTGATGATTCACCCAGATGGCTCCCAGCTTTACTCTCCACTTTGGTTAGTTTTCCAAACACTGTTAAGAAATGGTTTCTGCCAATAGCAAAAGTGTGAGGGACTCCATCAGTGGAGAGAGCAGTCATTAGCCTAAGGTCACTGTTTTATTCTGGAAACCAGACAGAATGCCTTAAAAAAATATTACCTTAATAACAATAGTAACAGAAGATTTTGTTTCTTGCCTGGACTTGTGGTTCTGATACAGGATCTTTCTAGTCACTTTCATTTTTAAAATAGTTTCCAAATGATAAAAGCAGAATATTTACCTTTGGAAGTGGGTTTAGGGATATTCCCATTGTGGTCTTGGTTGTTTGTTTTCATTGGACTATGTGTTTCAGTCTCTTCTGGACACAAGTAAACCTCAATGGGTCCTTGGGTACTTGCCAAGTGTATTTGTAGGCTCTATGAAGAGAAAAGAGTGAGAAAACGTCAAAACAAAAGTTCTTTTAGAAATAAAAGCTATACTAATTTTCATCTAAAAATGGAAAGGATAATTTTCATAGTTCATTTTACTTTTTTTACATTAGTCTACCTACTGTCATCCTCTAGAGCAAGGCTCAGGAAACTGTAACCCAAGAGTCAACTCAAGTCCACCAACTGGCTTTGAAAATAAAGTTTTACTGGCACAGTCACACCTATTCTTATTTTTTATGTATTGCCTCTGGCTGGGTGTTTTTTCTCTCTTTTTTTTTACCATGCTATAATAGCAGAGTTGTCCAGTTGAATTGTCCCAACAGAGACTGTATGGCTCACAAGGCCAAAAATACTTACTGTCTGGCCCTTTAAAAAAAAAAGTTTGCTGACCCCTGCCATAGAGGAGGTGAATTATGTTCTCTTAATACATTTTTTTTCTGCAAAGTATTTTTCATTCTCTTTTTATTTTCTATGCATATTCTTATTATATTTCTTTACCGTTAGTTATAGTCTAGGCATATATTCAAACTATATCTGAAACCAATCACAAAAATATGCCCCTACTTTCTTACAATATCCTAGTCTCTCAATTGACCTAAAGTGCCATTTGATTATTTAAAAGTAATCATGATATAAATGATCAATTCTTAAATGTGCTAAGTTAGGGAGCTACTTTAAAACATTTATACCTCTATTCATATCGGGGACTATATCCAGAATATTCAACATAAAATTCCCCAGTGGTTCACATTAATCAAAACAACTAGATAATAAATTACGAAAAAAAGAAAGTACAAGAAGGACAGAGCATCGTATACTTGAGCCAAATGCTCTGCTATATTAAAATTAGATTTTTTGGACACTCAATACATATCGAACTGTTGAAATGTTTTTAAAGTTAGGGCTAAGTAAAAGAGATGGGGAAGGAACTTGCAAGTTTCTAGGAGGATACAAACTTTAACCATGAGCCAAGGATTCTTTAACTTCAGGCACTTCAAAAAGATCTCTGCAGATGAACGAAGACGTGTCTCCTTACCTCTACTGGGTCAGGCACTTCAAGTCTTGTTTCTGGAGGGGCTTTCACAACTATAACAGTTTGGTCTTTAAGGCCACTAATTTTTCGAATATCTTGATATGTAACATAAGCTAACGTAATGAGTGTTAAGGAAATTTTTCAACTAATTGCTTCAGATGTAACCATTATGAAGGTAACAAAAGAGATGCATGGAAAATTTTTAAAGTATTTTATGATTTATAAGAATATATCTGTCTCTCCTAGATCTTTAAATACATGGGCTCTCCCACGAATCTGGTTTTCTAGGTGATATTGAAGACAACAAAAGAAGTGTATAGCCTTTTCCTGCCCGTTAAAAAAAAAAAGTCTATGGCTATTTAGAATTTTAAAGTGAACACAGAAGCAGAATAGTTAAAATAAGTCATCAAAAGAAACCAAAACCCAATTTGGTCCGGGATTTTTAAACCAGGTTCCATCTGGAGCATGGGTATTCCATGAACTTCAATGAAGTGTGCTGTCACTCAAATTGGAGGATGGCAGATTCCAATTTATAGGGGAAAAAAAAATTAAGCTCCATTAACCTTAATTTTTTTGGAAACTCCAATAACTACTATCTGTTACTTGACTATTAATAAGTGCCAGCAGTCACCCAATGAATGGATGAATGAATGAGTAGCAAATAGATATATTAGCGGAAGAACTCAGAATACTGCTTAGGCAGGCAGCTTGTTTTCTTAAGTGTACCTGGGCTGTTTGTGATTATATATTGTCTACTGATAAGAGTGTCATTATTTCTGTTAGAAAAATTATCCTCTGTATGATGGTATTAACTCTATCACTATTTCAGTGTGCACAAGCAGGAAAGCAGCTTCCGGATGCTCTGCAACCTGAATTTGAGAAACACTGATTTAGAAAAAGAGAGTAAAATAATATTTCAGTACTCTTGGTAGTTACTTCTGAGCACTGAACAATACTTTTAAGTGCCCCGGCAGCCAAACCTAAGAGGATATCATGAAAGAATATGGTACTTATATAATACAAGTATTCATGCAAGCTTACCTAGAGAGACAAGATTTTACTTGGCGCTATGAGAGAATAGGTTGAAATGGCTTTCTTATAAAAGGGACATTGAGTAACATAATTAATGTATAATGTCTTTAGCCAATTGTTTTTAAATATTAACCCACAAAAAATGCCTGAGATAAAACAGCAAATCGCAACTCAATGAATGCACTTCTGCTGGTAATATAATGTAGCTAATAGAGTCTGTGATCTAACATGTTTAATATAGAAATAGGACTTAGAGAGCTTAGAGCAAATAATGTCCCTTAGAACAGTAGATTTTTATTAGAAAATGAAGGAAGCTATGAACCTACTGGTCAGAAAAATAGCATATCCATCCCAAATCTGCACATATAAATCAAAGACTATCTTCTTTAAGTCTCAATAGTTGAGACAAAAGCAAATTCAGTGTTGAGCTTGCTAGGACAGCTCAAGCACGATTCAGGTTTGAGGTGAGCATTTATCTCATCAAGGAAGCCAACTGGTACCTTTACAGACGTCTTGATAGTTCTGAATTTTACTGAGAACACTGGGGACACTGATAACCAGGTACTTACTCCACAGCCCCACTGTCAAAAAGCTACGTGACAAGAACTTATTAAAATAAAAGCTCATCTACAATTACTCAACATGCTGCAGGAAGGAAAATTTCAACACATTTGTGAACAGGCTGTACCAAATTCGGAACTGAATGGCAAATTGAAATAAATTGTGCAAACATATTATCTAATCTTACAAACTTAAAAGTGCTGCCATTGTGGCTCCCTCCTGAATTTGCTTCTTGAGTTAGCAGCCCCCTGCAAGGCAGGTTTCATTTTCTGCAACAAAGGCCCCAGAGAAAGCTCATGTAGGTGACAATGCTATAAACGACACAAGCTGCCAATCATTTGTAACTACCACAACCCCTCCTCACTGGGGCTCCCAACTAAACAATGGATGAAACAGCCCAGCTAGAGCTATTCTTCTTTTGTCCCCTGTAAACCCACTCTAGCCACCATTGGGGGTTCACATCAGCACACCTCTTCTCCACCTTACTAATCACCAGCTGACAAGGTTAATCTTTTGGTCAACAGGAAATGAATAATTGCAGTTTCAAAAATGCCTGAATTGAAAAATAAATGTCCCCACACTCTCTGAGGGCAAGCCTATTAGAGAGGAGACACTAGAAGAAACTGGGCAGGACACATTTTACTTTCTGTCTCACAAAGGTAATATGGAATAATCAGAAGTTTGGAATTAAAATTAGAGATGGGGTAATTTAAAATATTGGTTTTGTCTTGTACTGGTAACAGAATATTGCAAAATCTTCTTGCCAAAATAATAAAGTAATCTCTCTAATCTTTTGTCTGAAGTGAGATGATGAACAGTAAACTTTCCTGAGATGGTCAAAAGATTGTCAGCCAGTTGAAAACAAAAATTGTTTTTTTTTTATATTTTATTTCCAAGGACTAATGTTTATAGGTGAACAGATAAATTGAGATTTTCCAGGCTTTGGGGTGCTTCTGACATAAGGTTTTGGTGTTGTAAAGCAGCATAATGCTCTTTAAAAGTTATAGAAAAAAATTTTTAATACTCTTTCAGTTTCTTCAACTATGGCTCAATCAGATAGTCAAAGAATTCCAATTGTTCCAATATCTGATGAAAAGAAAAGAGAATGTGAGAACCCCAACAATGACAGCTAACACCCACCCTAAATCTGGGAAGGCAAAGATGAATCTGCTGAATGCTGTCATTAATATTAATATTGACATCAAATATATCTTTTAATAGTGTTGCCTTACGCTATGAGTGTATCCATATGCCCCAACCACACATGAATAAAATATTTTAAAAAATGGTTCCCTCCTTGCTATCAAAATAGACATGTTAGGATCCATCCGATTACTATCTTTCCATAAATCTGAATTCCAACACGAAGTGGTGAAGTGGGCACACACACACACACACACACACACACACACACACACGCACACGAAACCAGAGTAAAATTCTACCTTGTGCATGTAAGTTAAGATCGTCAACTCTGGAAAGAGTCTAGAAGGCACTATTCCCCAATGACCAGGTGGCACAAAGGATATCTTTGATTCTCTGAATCCTCGGTTAACAGTTTGAGGTCCAGGGTGCAGCTTTGGATCAGTTCATCTAATTTCTTCTCTTCCTGACTGAGCTCGGTCACTTCCTTTGACAGGCCTTGACACTGGGCCAGCATGCCCCCATCCTCAGACAGACTGCAGCCCCTAGAAACCCAAACACAGACTCTTCATGGCTACTTGAGAGGCTAAAAAGGGGAGGGAAATGAATAATCGAGGGAGGGGAGGGAAAAATGGTCCTTTGGGTAAATGTCCTCTTTTGATACAGGTTACACTGTTTGTTAGCCAAGTGTTAAAATTAGAACATTTATACATATTTTTTCATACATACAGTCCTTCGCTTTTCACATCATAGAAACTAAAGTTAAAAAACACTGCTAATTTCAGGTTTCTTTCCTTCAGAGGAGACCTTTCTTCAGAAGGCTCAAATTCCAAGGGTAAAGGGAGACAGTTCCTTCCTGCCACATGCCTCTCAGGGTAGGGAAAAACAGACACAGAAAGATAGAAAAATTTGAAAGAAAAGATGGAATAATTCAGTATTCAACAAAACATCATCCAAAAAGCACAAGAGACCCAGCTAGTTTCTGCAGGTCTTGATACCAACAGCAGAAAGGAAAAGGAGGTTAAGGAAGCAGACGTATGTGCTGTATGCGACAACACAGACCAACACCCAACAGGTTTTCTAAGCCACAGGCTAAAATAGGTCACCAAGTCATCACAAAATTCCAAAAACTTCTGCACAGAAAAGTTATCTGTTCATCTTATATTTGAAGTAGCGTTTTTTGAAAGCCGACCCATAACAGATTTATTCCTTCCAATACACTTTAATAGGTCCTTCTAAGATACTGGCTGCTCAATACTCTGTCCATAATTCACAAATGACATTATCATCATACATTTAGTCATATATGTGGGTGTATAAGTGACAAGTGTTATCATCTCCCTTTTCTAGAAGGGACTTTTTAAGTCTTGCCTTAATTTACACAGAAAATGAGTTAATCTGCTATTAGAACCATGGATAAAGATATATGGCAATTGTGCATCTACACAGATGTGTTAATACACAGCCATAGTTAATTTCTAAATTTCTATTAGCGATAAGCCAAAGACCTATGAGGTCATACATGTGAGCTCCCACGTAGACCTCACGGTAACAAATGAACAGCAGTTTATTTTACATCTGCAGAACCCTAGTTAATATCAGGATTCCCTTGCTTGAGGCTAACTGAATACAGATCTTAAATAGGTCTTTTCCTTTAAGAGACTTTGAACTTCCGCTAAAAGAAGTTGAGGAGGGAAGAGAAAGAGGGAGTAGAAAAGAGTAGGAGAGGGAAGAAATGAAGTGTGGGCACATGTGAAAGTTGGGACTGGGAGAAAGCACAGTGTTTGAAAGGACCCCACCAGAGCCGGGGAAGAGGGGGCAGGCGTGGCCCATACTCACATCCATTGCACGTTGTTTTTAGACTTCTTCTTAATGAGGTGGATGCCTTCCAGCACATTGGTGATATCATAAATCCTTCTCTTTTGCACTTTCAGCACCTCTGCTGCCTTGTTCAAATCCAAGACCCCATCAGGTGATTGGCTCAGTAGCTGAATGAACTTCTTGGTGAGTAGACCAAGTGATGTATCATACCGTGTTTTTTCTGAGGGAGATTTTGGAGCTTAAAGGAAAACAAAAACCAAGCGGGTGGGGGACAGGGGGAAAGGTAAAGAAATGAAGAGTTTCTTTGCAGTTAAGAGAGCCCCCTTTCCCATTGCAGCCCGAGTATTAGTATTAGAAGCAAAGTTGTTGCTGTTGTTTCTGGTAAGTTATAGAAAGCTATGAAATTGCTTTATTAGAAAAGAAAGGGATAGTAAAAATTCCTGATGAAAGCATTTTACTGTGAGTTTCTCAGTAGTTTCTACTTTGGCTTACCCTATTCCCTGGGGCTAGTGAAGTATCTCATACATAGGAGGTGCTCAAAAATATCTGTTGAATGAATGAAAAAGTGCTGTAGCCCCGTGGGAGCAGCACATGATGTGGCCAGGTTATGAATCTCTCCAGCATTTTGCAACAGGGGCGCAGACAGACCCACCTCAACTGGCCTTTTAGGCTCCGGTGTCTCTGTGAGTATATAACTTGTTCACCAATATTTCTAATAGTGCTTCATTTGGATGAAGACTATGTGGAAGGGTCTTTTAATCAAATCTCCCCATCCCTCTTGAATGAAATTTCTTATGTTTCATATTGTATCTATTCTCTTACAGGTGCACAGGTCAAGGGTTTAATTTAGCAGCACGCACAATTTGTGGATTGCCTAATTCATAAACTACGGGTGAGAACAGTCTAATTTAGCCTTTACATTTAATGCCAGAGACATAAAGGACTATTTAGCTATTGCCAACCTACTTTTCTCTCTCTCCCAGAAGAAATAATGATCATATTCAATGGAAAGATAAACTAGCTGCAATTTATTGGTCTCAATCAATTCTTATGCTGCCTTATGGTGAGTTAAGAGATTTAGGATGATATAGATATTACTGACTCTGGCACAGTTTGTCTACACCCAGTTAGCCCCAGTCTCTGAAGTAATGTCCGTTAAGTAAAGTTAAAATGAAAGTTGATTACAGAATGTGCCAAAGAGTTTGCATTCTGAGTTGAAAAATGAAACTGCACATATGTAAAGAGGCCTCCCCTTAAGTCAGTATTTAGGTACTGAAGTGATTCTGCAAACCTTTTGCTGGGTGTCTGCCGACATTGTATTTATTCTTTGGATTGGCAGAGAAAGAAATGAAAAAGAACAAACATGCCAAAATTATTCACACCTTGGCATCCTTCCAGCCACAAGCTTTGAAAGTTGGGAACCCACACCACAGAGAATCAGAGATGAAAGAATTCTTACTTTTGGGACTGTCTGGATTTCGCAGTGCAGCTCTCCCTTTGCCCTTTGGGGTTTTTAAACCATCTGAGAGGTACTGGTGACCGCTTTCTCCTAGCTCCAGCCTTCGCTTGGCCTGGAATAAGAAAGTACAATCGTTCGTCCCCGGTCATATGGACAATTACAAGAAGCGAGGCTCTTTGGGATATGGCCCCTGCCAATGCTGCAGGCCCATGCCTGCTCTTACCATCTCTGTTCTATTTACTCACTCAGGGTCTCGCCATTCCCCACAGCCAGGGTCTAGCTCGGGGCTGCACTGTCACGCAGACTCTCTCTTCACCCACAATAATCACCCATATACACTTAGATGGACAAATCCAATGATCCTTTAGGTCTAGGTTCAGGAGCCACTTTGTTCATTTATTCATTGATTCAACATATGTGCCAGGCATGGGGCTAGATACTAAGAATACAGCAGGCACCATGGAGCTTAAATTCATTTTTCTCCAGTGAATCTTTGCTGCCTCTCTCCATCCCTGACCTGGGTTGAACTCCTTTCCTTGAGCTCCCCAGACACTTTGTGTTTATTTGTATCATAACCCTTATTGGATATGACTTATTTTACTAATCTGTTTCTCATTTCCTTTAAGGCAGGGGTTGTTTTCCATTTATCTTTGTATACCTAGTGCTTGGCACAGAGCCTGGGTTTCTATAGGTATTCAATCTCTCTCTCTCTCTCTCTTTATATATATATAAAGATATATATATATGTGTGTGTGTTATTATTCGATTACTTTCTTTTATTATAAATAGTCTCAGAATAACAAACACTCAATCTTGGGCTTCAACTAGTATTGCTTTTGCCATTTTGTCATCAAACCTGGTAAATGAGAAATCCTCACCTAACCTAATAATTCACTACTTTTGTTTCACTTTAAAACATCCACTTAGTATCTTCCATGTACTGGCACAGGGTTTAGGAAACAGAGGTAAGGAAGATAGATGAATCCCTGGCTTCCTAGGGCTTATAGTCCATGAGAAAAGACAGCTAAAGAAGTAATTA
>NW_006434369.1:2573055-2625123 GCF_000325575.1 Pteropus alecto
AGTCAGGATGGGCTATGGTGCAATGGGGGAGGGATGGTAAGCCTGTGAGAGAGAAGCAAAGTGTGTTGGTTACTGCTTTTAGTCTTCAGGAAATTGCTGATAGAGACAAGCGTCATTTAGGCTTGTATACCTAAAAAGAAGAGAAGAAAAGAGCTTTGCCATCAAGGCCTTTTTTTTCTCTGTAGAAAGTAATCCAAGAAGATAGAAGGAAGGCAAATGGGAAAAGGGTTTGGGACCTGGAACACTTGGGCCCCTAAGGCTGTACTGTCCTTAAACTCTCACAATAAAGAACCACCCAGTGGCCAGCAGCCTGGGGATATATTAATTTTGCCTCCCCATCTGAGGCTATTATTTAAAATTGCTTTGAGGCAAAGGCCTATGGAAGCAATAAAATGTAGGCTGGGAAAATTCTCAGAAATGTGTTGCCAAGAAACAGAGATGGCAACTTTAAGGATTAGGACGAGTCAGGATGCATGACTTTGGTCACCAAGAACCAAACCCTAGAGTTCACCAAATCTAAATACTAGATAGAAAATCAACTAAATTTTAAAGGCACTTCTTCTATCACCAGATAATTCCTACATCAAGAAGGCAAAGGCCTATGATGTCTCAGCCTCTAACAAAACCAACTACTAAGCTTATAAATTCTACTCCAAAAAGAAACAAGCAGTGGGAAGGTAGAAATCAGGGTGGCCATATTGATTCCACAAGCAAGTCCTGTCTCCACCAAGTCTCCAAGTGCCAGCATTCCTATTGAGGAGGACATGACATGCTACAGGAGGTGACCACTGTGTGTCATTTTCCTTTTCCAAAGAGATGTTTCTGTTGGGCTGCCCTGTTATTTTTCCTCCCCTGTTTAGTGAGTGGGGACTGCAATGGACTTAAGAGGACCACACAGTACTTGCAGGTCCTAGATCTGAGGATTGGTGTAATAATTGAGCTCTCTTTTGGGGAAGGTCTATGGATTTTGAAATATGGAGTAGCATTACTTAAATGCTTACCTTAGCAAATTCAAGCACACATCTTGGTAAAACAAAGAAAAAACTAGATGAAAGGATTTAAACAGTGCAAGTAGTCTCTGCCCACACCACCATGCCCTGGGCTGAACATCAGGGCAGATGAAAGTCTCCTAACTTGGTTGTCTCAATTTTTGTTTGCTCTTAGTGTGAACATCTTGCTGAACTGAGAGTTATTCTGTTTATAAACAGATCTTCATACTAGTAAAGCAACTAATCTATCTGGTGTTCAACAGAAGACGGAGCCATTTGGTCTTAAGCAGGCATCAAGGACTGGACATGAGGGATGCTCTATAGATCACCCACATGGCATCTTTCTAGAACCTCAGCCCCAATTAAGGTCATGTTTCTCTGTAATGAAACAGTTGTATTGTTAAGCATTTCTAAAAATGCATATATGAAAATAATAGGATTAATGGTCAGGAAGCCAAGCAGTGAGCTGTGGGGAACATCCACAGTTGCATTTGTTGCCCTGATTTTTTCTACTGGGGAAGGAACTTTCCCACAGTTATTAGTTCAGGTGGTTTCTATGCCTCCAAGCCTGAAAACAAAAGGCCTGTCATTGCTCAGCATTTTAAATTGACCCTTCCCATCAAGGTTATAGAGGTGAGTTCTGTAATGTGGGTCCACCAATCAGTGCATTCCAATCCCTTGACTAAGGTGACTGGCTTAGGGATAAGCTCATGACCAAAGCAGGGTGAACTGGTCAATCCTGGGACTCTTCTTGGAAAGTACTGGGTTCTTTTAACTGGAAGTTATTAGGCAGTAGAGTGTGAGCCTGGAGCTACCTGGGAACTGAGCCAACATAGAAGTAGAGTTGAGTTAGACAGAAACTGAGTCCCAATATCTTCAAGGGAGATGCTAGATACAACCATGCCAAAAGGCAGTCCTGCCTTAGACTTTCATTTGTGTGAGCCAACAAACTCCTTTTTCTGTTAGATTACTACCACTGGCAACCAAGAGTCTGGACTGATTGAGATGCCTCTCCTTTGCTGTCTTAGCAACTTCTGGGCTGCCAGGGCATGATTTTACCACACATAAGCTCTAGGTTTCCTCACTGAACCAAAAGCTCAGGTCTTTAGCAACTTAGTTTCCCCAGAGCCCTGCATATGGCATGCACTCAGTCAAATTTACTTATGTTAACTGAACCAAGGAAAAAATTCCCAAAGTCTCTTGGCAGGTAAATCACAAAGCTCCAACATTATCCACCCTTAAGGGGGATAATAAAAAAAATATATATATATGTATATGTATGTACATATAGGTATATGTATTTATATATCCTGGAGATTA
Organism: Pteropus alecto; assembly: GCF_000325575.1. NCBI lineage: Eukaryota > Metazoa > Chordata > Mammalia > Chiroptera > Pteropodidae > Pteropus > Pteropus alecto. Next base: position 2,575,365 of record NW_006434369.1, read on the forward strand.
ATCTCTACATATTTGAAAAGATTTCCAAGAAATATAAAGGGGAAAAATTAAAGTTGTAGAAAGATATGAAGATGATCTCATAGAAGTAAAAAATTATAAAACTATACACCTCACTATAAAATCTCCAAGTATCCACTGAGGAAAGGTCTGGAAAGATCCACATAAACTGTTAGTACAGGTAACCTCTGAGAAATAAAATATGGGGCATTAATGTCATGTTTATAGTTCTGTAGTATGTGATTGTATTTTTAAAAGTGATGTGTCTATATACACGTTAAATTTATACCTTTCAACCTAGCAATTCCACTTCTTGGAGTATATTCTGAAAACATTTATGTTATTCCTAGAGTTTGTCTATTGAAAACAGCACAGCCAGTTTTCTGAATAATTTTTTCCCACATATGTCAAACATAAATGCCCAGTCTAAGAAAAATTCAGTAAAAGTTACTGTACATTTATATAATGGAATGTTATATAATTAAAAATGATGTACGTCTATATATGTTTTTTAAAAAGCATGTGTGAATGGTAAAATTGTATTTGTGTAGGGAAGTTATATTCATAGAAATAAAGTATCTAAAGATACATACCAAATGGTTTTGAGTATTAATCTTTGGGTTATATTTCTAAATCATTTTAAAGGGAGCGTGGGTTACTTGCATAACAAGAAAAACAAAAATCATTACCATTTGAGGTTAAACGCCAACAACTCTGGTAGTTTATTTTTCAGACTATTGAAAATCTTATGTACCATTCAATGTGCATGGCTATGGGTTCAACACAGAAATGGGCTATGCTACAGAGAGGGTATCCCATCTTCATGGGGGGAAGGCAAGTGATGTTCTTAGCTACCATTCAACTGAGCCCCAGGAAAAAGTTAAATTAAGAAAAAATCATAGCCTGCTGTAGGCTAACAAACTGAACACTAAAATCAACTCCCTTCACTCTGTTAATAGGAGATCTGGGTAAGGGAAAAGAACTAGATCTATGATAGATTTTGACTCAAAGTCAAACATGAGACAGGACATTTTGAACAGAGGAAGAAGGAAAATAGAAGAAAATGGAAAGTAAATAAAAAGAATGAGGACCAACTTTACATTAGTGAAATAACCCCAAGGAGGGAATCTCTGGTGGAGCCCAGATTACAGCTGACTGACTCTCACCTGGATTCTTGGCTATCAGGTCAGCGAGTCAGGACATGTGGGTTTTAAGAAAAGAAAACCCAGCTTCCAGCTGTGACACTATATATTACTTCAATGTGGCTAACTATTTTTTAATCTATCCAATTATTTATTAAGTGTCTGCTGTATACTAGGCCCTGCCAGGGAGATGATTGTAAAGGTGACATGGTGGTCCCCACTACATGACCAATATTGCAATAAACCCTCAGGTGGGTACAGGAAGACAGGAAGGAGGGCTGGAATTAGTGGGTGGAGACCTGGAGAGTGCTTGGGCCAAGTCCTGGAAGGCCAATGGGCTCATCCTGCAGAGAAGGGAATAGAGTCAGGAGACTGCAGCAGCTGTCCAAGCACAAGCAGAATCACTGAGAGTTGAAAGGGTCTTGGTTTGGAGGTGTTGGCAGGGATAGGGAGGGGCTTTGGTGCAGAGGATAAAGAAGGTGCCAGATTATTGTCTCTTATTTGCCATGCTAATAACCACACTTCCAGCATCAACCTTTCTCTGTCATGAGGTTACCTAAGATAAAGAGCTTTAAAGTCTACTCTGGCTTTTTAGATGAGAGGTTAATTTATAATCTAACGTAAGCAGTGTCACTATGAGCTATTAGGTGAGAAGCCTAATCAGAAACCAAATTATCTCAGAGAACTGGTGAACTGAACAGGAATGCTGAAGACCCTGACAGAGGCATGTGGTGACAGAAATAGCAAGCATGCATTTCATCTTGGTGATTTCCCTTAAAATCCCACATCCCAGCCACCACCAACTGGTGAGCGGAATCTCTGTTCTCTCTCAGATGTGTTCCTCTGCATGCCTGTTTCACTATCCCAGCTAAATTCCCCCCTTATTTCTCATTGGATTACTAGAATGCCCCCCAGACTTGGCCATTTTTCTTCTTTTGATTTTTAAACTACAGATGGAGGGTATTTTAACTAAAAATTTATTTTTGGAAATCTAACCACATGCATATGAATGTTTCTAAAAGAAAAGGAATCTCAAACTGATTCACAACTTTTGGAATAGAAACCATTTACTTATGAACTGGTGACTGCCTTTCAATACACATTTACTTTATTTAAAAAAGTAATTTAACACAATTTAAATATAAGTAAGTGCACATGATTTTTTAAAAATCCACTACCTCATAATGGCTACCAAACAAGAACCAATTTTACTATTTCCCCTAGTGGTCGCCTCTGTAGTTCTAACTAACAAGTTATTTCTTGGTTAGCCATTTTGTTATTTACGTAGACTTCCTTCAATAATTCCACACCCACATCTCTTTCATCCTTTCTCCCAACAGTTATATCATTTTTGTTTAAATTAAAAACCTGTGCTGTGCATTTTGACTGTACAAATATCACTCACTGCTGAGTCAAATACTATACTGAGATTGCATTTCTTTTCTTGTAAAGATAGTTTTCTTTGGAGTTTCCAATTCTTTCCTGCTTGTTGGCATTATTTGTCCTCGCAATTTCCTCAATTTTTCCCAACTCTCCATTCCATCAGATATTCTAACATGTCCCCACTTTTTCTCTTGCCTAACTCTTGAACCTTCTTTTTGGCACCAGGGACCAGGGCTCCTATAAGAATCTAATGCCTGATGATCTGAGGTGGAGCTGAGGCGGTGACGCTAGTGCTGGAGAGTGGCTGCAAATACAGAAGCCTCACTTGCTCGCCCACCACTCGCCTCCTGCTATATGGCCCGATTCCTAACAGGCCATGGTCCTTTACTGGTCTGCGGCCCAGAGGTTGGGGACCCCTGGACTAGACTCTGGGCTGACGGTTCTCCAAGACTGTTGCATGACTGTCATTCTTGTTTTCCCTGACTATATGCAGTGTTCAAGTCTGAAGTAAACACTTGTCAGTTTCTTTGACGGCCCAGCCTTTGAACCTACTCTCATAGTTAAGAAGTTCTCTACTTTGTCAGTCCTGGTGGGAAGCACAGCCACCTTTCTATCACAGAAGTTGAAGACCCTCAGTACCCTTTCCCAGCTTCCCTGAACCCTGGGCCAGGGCCATTACCTAGGCTGGCACAGGATCTGGAATCTAGAGTCACTCCTGAAGGGAAGACCAGTGGCGACAGCTGTGCAAGCCTGGGAGAAGTGTTATTGGACTCACTATAGTTTGATGTTTTGACTGTAGTCTGGCTATTGATCCTTCCCTCTTCCTGTCTGTTCTCCAAGCCTGGTTCTCAAAGCTTCCTGACAATTCAGTGAGTTATTCAATATCCTTGCATTAAATTCCTTTTTTGCTTAAGTCAGCCAGAGTTGGTTTTTGTTCCTTGCAATGGAATCAATTTCCTGATCCCACTGTTAATTGTTTTCCTGGAACACATCTGAACAGCAGTATGGAAGAGAATATACATCCTTATATATTTGAAATGTATATTTCACTCGCACACTTGATAGTTTGGCTAGGTAAAGAATTTAAGGTTGAACATCAGTTGCCCTCAGAACTCTGAAGGCACTGCTCCACTTATAACCAGTGTTGATGATGAGAAACCTGTGGTCCTTGATTCTCATTCCTTTGAAGCTATCCAATTTTTAACCACTCTGAAAGCTTCCAGGCCCGTCTTACATTATTGTAAAACTTTATAACATGTATTCATTCAGGTGTGCATCTTTTTTTCTCTCACTGTGTGAGAAACTCATAAGCTCCTAGAAACTACATGCTTGGCTTTCAGCTATGAGTAATACTTATGTTGTAAATCATTTCTCCTCATTGTCTCTGTTTAATCTTCCACGAATTCTTCTTGCATTGATTCTCTAAAGCTCTTATTTCCTATTTCTTTTCTTTGTTCCTCTTTTTTTCCCCTTCTACTTATCCTTACATCGAATTTAGTTTCCACTACACTAAACTTAAAAAAAAATTGGGGCAACTAGATTTTTAATTTCCAAGAACATTTGTTTTGCTCTCTCATCAATCTAATGTTAAAGTATCTTGTTCTTGTTTTATGAATAGGATAGCTTCTCTGATGCCACTAATTATTTCTTTTAAAGTTTTGGTTCCTGTTTAATCTGTTTTCACCATAGTCATCTTTTTCTCTCATTTAAAAAATCATCCTGTTTTCACTTTATAATGTAGTCTTTTCTCATATGTCTGGTCAAGCTTTGTGTCTGTTCATATTTAAGAACAAGGCACTACACTGACAGCTGGGAGCTGCAGGATTCAAGTTAAAGTGATACACTTAAATGCCAGAAAGGAACCAATTCATTTATTTTGAGACAATTTCTCAAAATTTATGTCTCAAAATTTATTAATCTAGGAAAAAGACTCCTAGATTCTGGACATTTATTCTGCATAAAGACCTTCACATGAATTGCCCTTTTACTCTTAGTTTTCTCACACTTATGCTTTTGTGACTCGCCAGAGCACATGACACTCTCTTTGGCCATAGCTTCTGCTGTTCTACTTTATTGACTGTCACTCCTCCATCCATTCTCCATATTACAGAAATTTGTTGAATTATCGTCCACTAAAGGTCTCACTCTCATTTTCAGTGATTTAAAAAAACTGTTTACTATTATTTTCATAGGAGTTCAAGGGAAAGGAGATAAACATGTATGACAATCTGCCTTTCTGAACCTGAACTGTCCCTCTATGTATTTAATTCTCATTTATCAGCAAGTGGTACTGACTACTCACTATGTGTAAGGAACTGTGCTGGGCATTTTATATTAGTAAATGAACTTGTGTAATAGAGGCAATGGTTTCTTTTGTAAACAGAAGCTGAAGCCCTAATACCTTTCCTACCCAATAATTGAATGTTGATCTTAAATAGCAAAACCTCTGAAAATTCTATATGTATGTATGTATGTATATATGTGTGTATATACCAAATTCAGAGTAAATGGATAAGAAGCTTAAGAGATAGGCCTGGGTAATACATTAAACAGACCTAATGTTACTCAGATGAAATAAGAGGAAATGAGTAATAAGAGAATTTTTTTTAATAAGAGAAATGCTATGATGACTATATCTGTAAGTTCACAGTGGTCTCTAAATCAGAGTGGGTAAAAGTTTTTATCCCCATACAATGTTTAAGTCTTATTATCCCCTTTGAACTCTAAATTTTATCTGTTTTTACAGAAAAAATAAACAGCTGGGAAAATTGCAATTAAACTGTTAAAAGAGGGTTTTAAATTTATTTATATTAACAAATTCATAATGTTTTTCTTTAATTTAAATTACTACTAACCTTAAATGTGTAGTTACTGCCCATAAAATGGAAATTAAGAATTCTCTTCAGTCATCTGAATTTTTAATTTGGAGGTCTGCAAAAGTATCTAAAATATATTCAGTGACGGGCAGTTATGAAGCTTATGCTCTAATTCTGCTGCTCAGATGTCTCTCCCAATAGTGTACTTGAATCTCTGACCAGAGTACTATCTAGTTAATCTCTACTTCCTTTTCCAATTCCTAGTTTTTGGTCTTAAGATTTTACCTCATTTCAACACCAATAACCACAAGTTGATATTCTTCTGTAAAAGACCAGGTAGTAAATATTTTAGACCTTGTGGGACTTAGTCTGTTGTAGCTACTCAACTCTGCTATTGTAGCAAGAAAGCAGCCAGAATATATAAATAAATGGGCTTTGCTGTATTCCAATAAAACTTAATTTGCAAAATCGACAGTGGACTAAATTTTGTCAGTAGGCCAGTTTGTGGATTTGTGAGGGAAACCATTATCCTCCTGCAATTTACTACTGTTTTTATTAAAGGATATCTATATTCTACATATCAAATACTAAAATTTTATAAAGTGAGGAAGTCAATCATCTTTTCTGGGTATTTTTTGAATTATATCTCTGTCATGCTTTGTGTTACATATAAGGACTAGAAACAAGTACTAAAAATAAAAGCAAATTTAAGCTATCCATTTGAATAGTTGGACCTCATCACATCCATAGAAAACAATGATAACTAAACACACGGAGATACTCTGTTTTATATCCTCAACGATTCATAGCTAAAAAGATAGTTTATACATGCAATGAAGAGCTATAAAGAAAGTCTTAATATGGGCTCGACAGATCAATTTTAGAGAGTAGTAATTCAACTACTTCATTACTGGTACCAAAACAATCTTGTCAGTAAACTTTCATTCATTGAGTTATTGTTGACATTGTAGTGAGTTCATGGAAGCTTACTTTAGAATGTATTTGCTAAAATGGCTTACAGCACAGAGCTGAGACCTTAAGTTTCAGAAAAAGAGAATGTGTTTAATTAGCACTCTGGTTCCAAGGGACAGGGCACTTGCTCCTGGTGGACGTAGTTTCACAAACTATTTCCTGGTACAGAAGCATGGTAAAAGGACTCCAAGAAGTAAGGATACTTTTGGAAGACTTATGAATCTAAGAACCAGTTGAATAATTTCCTCTTAAAGTAGTAAAATGTTACCTTAAGAAATACAAAGAACTGAAAGCTGACATCTGCCAGGAATATCCAATATATGACTTGAAAGCCGAAAGTGCTGCTTTCCTGCTCAGTCAACTTTTATTTACTGGCAAACTCCATTCCTTATGTGGGGGCTGGGAGTTTCCAGGCTGCAGTATATTAAGGAAGAACCTGTGTGGAGGCCCATAAACTCAATGAGTTGAGAAGATGGAGGTAAGAGTCTGGGAAGATCAAAGCAGCTAAAATTTGGACAGACTACTAGAAAAAAGAAAATTGTTCAGAGATAGAATCTTGGAAATCTGCAAAAGGTTCCTTTTGAGGATTCAGCAGAGTACTAATCAGTGCAAGCATGTGAGGAAACTATCCAAGGCCAGGAAAAATAAATACCTGAAAGGAACAGAAGACAGTGCCTAGAGCTTCCGTAGGGCCTGAAATTGCAGGCATATTGTTCTGACAATTGTTCCGACAATTGCTCCTAGCAGCCAGACTGAAAACAAAAACAAAAAAACAAACAAACAAAACCCTCTCCAATTTATGAGGCACAGGCTAGGGTTGCTTCATTGGTGATGCAAAATTAGCTCTAGAGTAAATACGGCTCTGGTCCCACCTAACAAGGCAAGACCTGAAAGACCAAACTGTTTCTAAAAAATTTAATTGTATCTCAGAACACCACTCAAGAATAATTACAGAAATACAAAAAATGTCTAGCACCCGACACCCATCATCCAACCAAAGACTACTAGGCTGACAAGGAAGCACGAAAATATGACCTGTATTCAGGAGAAAAATCAATCAGTCAAAGCTGTCCTAGAACCAACATAAATGTTAGAATTAGTAGACAAGGACATGGAAAAAACCTAATGTAACTGTATTCCATATGTTCAAAAAGTTACATAGAGATGTAGATAATATAAACCTACAGATTCAAGAAGCTCAATGAATCTCAAACACAAGAAAGATAAAGAAAACTATATACCAAGGCATGCCACAATCCAATTGCTCAAAATCAGTGACAAAGAGAGAAAAATCTTAAAAGCAGCCAGGGGTCAGGGAGAATATTACAAAAAGAGAAATAAAAATGACAGCTGATTTCTTATTATGTAACAATGTAGCCAGAAGATGGTAGAGCAACATCTTTAAAAGTATTGAAACTATCAAGCTATAATTCCAAACCCAGCAAGAATATCTTTAAAATATATTATAAAATCTAAAGATAAAATAGGGACTTTTTCAGAGATACAAAAGCTAAAGGAATTCTTCACCAGCAGACCTGCACTAGAAGATATCTTAAAAGGAGTTCTTCAAGCGGAAGGAAATGATGCCAGATGGAAACGTGGATCTACACAAGCAAACAAGCATCAGGAATAGTGACTACATGGGTAAATATGTGAGGTTCCCTCCCTTATAGTAAATTGTATTGTGGAATTTATAACAAATATATAAGTAAAATACATGACAGTAATAACAATGTCTGGGAGGGGAGAAGTGAACATATGTCTTTATAAAGTAAGTGGTGTAATTTTGAGCAGACGTAAAGAATGAATAGGGAGGGGTAAGTGCAAAGAGCTAAGAAAACCAAGACAATTTTGAAGAAAATGAAAAGATAAAAGAACTTGTCCTACCAGCTATCCAGGCTTTTACTGTAAAACTATAGTAATTAGTGAAATGTGTACTGGCATAGGAATAGGCAAACAGACCAAGAGAATAGAATAGAAAACCCAGAAACAATTCCACACATACATGGATATGCCATATATTACAAATGAGGCACTGTGAGTCACTGGAAAAGATGGACTGTCTAATAAATGGTGCCGGGACAATTTATCTGAGAAGAAAAAAAATATGATTGTATCCCAACCTCAAATCATACACAAAACTCAACTCTAGATCTAAAAGAAGGGAGCAAAACTTTAAAGCTAAAGCTATGAAAAGAAACAAAGAAAAAAATATTTGACTTTATGGGAGAGAAGTTTTTCTTAAACAAAACAGAAATGCACAAATCATTCATGTGAAAAACTGTATTACAATTAATTCTAGTCCTCAGAAGACCACAATAAACTAATGAAGTCGAGCCCCAGATTAGGAGAAAATATGTGCAATGCACGTAACCTCCTAGGAATTACTATCCAGAATAGATAGAGAATCAGTAAAAACCAACAAGAAAAGGGCGTAAACCCAAGAGAAAAATAGCCAAGAGACAGGAATCAGGCAATTCCCAGAAGAGGGTACTAAATGGTCAAAATATTAAAATATGTGTTCAGGGAAATGTAAATTAAAATGAAATAACTTTTTCACACTCATCAGATTGGTAAAAATTGCAAATTCTGAAAAGGCCAAGTTCTGGAAACGTGCAAGACTTTTACAGCCTGCTAAAGGGTGATGGTGGTGGTGATGGAACCTCTTTGGAGAAACATTTCATCAATATTTAGTGAAAATCATCAACTCCTCAGTATATACCATAATTCTTGAACATATGCACAAGGAGGTGTTATAAAGTAGCATTAGTACTGGGCCATAGTTATCAAAGTAGATAAACCTCACAAATTAATACTGAGTAAAAAATAAAATACCACAGAAGGTATACAGTATCCTTATATTAAATTTTAAAACACTGAAAACATTATTAAATAGCATTAGAATAATACATATGTAGCAAAAGTATACATGTATAATACATACATAGAAAAGTATGAAAAATACAGGGAAATGTAGAGGAAAAAAAGGACCATGCAATTGAGGAAAGAAACAAAACAACCTTCAGCTGTATTGTTAATGTCATTACATGTGCTATTCTTTCTACCCCTTGTATCTGACATATTTTACAGTAAATTTTAAAATATTAAAAAATGAGTGGGAGTCAGCTAGGGAGGGAGAAAAGTGGGTATGTGACCAACCATTTTGGAAGGTAATGTGGCAGTATCACCATCGTTTTACACATGTACATCCTTTTGACCCTACAACTGCATTTCTGTGAATTAATTTATCCTAGAGAAAAACTTTTAAAAACTTTTAAAAATACGCAGAAAGGATGTTTGTTATAACATTTAATAGGGGGAGGTTAAAAACAAAACCTAAATGTCCATTGTCCATCTTTGGCTTTATTAGTAAAGATAAAGCAAGTTTAGCACAGTATTTGCAGATCCACCACAGTTGAAAATGGATAGAAAAGGCCTGGAAGGAAGTCCATCAATGAGGGGGAAGAGAAAGGGTGGAGGAGGTCAGTATGCTCTGCACACTTCTAATGGAAGGTATATGAATACAGTATCTTTGTAATTCACTTCAAAAATTAGTGAAAATAGAACATAAACAGAGAAAACACATGTCAAAAAGAAAGCCTAGCGACCAGAGGGATTATGACAAATTTGAAGAACCAGCAGTTAAAGGTTGAGAAGAGTGGGGGCCAGGTGGGCCCTGAGAAGTTCTGAGATGGCTGGGCTTCGAGGACATAGGGCTCAGGGAAGCTTCCATAAAGAATGACAAAGAAAGGGGGTAATGAGAGCTTTCAGATTTTAGGATTATTGACCATTTCTATAATATCAGTCTCTAATTCCCTAGTTAGGTAACTTCCAAATTTTCAGAAAGGATTATTATAATTAAGGGAAAGGGCCCTCTAATAAATCTTTAATTTGTTTAGATAAAAGTTTCTCTGTATTTAAAAAATTCGATGTAAAAATAAGGATGTCAATTCTCTGATACCCTGCTATTCTGAAACACAATATTAAACATAATATATTGGTAAGAGAATTTCAGAATAGTCTCTTTATCTAGTGGTATAAGTGGTACTTGGTTTTTATAGCCGATATCATTGTTCCTGGGATTAATGAGTCTCTTCAGATGATCCTGAGAGTTCATTCCTCCCACTGGAGCTCTTCCTGGCCAGATCACTAAAGAGCCAACAAAAGTGGAAAATCCTACACAGACCAAAATTCATGTAATCCCCAACAAGGTAAATACAGGATTAAACTTTTGAGGTAAGAGAATCACCCTAAACACCCAGATCGGGTCTGATGATGGAAGTCTCCATTACTCTAATTGTTTTTTTTCCAATAACTTTCAAAGAAACATCCTGTTTCTGGGGAACAGATTATTTAAAATACATGACCCACACACAAAAAAATGAAGGTTTACTCCCTCTGTAATGACAGGTCTTTCTCTCTCTCTCTTTCTCTTTCTTTTTTTTTTTAACCAACAGGCCCACTTATTTTTGAGAAATCTCCTAGAGTTGAAGGATAGAATGGAATCCTTAGAAAGTGAATCAAGTAATATCAATAACGCATGTACTGGCTCTCAGAAACATTTTAAAAATTAACAACAAAGAATAGAAATTTATCTCCAAATAGGACCACTAGTGAACTATCTTAAGGTTAAGGAAATGGAGGGATGGTCTGGGAGGAGGTATGGAGAGGACCTAGGTTGGTGAGCAGGCAGCACTGCCAATGGGCCCTTTAGCTACAGAGAGATTAGATTCCACGAGTAGATGCTCCTTGACCTAGGATTTAAAGAACCTTAATCTGGTCAGCACGAAGTATGGATTCTCTCTTTCTAGATCTTCAGGGAAAAACAATACAGCCATCAAAACAGAAAAAGCACAACTCTTTGAAAGGAGTCAAATTCCTCCACTCACATTCTGCAATTTTATGACTCCCCAGGTTCTGGCACACAAATTGAACTTTAGCTCCTGTTGTACTTATGTGGGTCAACATTTTGATAGAGATCATGATTCAGAAGCCTCTACTTACTCACTAAAGGTTCAGAACAAGGTCTTAGCTTTTTTCTACTTCATGAGACACTGCCTTTGAAGTACAGAATCAAACAGAAAGGCCTACAGCAGTGATTGCTAATGAATACGTTTGAAATTGTATTCATTTTTCAAATGCACATAAAAAGATCTTGAAAACATACTAGGAATAAATGCTATGAAAAATGTGGGATGGAATAGTGGTGATACAATAGCTCTGGAAATACACAAATTCAATGAACATGCTGACAAAGGAAAATGTCCTTTAAACAAGTTTCGAAGAAAAAAATGACAGCGTTGTATAGGAAAGAGATGATGATAATGCTAACCTTTATTAATGTTAAAAATCAACAACAAACTATCAACTTTATCAAGGGCTTGACTCGATTCGGCAGCTCAATGATTACAGGAAAAGCAACTGTTCATTTGAACAGGACTTTCACTCATGTGGAGTGAATGAGTTTCTCTTCGAGGGCAATGATGAGTGGCAGGTACGCTAGGTGACTACACTGGTAGCTTGTCTCCTTTTTCACAAGTAGTTTTTTTTTATAACCCATTTATCTCTTCACTACCTTTAGCCTCTACACCTTACAACAATTCTAGGCACCAGATGTTACCTCAATGTATATTTGTTAATTGGGAGAGTAAAGAGCTCAAAAAGTACTCTAGTTGAACTTGACAATTTGGAGAACAATTTCTCCCTAGTCTATACTTATTCCCAGATGTAGGCAAGGTGGGTACATAAAGGAGAAATATTCTTCATCTTTGAAGCCCCACATATGTTAGATCCTCCCACTGGTTCTCAACCTAGAAATCTCACCTGTGGGCAAAGTGTGTTCACAAACCTGAAAAACATCCTTAATGAATACCCCCAAGTGAACTTCAAAGAACTTTACATGAAGTCTTACCTGAGAATTCACCTAGCTACTCCTATTACCAGTGTTAACTTTTTTGCAGTTAATCATCACAAATGCAAAATAAGTACCTGGTTATTGAAAAAATAACTCTTTATCCATGTGATAAATAAAACTTCTTGATCTCTACAACCAGTTAAAGTGTACAGATCTGAAAATGCTAGAGCTTTATAAAATAAAATTAACCATTCCAGAAAAACCTTTATTTTTATTAAACATATGACTAATGAACTTTGTGATTACTTTGGTACTTTTTTCAATTAATAGACTAACATTAATTTTTCACAAAATCTATTTCTATTTTTACTCACACATTGTATTGCTCACTAAAATACGTGTGTGGGGGGGCAGTCACTTCATAAAGAGCAAGAAGGAAAAGAGACAAGACCATGTGAATTACAATTTAGAAGAATGCTCTTCATGATATTCTGAATGGTAATTCTTTTTGTCACTTTGCAAGTATAACTTAAAAACTTTTTTTTTAAACTGTGAGATTGTGGAGAAATGGCAAGAAAACTTGGCCCAAGTTACAGAGCTTTCCTGGGCCTCAGTTTCCTCATTTCTACAAAGTGAATAGAGGACTAGAGAAATTTCTGGAATACTTTCCAGGGCCTGAATGCCTGTGAGTATCTCTGAAGCCTTACCAACTAATAAAGTTTACCACTTTTGTCACCTTGCGCTAACCATCTCTTGAGCAAGATTCCCTGCTTATATGTGTACTGGCCAGAACTCGGCAAACACTAAAGTCACCAGAAATTTTGACTAGATTACAGTTGAGAACATAAGGTAAGGAAAATACACTTCAAGAACAATTATGGAACTCCAAGCAAAAATTTAAGAATACCAAAAGTTTCCTTGTGACTTGGTTTGTAGCCAAACACATTGGCTGCTGGATCATTTCATAAGCTCTCTCCCTGGGTTCCTAAGGGTTTGGTTTCAGAGTTGCCTGGAGTTGTAAAAGGGATGAGAGAATTGCCTTCTGTCTCCAACCCTATTAGCACACTGTTTATGACCAAACAGCACCTTTGTCAAAGGATCTGATACACCCTGCCCCAGGACCAATGTGAAAGAATATTCACTTTATTATGAGCAAGGCCCTGCCTTCAGGTAAAGCAGGATGTTTAGAAAGTTTTGTATTTAATCCTCATCTCCCCTATCAGACAACTATGACTTGCTGAAGGGAAAACTGAACAGCAGGGTCAATAAAATCATGGACTTCTAGGAGGGATTGTCAACTGCCACTGTGGACAAAGCAATATCTGATGGACATAAATGTGAGAAAAAATGTAAAACAGACCATAGCTTTCCCAGCTCTCGGAGAGCAGAAGCTTCTGGAGGTCAAAGTATGCAAAGAGGGTTTGGTTCAATCTGCTAAATGCATCAAAGCAGAGCCAATGAGAAAGTCTAATAATGACTCCTCTGGCACTTTGTCATTTTCCCTGTAGCCAACAAAACCAGAAGACTGTGATAATGAAATAAAGAGGATAAAGAGAGAAACACATGCTACAACATGGGTTCTTTAAAAGATGAGAGAGTCATGCAAAAAGGAGGTGATTTAAGTTTCATGCAGGTTGCTTTTTAAACTACGTATTTCTTGTTCTGACTGTATTTGGCATTTTCAGGACCACATTCTTGCATGTAATATTTAGCACCTATTATATAGTCCTTTTAGTTTAAACCAAAATCACTTTAAAACTTGTTCTCAAACTTGGACACATACTAAAATTGATGGGAAAGGTTAAAAATTTAAATTCTGGTGCCTGAATCAGTACTCTTGAGATACTGATTTAGTTATAGGAGTGTGGTCTGGATGGCAGGATTTTAAAAAGCTACTTGGCTGATTCTCTAAGGTCCAGCAAAGTTTCAGAACCACTGCTCTAAGCTGAATCCTGGTTGGCAAATAGGCGCAGAAGATATGCCTTAACCTGCCAAACGAACGTAAGCACAATTATGGCGTGGCCAACAGTCATCAGAGGTAAATATGATTCTGTTCTGATATCAAATTATTTTTAAAGGCAGAGGGGCAAGGGACAAGAAGGAACAATGATGCTTTTGTAGGGGTAAGACAAGTTTTCAATGCTATAAAACTCCCCAGCATATTATAGAAACCAGTTTTGCTGGTTTTTTATTATATGACAAAGGGAAGCACTGACCCAATCAGAGAATTTTGGATGTAAGATGTACTAATCCAAAGCACTAGAGAGATATCTCTGTGACTCCTGGAAAAACCCAGAGAAGTTTTCTACTCTAAGAATTCTATTGTCAAAGAACAGACATTATCATTTCCTGCTAGTTTCTACATTTTTCCATGTCAAGAAGATAAAGACCAACCCTATCCACCTAGAAGGAAGCACTTGGAGGTTGCAATTTTCCATTAAGAGAGTAAATATAACTTGTAAGGCCACGAGTCTCAAACTTGAGCATGCTGGAGGGCCGTTAAATGCAGCTTGTTGGGCTCTACCCACACCAGGTCTCTGATTCTATAGGTCAAGGATGGGAATTTCTGACAAGTTCCCAGGTGATGCTGCTGCTGGTGTGGAGACCACATTTTGAGAACTCAAACTGTTCTAAGGGCTCGCAAATAGCATGCTCCTCAAGTAACTGAAAAGGTTTCTATTTTGCTTTAAGCTTTGTGATAAAGAGACAAATTATTTTGAGTGAAATAAATCAGTGTCTTAAGATAAATCTTTAGATTTATGTCACAAGGCAAAATTTTATCATTTCTCTAAAGAGGAACATATGGGTTCACTTAACTTCATTCATTTACCATGAGTAAATGTTACCCTTAGAGGAGAAAGTGGAAGAGTTGTCTTAAGTTAAAAAAGAAGGACCTAAACATTTTCCCCAAAAAAACCTTGACCCATGGTTTCTTGTTTCACAAGGGAATCATGGCTATTTTTCATTTACAACATATTTATTTTACAACAAGGCATTTAAGTGGGGGTAAACGTGGGCTTTCTAACAAGGTAGTTAGGTCAACTGAGTAACATTTGGAAAAAAATAACGTTGAATCTGTACAGAAGAGTAGGATAAATGCCACGGGGAGCAAATATTTAAATGTAAAAAAAAAACACAACAGAAATTCTGCAAAAAAAAGGGTGGAGAGCAATGTCTGTGTGTATCTGTAGAAGGGGGATAGGGAGGATGCTTTATGTGACTCAAAATCTGGAAGCCATAAAAGAAAGAATGGAAAAAGTCACTACGTAAAAATTAACTTCTTTATGAGGCAAACAAAAAACTTCAAAGACTAAAGAAAACACGAAACTGAGAAAAATATTTGGAGATTATATCATGGACTTACAGCTAATTAATCTCCCCATTAATAAAGAGCCCTATCAATCAATGAGACCAACAACCCAATAGGAAAGCAAGTACAGGAACACAGAGTTTGCCAAAAAAGAAATACTAATGGCCTTTAAACTATTGAGATGTCTGACTTCACACTTTTTAAAAGGGGTATGCAAATTTAAACCACATTGATATTATATTTCACATATCGGATTGGCAAAAATCCATAAGTGTGTGTTGAAGCTCTCATAAATTGTTCATAGGTGTGCAAAATGAAACAAGCCACAGTGAAGGCAGTCGACACTATCACAAGTACTCTGGTCAAAATTCGAATCCTTCCTGCAGATATGCCTGCACATGTATGAATGAAGTATATCAGTACATGCAGTTTTGTTTGCAATAGCAGAAGACTGCTCGAAAAAATAAAAGGCAGTTCTGTATGTTCTGATATTTTTGAATTTGCATAACAGTGGAAGAATTCATAAGAAACTAATGGAAATGGTGACCTGTAACAAGCACAGGAGGGCGGGGTGGATAGGAACTGGCCTGAGAGCAAGATTTTAAAGTATATTTTCTTATAAAACTTCCTTGGTAATAGTTAATGAAATCAAATTGCAGAACTATATAAAAAACGAGAAAACTTTGGTATATATGAATATTTTTTTCCTTTAGATGTTTCCAGCACATTTCAAACCCAAATTAAAAAAAAAAAAAAGTACTCATTAACATGAGACAAATGACAGGGCGAGTCCAAAGTTATTGACCTCCAGGAGGTCAGACGTTACAGGGCAAAGTCCGCTTTGCAGGCAAAGGCTTTTCAGAACATTTACTACAATAGGTCTCTGAAGATTAAAGAAGCCGGGCTTTTAGTTTTACTGGATCATTCAATTTCTACACTCTCTTCCAATTAAGCCAATGAATTTATATTTCTTTGCAGCCCATATTTTTAAGAGAAGCTCAGATGTTTGCCATAGGTGTTTTACTTTTGTGGCAATCTCTCTCACCTTTGTTTTAGTAAACAATAAACATAATCAACTTATTATAGACTTCAGGAATAGGAAATTCCCCAGATTGGACAAGAAATACAATCTACTTTTACCATACCTCTTAAACCTCTATTTTATCCACAGGAACCATCTTAAGGTACTGCACAAAGTACACCACATGGAGTATGTAAATACCTCATAGTGACCAAGGGTTTTAGTACCTCCATGTCTACCTGAAGAGATGCCAGTTCTTACACGTTCTCCAAAACATCGTATTTTAAAATCATACCCTGTATTCATACAGCTGTTGCAGAAAATTTATAAAACTTTAATATAAACTTCATATAAATGTTACATAATTAAAAAAAAAAGGCAGATGCATTTAACTTACTCTGGGTACATGTGAAGGCACCAGAGTTACATTTCTATGATTGTCACATATCAATGAAAGAAAACAAGTTGGCTGACCTCGCCCGTATTGACTCTCGATGCCAGGAATTTACAGGACAATATTTACCAGTAAGCACAAGAACATGCCAGTCTGCACAGTGCTCCTTGGAGAGCTGATTATCATTTCTCTGGAGATGTTTCTAAGCTATGCATGGAGAGCACTCATGACAACCAAAACAAAAAAGGCCCACTATACAAATTAGCTTTTCAGCATCCCTTGCTCAGTTTCTAAAAATATCACATGTAATCTATGTGGAAAAAGACAACAGGTTGGACAAGTGAAAAACTTTTCATATCAACCATCAGGAATGAAACTTGAGTAAAATCCTATCCATGTGTCACCAGAAAGGGAAGTAGAAAGACCCAGGGACAGAGTATCAAGAATTGTTAGTTTTCTAGTCCTCTATATGTCCCCAACACACTGTATGACCCTCGGCAAGTCACTGCCTCTCTCTGGGCCTCCATATGCTCATCTCCAAAATGTAGCGGTGATACTTGAGGTCTCACAAAAGTCTTTTCCAGCACTCATGAACAGAACAGAACTTGGAACTCTAGGTTGCTTTAATTCCAATAGCTTACTGTCACTGAAAACCCAATTTACGTGCAAGAATAAATGGAGATGGCTGTGGGTTCATCTGTTGGTGAGTGCTTACAATGAATGAATGTGTTGTAATCCAACTCATAGACAAAATGACTTCACAGCCTAATGCTTAAGATTTCTGACTCCTGATTATACAGTAGTCTCTGTACAAGATGACATAATATAAAATGCTCTATTTCATTTGGTCCCCTATCCTTAGAGGCTGGATCAATGCAACTCATTGACATTCAGGAAAAAAGAATTGTCGAAGGTGGCCACAGATCTGTCTGGTGCGTGGTGAACTGACTCTAAGACCTGCTCTAGTTCAGAGACCCAGGCAGAAGAAGCAGTGGCTTGGGGTTATGATTACCTTCCTGTGATGAGGAATGGGGATGGCTGATGGATATAAAGCAAAATGGCAGGACTTTTAGTTCTGCTTGTGTGCGTCTCTCTCTCTCTCTCACACACGCGCACACATGCACACACAACTAATAACGCAGTATTGCTTTTAGCTTATTTGTCCCTTGGGTAAGAAACCTCACGAGAGGCATGTCCTTCCCCCATGTCTGTCATAAGCTGCAGAACATCAGGTGTTGGCGGGTCCTAGTTCCCTTCAACATGACATTATACAGGAAAACGTGGAGGAGGTTCCTTGCTCCTCTATGCTCTGAGGACCTATTTATTTTCTCTGACAAGACACAAGCTAATAAGTTAATATAACTTATTATACTGCAGCCTGATATTACCCAAGAAAGACGGTTTAAAAGACTATCATCTTCTGGGTCCAAGGTGGCTGTATTTCTTTATAAAGATGCAATACAACAGTGACATTTTATGAAACTGCTTCTTTGTTATTAAAATTTATATTTTATCTTTCTAGGTTCCCTCTAAATGAATGAGTTGTCTATTACATCAAAAATAATACAGAAGGTGGATTACAACTCTCACTTTTCGTACCCTAGTCCAGAAACAGGTATTTTACATCAGGGGTCAGTAGTGCTTCCAGCCTTGAGTGCTGCCCACGGCGTTACACAGCGCCTACATGTGTTAAGTAGGCACTCCTAATGATTTCGAGTGTTAAGTCTCTAACCTTCTGGTGAAATAATTATACTTAATATGTACTGAGTCTTTGCTGAAAGTCAAATTGCTGTGCTAAACAATATTTCATCTTCCCTCAACTTCTAAATCACAGACGAGGAAACTTAATGTCAGCTAGAAAGTGGCAACGTGGAGACTTGAAAATAAGTCTTCTAAATAACCCAATTTGCCTTGAAGAGTGATAGGAAAACAAATTCCTCAGCTCTAAGAAGCTACTGATTGCAAGATGTAATTGCAACGATGTACTATCGTTTTATAAACAAGTGTAGAGAGAAATCAATGGTAAGATGCATATGGACATATGGGAAAAATGTGTCTTATAATATGGAGAAAATATACTCATTCTTATACAAAAGGAACAATTCCCCAAGACCTGCTCCTGACGGAGGAGGAACTTGAGGCCAGTAGTGGCAGGGCCAAGGCAGTTCAGCTCAAAAGATGGTAATGTGCACCTATCATGCGACAGGGGCTGTGCTTGGCCTGGGTACCAGTGTGACTCTGGCATCAGAGCAAAAGCCCAGAGGTGCTAATGCCAGAGGTCGACCTCCCGGTTCTCCCACACCCTTTCATGACTCAAGGGGACTTCCCAAGGCCTTTGGACTGACTTGCAACATTTCTCAAGACTTAATAATTAAGTCTTGAATCGAATGGTTAATAAAACATTTTCTCTGTTTTTTTTTTTTTTTTTTAATTTTTATTTTGATATACCATCCATTTTTAAGGTTCTTGCTTTTGGGTGAGGATGTAAACATGTTGTGCAGAACTGCAAGGACAGCATTCGCACTGCTTTCCTGTAGTTTCTCCGGAATTATAGCTATAGTAAGCAACTCACATACAGTGAAATAAAAAGAAACAGACTCACAATTTGATTTCAGGTGGAGGTGGAAACTAATATTTTTCGAGGGCCCACCAGAGATCATACCAGATACCAGGAGTTTTGTGAAGGAATAAATTAAGAAATAGATAACCTTTAATCTGTCCAGGTGTCGATTATGTTGCTCTGATGAAAAGTGGACATCAAGGATTTGAACGAAGTTTATTTAACAAAGACTGAATTTGTTATGAATGAAAAGTAGCTAATATTAAAAATCTCCTTGCCTAAAAGCAATGTATCAAATCATAAATATGTGGTATGTATTTACAGTGTACAAGACATCATGGGGACACTAATAGGAAACTTTTATCTCTGAAAAGCCTACAATCTAGTTGGAAAGAGCATTCGATCATTTAAAAAGCTAACCAACAATAAAATACTCGACAGGAAATTAAAGGAAAGTAAATAAAATAGAACAATTAAGTTTTCATTTGATAGAAGACATGCAATTTAGATAAACATAACTGTTAAATAATTTCCATAGGTAATAAAGCTATCAGAATTCGCACGGGCTGAGACAGTATCTAAAGCACTACAGTTTTCAAAGAATAGTATTTATAATCCAACGCTAAGAATTCTGGATTATGAAAGTGTATATTTTGTAAAGAGAGAAGGTATAAGGTAATTACGAGTTGGGATGCAGGATAAGTTATGCATATATCCAACACAATAACCCCATGAAGAGAAAAAGAATGAGGACTTGTAAAAGGCAAATTTATGGAGTCACAGAAATGAAAGCAGACATCTCTGCTCCCTCTTGTGCCTGCCCCCACCACCAGCAGTGGTGCTCCCTCCCTCCCCGATCCTGGCCCCTCCCCCACTGTACCCCAAGGGGAATTCGTGGGCAGGTCCAGCTTCACTGATGGACATGTTTCCTTATCCGCCAAAAGACAATGGTGCTCATGAACCACTACTTCATACAAATGTTTCAGAG
Source organism: Pteropus alecto (assembly GCF_000325575.1). Taxonomy (NCBI): domain Eukaryota; kingdom Metazoa; phylum Chordata; class Mammalia; order Chiroptera; family Pteropodidae; genus Pteropus; species Pteropus alecto. Next base: position 2,595,802 of record NW_006434369.1, read on the forward strand.
GTTGAATGATAAAAAAAAATGGGTTTGAGATTTCTAAAAAAATGATTGTTCAAGAAACCTGACTGTTCACTAAAGGCTTTGTCTATATTAGTCAATGAAAAGAAGCATGTCTAGATATAAATACATGCACACACAAGCACATATAATTGAAGGTATGAGAACATTTCAAATAATTCTAAACCTTGCTTAATTTATTGTTAATATATGATAAAATGCATTAAAAAGTTGAATATTATAGAAACTCAAAAAATTCTAAACTTTGCTTTAAGAAATAAAAAGTACAGGAGTTACCAAGATAATTGGTAAAACAATATCTGACATGTGAAGAGCCCTTCCTTTGGGTAAGCAGCATGAGATAAATTTTTCATTTAGATGAACCTGCAGCTATTAGGAAGGGAAAAACTCAAAGGCAGATTGTTTCTGGAGGAGGAAGGCTGAGCACACTTCCCCATACTGGCTCCCTTTATAGTGAAGAACGCAAAGTGGCGTAGCATCGGCCACCCACGGCCACAGGAGGCCTTCCTGCACCTCGTAAACAGGCTGGCACAGCCAACTGGGTAACAACTAAACAAAAATGCTCCTTCTCCAACCAAAGCCAACTCACCAAGCAGCAAAAATGGTCACTCATGGAAGACCTAGGGATGAATGAGGCCTTGGTGAGCAAATCAGAGTTAAGCGACATTTAGAGGGGTCAAAGCAAGGGTTTCTGTGTTGTGCAGAGTGGGTGGGGATGTAAGATGGAGCAGCCACCATGGAAGCCAGAGTGGCGGTTCCTCAAAAGGTTAAACATGCTCTATGACCCAGCAATACATTTTCGGATATATACCCAAGGCATTGAAAGCAGGAACTCAAACAATGCCTCTACGACAATGCTCATAGCAGCATTATTCACAATAGCCCAAAGGTGAAAACAATCCGAGTCCATCAACAACAGATGAATGGATTACGTGTTCAACAACCTGGAGTATATTATATAAAGGAATATTATTAAGCCATATAAAGGAATGAAATTCTGACGCATGCTATAACATGGATGAACCTCGAAGAATTTATGCTAAGTGAAATAAGACAGATACAAAAAGACAAATATTCTATGATTACCCTTATGAGGCACCTAAAGTCGTCAAATTCATAGAGAAGTAAGTAGAGTAGAATAGTGGTTAGTGGTTACCGGGGACAGTAGGGAGAGGGACATGGAGAGTTACTGTTTAATGGGGACAGTTTCTCACATGGATGCACAGGGATGGAAAATTTCAGCAATGGGTAGTGGTGATGGTTGTACAACACTATCAATGTACTTAATGTCACTGAATTATATACCTAAAATGATAAATTTTATGTTATGCATATTTTACCACAATAAAACAAACTAATGAACAAAACAAGAATTCCCAAAGGATGCCCTCAGCCCTGCAGGTCCTTCCCTTGTCAGTTCACGCTGGATTGCAAGGTCTTCCCATCTCTACTTCTGATCACCTTCCCTCTCCTTGACCATCTGTCCATTTCCCCACTTAAGATGTACACTGAAATTACTCCTGGCAGAAGTAGACTCAAATAAATCGGGAAACCAGAGTGAAAGCAGGATGTTTATGATCCTCAGTTCTGATGCTCTGTTAACTCCAGCATGAGACCACCCATTCCAAAGGAAAATAAGTTATTCTTAATGCGTTTTCACAGAAACGGTAACTACCAACACCTAATATTGTTATGGACAGAAAATTTCAGTTTCTCCAGTGGGTTCCAGAGAGCAGACCAAAACCTAAATAAGAAAAATGGACTCTTTCTTCTGGTATCATTGACTTCCTACCAAGAAGCCTGAGAGAGAAAAAGTGTCAAGCCTCCATGTGCAGATAGCTGGATCATTAGCTCTCCCTGACACAAGGGCCGGATGTTCTCCTCTCTTCTTTGGACTGATGGAGACATTTCTCCAATTATAACATCCTTGATAGGAAGCAAGTTGGGGCTCAGGGTAAAAATTCACAGCAACCATTTGTTTCCATTGAGTAACTCTGGAAAAATGTTCAATGTAAGGATAGTGTTGATACTATTAATCTAAATTATTATATTTTTTTCTAGAAAACCAAGTAATTATTACAATTTCTTTGGTAGTAATGTACCTGTGACAGAATATGGATTGGTTCAAGTATTCATGGAATGAAGAGTACAATAAAAACAACTCCTTCAAACAAAAGATGAGCTCAAAATATATGATGAAGCTCATAGTTCAATAGCATAAATAAATTCTTGATATACAGTAATGGAGGTACGAAAAAGTGCAATGAAGGGGCCAGATAGCACATAACATCTTGATAAGGAGATTTCACTGCAGGAGATGAAGAATTACTGGGTAGAGCACCCTGGCTGAGCTGATATGCCACTTTCTCCACTGGAGTTTGTAAACAAAACACAAACATACCTAGATAAAAGTATCAGTATTGGTCAAATATTTAGGTATTTTCTTTATATACATAAGTAGGATGAGGTTTGTGAAGTCAGTGAAATGTGAATTCACCTTTTCTTTTTTTTAAAGATAAAACGGGAAGACAAAAAGATGGTTGCAAAGGGACATGTTATGGCAGTTAAGAGTATATGGAAAGAACTGCAGTATTAAAATCAGATGAACAGAGAAATGGGTAAATAAATGAAGAAGTAGAATAAAGACACACAAGAAAACATCTGAGTAAACCTCTTCCTGCTCCCCAAAGGGCAGCTTGCTTCATGAACCCAGGCTAAAGGGTGGTCTCTACATTCTGGAACTCAGTTCGAAATTTGAATCATTTCGTATTGTTTCACATTGACAAAGTAGTTCTTTGCTGCTACTTATTTATAATTTAATTCCCCCGACAGTTCTAAAAACAAGGGAAGAAATATTTTCAAACAAAAATTGTTATTTATACAGCTGGAGTTTCCATTTAGTTAGGAAAATTAGTAGAAAAACGTTTGGTCAGAATTTAAGATAAGGTTTGAATGTTCACAAAATCTCATACCATCGACTTACAAATCTCTCAGTATATTTAAGTCTTTCCCAAAGACAACAAGGGAAGCCCCCAAATCAACTAAATTAATGGGTTCTGAACTGGGCAACTCCTTTGGCAAGAGGTGGAAGATCTCTGAATCAGCAGCAAAAATAGCTCAATTAAAATACCATTCTAATATGTAGTTCGTTTTTGTTTGAAAATGGAAACCAGCAACTTGCTTGCATGAGTAAACAGAAGACAGTTATTCAGGCTGGGGTCTAAGAGCAAGAGCAAAGAGGACAGCTGGCGATTATCTGGCTAACTAAACCAAATAATTCATGCCTAAAAATCCACTCTGGTGCCCAAGTTTCCCAGACCGGACACATTCATAGAAGAACCAGAGTATAATTACCAGATCTTCTTCCAATCTGTGCTGCCATGGCTGTGCCTAGGTGAGCCGTTTTAAGATGATGATCATATCACCAATCGTACTCGATCCCCTATTTCCCCAGTGAAGAGTATGCTACGATTTTCACAATACAAATTTGAACATTTGCTTAAGTGTCCTATAGCCCTAAAGGATGCAATTATCATATATTGAATAAAGTATCAAAAATTTCATGTTATCATTCCTAGCATAAAGAAATTCTACAGGGAAAAAATACTCAGAGTAAAAACAGAATTTGTAAGATTATGCAAATTAAATTTGAAAATATATCTTTTTAGCCTATTATCAAAGATGTGAGATTAACACCCTTATGTTTAGTCAGCACTTTATACTTTTACAAAACTCTTTACAATTAATCCTCACGATCGTGTAAGGTAATTTGGATAAATGTTATTATTCCCATTTTATAGATTAAGAAAATAGGGCCCTCAGATTTGCTGAAGCAAAGCTAATGTTGAAGCTGAAATTTGAACCAAGCCTTCTGGATCCAAGTCGAGTGCCCTTTCCATCTCACCATGCATGCTAAAGGCTAAAGTTAACTTAAAGCAAATAAAAAAGATCACATTACCCAGTCAAATCTGTGGTATTCACCAACACAAGCAGTCTTAGAGTCAACATATGTCATTAAATATTATAACTAAGCTCGGCCTGAGAATAAAGATTGCACGGGAAGGTTGGAGGCTGACAATGAAGGCTGCTTTCCCCTGGCTCTGTCTGAGGCTGGGCAAGGGATTTCTCTTCCACTTGATTTCCTAATCAGTTAAGTGAAAGAACTGAGTAGGAATCTCTAAGGTCCCTTCAACATCAAGCTGATTATGAAACTAAGTGGCTTCAGTTTTTTCTGTTCACGCCTACTCAGAATTCAAAGTGTCGACTTTCTTCCTCCTCTAGATATTATAAGGCTTCTCCAGAGTTGGTGGTTTTCCACTGAACCCTAACTAAAAGAAAACAGGGTTCTAAAATGTATTTTACCATCTCCTTCCCAACTTAAGTAGTAAAGCAATATATATACACTTTAGGACATTTTTAGAATTATTTAACGTTTTCTGAAAGTCACGATGCTGATTAGTTCCATTTCCAAACTTGAATTGCATCAGCCAATTTTTCTACTCTCCAGATAGATCAAGGGTATTAGAAGCCAGAAAAAGAATAGTCTTGCCCTAGAGACAAAAACTACTTTTATACTGATGCCATTTCAAATGCTGATAAATTCTATTCAGAATGACCAATCATTGCCGTTGGCAATAACTGATGTTTTATTTCCCATATAAGCTAGGTCTGACCAAGAGACTTCTATTTCTCAGTAGTACATCCCACCTGGAAATATTGATTTTTGATGTTTTAAAAGGTATGAAAGACTTTCCCACTTCCTAATTGGAGTTAATTGTTACACTCTCATATCAGAATTTTACCAGAATTCAAGGACTTAAATTACAAGGCAGCATGTTCCCTTTGTCCTTCTGCTTTCCTACTTCTGCCTGGTAATTCTGTTTACAGGAGGAGAGAAAAAAGGGCTACTAATGAGGGAGAACTTTTAAAGTATAAAACCAAAAATCTCCACTCTACTGTAAATGTCTTAAGAGAAAAATGCAAACATTCCTTTTTTATAAAGATAATTCTTTAGTGTATGATCTTAGTTTTGTAAAATTTTTTTCCACAGGGGAAGTTGAGAGGGACAAGAAATTAAGGAAAGAAAGCTCTAATAATACTAATTACTATTATTATTGTTGTTGTTCTATAATAACAAAAGGAGATCATTCTTCTTACCTCCTGTATCACTTTAATTATGGTATTCAGCAAGTCAATGAATTTTGTTAATGTTCACTGTTCCTTTTCTTTTTTTAAGTTAATAAATTCTATAACTTTTATTGTACTAAAGTGGTCTGGTATCATTATCAAACCCAAAGGCCAAGAAGTACTCAAGTCTCCCTCACATTGGAAGCTGTCAATTTTTTTTAACCAATCTTAGGTCTCTAGTTTTTCCTCTGTAAATAGATATACCACTAAACTACTTCAAAGAGCTGTTGCTGGGAAGAACAAATAAAAACCATCACAAAATACCGTGAAATAATCCAGCAGGACCTCACTCATCGAGGCCACACCCATTTGCACATGGGTTCTATGCAGAGCACCCGGGGCAGATGCCAACTGTTCTGGCTCTGGCACCATATTCCTATACCCTCCTCTCAGAGCCTACACATGGAACGGGTTACTCTGTGTAAATCCCTCACTCACTCTCCATTTGCCATGCTGATTATATGCATGTGCCTTTGCTAATTTTGAAGAGCAGAAGCCACTGGTCTTGCTCAGTGTTGCCCATGGTGCAGTCTCCACTGCTCACTCATACTAAGGATGACCACAAGCATTATAAAGCTTGTAGCCGTGAATGGGGTGTCAGGGCAAGGAAGGGATACTCGGCTACCTGGTCCCTTTCTGGCTCTAAGTGAAACAAAGAAGTGAAGCTCCAAGGTGCAATGGTTAAAAACTTCACTCAATAAAGGCATTTTGGAAGAAACCTGTGTTTCTCTATATACTTTCTAGAGAAAGAGCATGCAGAACACTTTTGGTAATACTGAAAATCCATTGATGAACTTAGATGCTTTTAGTGGGTCTAAGATTTAAGTGACATAGAAGCGAAACAGATGTATTACTTGAAAGTTTTTCTTGTGACACCTTGATATCAGCTTAAACTATATCTATAAAGGCGTAGTGTTTTCAAGTACAGAGGTTCTTAGATCTTAGTGACCAGACCACCCCCTAATTTTATGGATCACATACTGCTGAGTGACCAGTCAGGTTTCTTGGCTCCTTTGTGCTAAGTTCAGAATTCAAGCCCCCTGACTCTCACTCTCACCTTTCTTTATACATGATAGGGATTTGCTCCTGGTTATTTTTCTTTAATAAATTCTCACCACAACCACTTGTTTAGGCTGTTTTTAATTAAGGTGTCAACCAGAAAATCATTTGGAAAGCTTGTCCCTCCCACAATGCAGGGCAAGCTTGTTTTGACCAGCTGTCCTAAGATTTTTCTGCTCAGTCATCAAAGCTTCAATATTATTCTCTTACAGTCCCGATAAGGTGAGTACCAACCAAACTATGAAAAAAAAAATCTCTCACAAAAGGTACATGTTGAATTTACAAAAGATCAGGGGGCGTAGAGATTCAAAGGGAGTCATTAAGCTCAGGGCAGGGGGTGGGACCATTTTTGATAGGAATCTTCACTAATATAATTTCTTTCTTTTTTACATAATTCCACCAGGGCTCCCAACCTTTTTTGTGCCACAGATGCCTTTGGCCTCTGGTGAAGCCTATAGACCTTCTTCTCATAAGTTTTCATATACTTAAAATAAAATATGTAGGATTACAAAGGAAACTCTTTGTATTGAAATATTGCTATTCAAAATATTAAAATTTATGAAATAGTACTCTATGTGCTTTAAATAAAAAAAACCTAGCAGCAAGTCAAAAACTTACCAAATCTTGAAGTTATGATGAGCATACACAATATTTCAAGATAATCTTCAACGAGTGTAATGTGATATGAAAAATCTGTGATTTCTGTGGGTGAAAAAGTTATAGATACTGCCAATACTACTGAGGTTTATTGCCTACACTTATAAAGGCAGGAAATGCTAAATTTCAGTTAGAGGGTGGTAAAAATAAAGAAGTAATATCTAGAATTCTATTCAGTGATCCAGGTTCAAAACCATATGCTGGACAATAATGACAAGGAGCCAAGGTCACAAGGGAAGATGTGGGCCTATGCCATTTCAGGCAGAAAGAACCACATGTACAAAGGTTCAGAGGCAGGAAGAAGCTTGGCACAGATCTTTCTTACCTCCTAACTCATTGTATTCTAAGGCACCGCTGTCCTAACATGGCCCTGTCCTCCCTCTTGCACACACTGCCCAATGCATCTTCCTTAAACACTTTTGCACTGTGGGTCCCTTGCTCAAATATATAAAATGTTCCCTCTTCCTCAGTATACCTGGCCATACCACACCTTGTTCAACATTTCCTCCCATCCTTCCAGGGTCTCTGCCAAGGCCCTGGAAGAAGAGGCTCTATTCATTTTCCTATAACTTTCCCTTCTTCCCTCCATCCACCACATTTTCACATACACCAGGCCACACTGATCTCTCAATCAGTCGATTTCAGGGTAGAAGTTCCATAAATCATCTAATTCAACCAGACCGGTAATAATCTGACCATTCCTTCAGTAATGACAAACTCAACCCTACTAAAGCAGCATGTCTCCCCTGAATCTAAGTTTACAGTCTATGCCATATAGCTTGTCTCAAACGAAGCTAAATTGTTCTCTGCTGATAAATGTCTAATGGTCCTGTCTTATTTAAACTTTAAGCTCTTTCAGGCTAGCAACAAACTTGCCTTACATGTCTTTTCCAGAACATAGAGAGCAGGAGTGGACACATAGAGGCTGTTTGACAAATTTAATGCCCTTCCAGTTTTACAGACCTACCTCTCCAAGGTCTTATAGTAGACAAGACAGAAAAGTTTTATGAAAACAGCCACAAATATAAGACCAAATAATTATGTTGAGGCAGCTTGTATTCTAGATGGGAGTTTTTCTTCTTCATAGGTTTCATGAGGTGACCTATGTCCACTTCAAAATTCCTATGTTGAAGCCATAACCTGGAGTACTCAGAATGTGACTACATTTGGAGACAGGGCCTTTAAAGAGGTGATTAAGTTAAGATGAGGTTGTTAGGGTGGGCCCTCATGCAAGCTGACTGTTGTCCTAATAGGAACAGGAGATTTGGTCACACAGGGAGACACCGGGGCGCAATTGCACATGGACCATTGAAGAGGCAGCAAGAGGGCAGCCATTAGCAAGCCAAGGAGAAAGGCCTCAGAGGAAACCAAACCCGTTGGCCTTGATTGAACCTAACCTTAATCTTAGAGTGCCCAGCTTCCAGAACTATGAAATATAAATTTCTGCTGTTTAAATGCCCCAGTCATTGGTATTTTGTTATGGCAGCGCCAGAAAACTAATACAACAGGTGTCGAAGTTTAGATATTTCCAAAAATGGAGACTGAAATAAGGACTTGGGGGCAGGTAGTGTCTTTGGAAGTAACCCCCAGAAAGCAGGAGGGAGGGAGCAGGGAGAGTGAGGCAGGTCAATTGTAAGGGTATATGAATCAGGTCATGGCTATGGGAAACAAGAACTTAATTCTGCTGGGGCCTCCTTGGAAGCATCCAGAATATCCTCTAAAATTGTTCTAGGAGACAGGGACATTCACCCACTGGCTTTCTTCTGGTCCTAAAGGGTAGGGGGGTGCCCTCAGGGGATAACTCTCTTGTCTTATAGGTTGCAGTGCTGTGGGACAGTGGCACTAGAGGAGCTCCTTGGGAAAAGGCAGTGCCACACGTACCTGAGGCAAGCTGTGTCAGCAAGGGGGAAGAGAAGGGAAATCTGAGCTCCAAGGACACTGACTGATGAAGCCCTGGAGGTGGGCCACAAGGATATGATGTGGGACCAGAGGAAATGTGCAGTTACCTGATCATAGGTGACAAGGCTGATTGTTTCTCCAGAGGCAAAAACAGCGTTAAGACAGCTGAGGGCAGCAGGATTCTCTGATGGACCCATTTCCAGGCCACAAAGATGTAAAAGTGCTGGTATTCTGTGATAGTTGCTTTCTTCCCAAAAAGTAAATAAGGGTGTCATTAGATAATGGAGAGAGCTGCTGAAGAATACTCACTGGGGCATACTTACTTTCAGCAGACTCTTACAAATTCTGTATTTTAAATGAGAATTTTGGTTGGTCTTTTTTGCAATTTTCCTCAAGCTAACTTAATTCTTTTACAATGAACCTGTTCCATTTGTTGTAACTGGCCCTTCAGCTCTAAAATGAACTCTGATGTTTATGAATAGCAGAGAGTTTAGATATTCTATTATTACCTCATTTAAGTTCTAGGTAATTCCCGGGAGCCAACCCATGAAAAGGATTCACTCTCCCATCCAGGTTTTACCCCTAGAATTGAGTTTTTAGGTTAAATATATGGTGCTTCTGAAAATCAGATAAGAGATATCTAACTCCAGTTTACTCAAGCTACTTTTAAAAATCAATGAAAGCGATAATAGAACAAATTTTCTAAATTATTTTCAGGAAATTAATTCCTTCTTTGGGGCAAATAATTGAGATTTATTAGTTAGTACTTTTGTAAAGTACAACATTCAAGATGAAGCTATGGAGGGAGATTTCAAACATAAATGGCATTTCCTGGTATTTTCCAAGTACTCCAAGTCTTATCTTCAGGGTTGCCAGTTTAGCAAATAAAAATGCAGAACACTCGGTTGAATTATAATTTCAAACAACAAATAATTTTTTATTATAAGTACATCCCAAATATTGCATGGGACATACTTATACTATAAGTATAAATGTGTTGTTTATCTGAAATTCAAATTCAACTTGGCATCCTATATTTTACATGGCAACTCTACCTATCTTAATATTCCAAAATGGAAAATCAGCAAAATCAGAATTTAAAAGTAGGTTTTCCATTTAAAATATAAACTTCCTGTCTTAACTTTAATAAACCACAGCAGAATGCTCAAAGCATGACTGGCTAGATAAGTTGCTATTCTAACAGATTCATTTTAGAATTGATGGTTCATTCTAATAATTAAGGTAGCTCAATTTGAAGGAAATAAAATATTTTAAAAACAAATATTAAAATTTCTCTAGAAATCAATGTGTAAGAACAAAAGCCATGTATTATTTGTATAAAAGAACAATTAATATGTAGTAAGAACACATTTTATTTGCATAGCTTGCTCCTGTTTACTTAGTAGTGCTTACAAAAACTAAAACATCAATGTGGGTTATGTGATCCTAGAAAACAAAACAAAAGAAAGCTGTTGAGAAAATGTCTGATTGGATCTAAAAGCTTTACATGTCCCAAGCTGTATGGAAGAATTAAACCATTTCCTCTCCAGCCTTCTCCAGCCCTTACAGTTTGAGAAATGGTCCTATATTTTCAGGACTTTGAAGATTTTTCATATGAAAATCCAATATACCTTAGAAAATAAATACATCTTGTTTGAAAAGACTTATGAGACTTTGCAATAAGGGTAAAAGCCTCCCAGAAACAGGAACAGGATTACCTGAGAGCACAGCTTCTAAACCTCTGCACTAATGACATTTTGGCCCGATAATTTTTGTTGTGAGGGAGGCTATCCCGTGCATTACAGAATGCTGAACAGCATCCCTGGCTTCTACCCATTAAATACCAGTAGCAATCCCCCGCCCCATCTCCATTTATGACAACCAAAAATGTCTCCAGACATTGCTAAATGTCCCCTGGGGGGCGGGAGGCAAAACTGCCCTCTGTAGAGAACCACTGGCCTAGGAAAAGCTTTAGTGTCTTGGCTCTTCCCTGGCAATTACACAGCCCTGAGTTCTCAGCAATTAAAAAATATATATATATCATTGCAGGGCAGCTAGGAATAATAAAAGAAAGAAAAAACTAAAACAAAATTTCTACCAAATCTATGTGGAAATTGTTCTAAGTATATTTACATATAGTTATAATAAATAGTTCTATCCAATTCTCTTTATACACAGGAAGTTGTGTGTTAACATACAAGATTTAGAGCAGAGATCTGTTTTCAGTCATATCTCTCCACTTGTTCAACATGTATAGTAAGAGCTAACTTTTCTGAACACTTTCCATGTTCCAGACATGCATTCTCATTCAGTCCCTACATCAGCCCTAAGAGGTAGGTCATTAACTGTCCCATGTCACGGATGAGGAAACTCAGGTCTAGTAAAGTGACTTGCCAGAGCTTCTACACCTCGTGAGACTTTAAAGTCAAGTAACTTCAAAGTCTAACCCCTTAACCACCTCTCACCTTGGGGGAAAAAAAAAACACTCAGTGTCTCTGACTTTCATTCTGTTTCCTCATCTGTGACCTGGAAATAACATTTCTCAGTATTTCTCAGAATCTCGGCAAGAACTTAAAGGCAGTTCAGGGAATTGTTGGAGGGCAAGAACCAAAGTCCTGACAACCGGCAGGCAGTGATCTTCAGATTCTGTAGGACTAGAACATCCTCAAACCCCAGAAGAACCACACCCTGATTCTGAGATCTACTTACTTGAAAATGAACCAGTGCCAGCCCACTTTGAAAGAGCACTATCAGGAATGCAAATGTAAACAGTAAACATCATAATTAACCCTTAGGACTTTGAAAAGAGAAGAGACATCAAGTCTGGCAAGAGAAGGGGTGTGGCAAATGGTAGGAGGGATGCCACTCCCATTGGCACTCCCTCCTTGCACAAGGTCTGAGTCACCCCCAATGGTACTCCCATGCAAGGCTGGAAGATGAGTGGCCACCTTGATAGCAAAACCTTCCCAAGGTCCCCAAGAACCTAAGGGCCACAGTGTTGAGTCTTTGTCGCTTAGTGGACAAAGTCGCAGAAGGCCTGAGTGAAAGGGGGGACATAAAGATGATTCACATTTAACAGAAAGAAACCAGAGCCAAGAGGTGAAAAAACTGACCCGACCCCATTCAAGCTGTGACCCCCTACCAGGTCCCCCGAGTCTGACTTACACAGCCAACCCCACCGCTGCCCAGGCCCTGGCCAACCCTTCTCCTAAGCAGCCTTGTGTTCTGGGGAAGTAATCACCACGCAGGCTGGCCCCCCTCCAGCACAAACAAGAGTCACATTTGTCATGTATCTATTTTGAAGGAGTAGTTTCAGGATCAAATTATTGTTTTTCTAAGAGAAAAAGGACCAAACACAAAGCGTTTGTGTAACTCAGTTCGAGAAGCATAAATGAAATGTTTAATGTTTGGGTTACGAAGTCTCATCATAAGGGTAAGAAGTAGCTATAGGAGCAAACATAGGGAGAGTTCTTGATTCCTATTACAGGATAAGAAATGCGATTAAATCGGTTGAAGTTTGTTCAACATGCTTGGGGGAGGCACGCAGCAATGGTAGTGAACATCTCTCTACTTTATTACAGATGCAAAAAATAGTGAACACTGTTCCTTATGTAGAACTTTTCATTTAAGTCACTTTCAGACACATATTACCCATTTCCCCCGCAATGTCTAAGTGGAGAAGGCGCAGATAGATGATTTGGGATGCCAGCAGACCACAGACTATTTGAAGAGAAAAATGTCTCACCCATCGTTTCATGAAGCCACATTTAGATTCTAGGTCTAATTTCAACAGATATCAGCACAGCAGAGCTACAGTTACAGTGGATAGATCATTTGTCAAGAATGGAAAAAGCCAGGATGCCAGAGTAGTTGTATTAGGGGGGATGGGAAGAAGTGAAAGTATATTTTAAAGAAAATGTGGAGAAAAACAGCTAACACAGTGGGTAGGTTAAAGCTGAAGCCCTGGGAGTGAGAGAAAGCTCAGGTCAGCTGAGGCAAAGCAACAAACGTCAGGGTTACTAGCACCTGCGGTCACCACCAGCGCAGCCCCGTCAGCCCCACCTGTGGTCATAATCCTGGAGCTGCACTAGGTGGTGATCAGAGGGATACTAGGAACAGGGAGGCTGAGAACAGAGTAGATGTGCCAGCCATAACTGCAGAAGTAAAAAACAAGGTTGGGCAACATGTGCTACATAAATAATAAAATAATTATATGTTTTCCATTCAACCTGGAAGGAAACTTGTTGGCTTTTCACAAAATTAAGAGTGCAGTCATGCAGTAAAAAGGAGAATTCTTTGATGAGGTGCCTTCTATTTTATTTATAATACAGGATTGCGCAGTGTGGATTGATTAAACAAATAAGTGAACAAAGCACAACTATAGATTTTACTAAAGGCCTATAAGATTTAATAGCTATTCCTCTACACTTATACCAGTGACTGTTGAAGAAAAGGTAAATTAAAGGATTTAGGATATGAAAACAAACTTGACCTACCAATTGCCAATTTGATTACATGCACTTGAGAAATTCACTAAGCATCTAATCATTTATATTCTGGGGCAATATTTCTACACTGCTATTCTGTTAGATATTTTAAATTATAATTTCAAATGGACTCATTGTCACAGGCTTCTGAGTCCATTTTATACACAAAATCAATATACTACCACTAACAAATAGGATTACTTTTCCTAGGCTCCCAGTGGGAGCTCAGCTGGACCTCTGTTTGGGAGGTAGTTTCAAAGTTCTCCAAAGAAAATTAACTTTCCTGATGTTCACCCGTAAGAATCAATAGAAGGCACCCGAGAAAGATCGTCTCAAGAGGCAACCACCTGCAGGATGGGAAGGCTTAGACTGGTAGGTACATCAACTTAGATGCAGAGGCAGAACACCCCAGTTTAAATGCCCCATTCTGCAAAGCATTTCGAGATCCACCCCAGACCTTTGTTCCTCCACTAGAAAGCTAACAATGTTATCTTTTCTTTGAAAAGGTACATACTCCCGGGGTTGTGTCTATGACTTTTGCTGCCAGAATGCCTGGTTCTTCAATGTCCAGGGCTGGGTCCTCACCTTTCTGTTCTGAACCAAAGCCAGACCCAGTGCTCTCAGAACTGAGGGAGGTTGCTAAGCAAGTGTCGGGCCTAAGATGAAGCATCTGCTAAATGATTTCTCTCCCCTCTCACTTATATTTTACACTGTGGTCCCACCTGGACTCATGTCCTAAGCTGGACAAATACTCTTAGCAAAGGTGAATTTTTCAACTCCTGCTGCCCCAATATGTGTGTCCTTAGGAGACATCTTTTTAGGTCTTCCACTTCACACTGTAAATGTCACCAACTGCTCACAGGACACAGGGACACCTAGTAACCATCCTAGACAAAGGCCTGTAAACAGCCCATGAGGAGACAGACACCATGCTAAAAGAAAGATCTGAAATCACTTGGTCTGGAATCCTGGGTCTATTACCACTGTCTAGGAATGTATCTTGGAACAAATTTCTTACCCTCTGAGCCTCACTTTCCTCATCTACAGATGAGAAAGGGTAGCTGTATCAGATGACATAATATAAATACTCATTACCATTTCTGGTGCACAAAACTTCCAGGAAGGTAGGCAATTATTATCTTTCTTATCACCTTAAACTCACAGTGGATGAGGGAGACAGAATCCTAATCTGTAAATGTGTAAGAAAGTATAATAAAAAAAATAAAAGTGTAATGATAAAAACTATAACTTTAAGGGAAAAAAATAAATACAAGATGAGGGCAGGATTTTCCCTATTTATAGCAAAATATACCACAAAGTACTATATTTAAAGCAGGGTGCTGTTTCCTTAGAAAGAGACAAAGATATCAATGGAACAGGGTAGGAGGTCCAGATACAGACCAACACAGATCCTTGTACACAGACACACACACTTTAACATGATACAAGTGGTATTTCAAATGCATGAGGAAAAGCTGAACCATTTAATAAATGGCATTAGTATAATCAGCTATCCATTTGGGAAAAATATAAAGTCAGATATTTAAAATATATACCCAGCCACATATATACATTTCCAAAATACTAATACTAATGCTAATAATAAAATTATGAAGTCAGAAGAAAATACAGACTATTGTTATAATTTGGACATTAGCACTTTCCCAAAACAAGCCACCAAACTCATAAACTGTAAAGATTATAGTTTTATATTATAAAATGAGCAAAACTTCTGTAGAGAGAAATATATCTCATAAATAAAAGTAAAAGAAAAATGACAAACTGGGGAAAAATATTTACTACATGCACACATACACAAACACCAGAGAAAATCTAATATCTGTAACTCATTAAAAGTTTTACTAAGTCAATAAGAAAGTTATAAACAGCCTTGTAAACAAAGCTGATAAAGAATTAAATGTACTAATTCATCTCTCTTTCATTGTTTGTAAAATGAAGACGATAATTATACCGAATTCACAGGGATGAAGTTTAAATGTGTAAGTTTAAATGTGTAAGTAACGTGCTTAAAACAATCCTGGCACATAAGAACAGTCAATAAATATTAGCCAGCAGCAGTGAGAGTAGTAGCAGTGGTAAAGTAGTAATCGTAAAGGAAACACAAAATACCACCCAGTATCACTAGCAATATTGCAAAAAAGACTAATGTTATCCAGTATTAGAAAGAGCATGAGAAAGCAAGCACTGTCTACACTGGTAATAGGAATGAGAATGAGTTCAGCTTCACTGGAGGACAATCTGGCTTTCTCCACATTTTACTCTATGTGCCCTGTGACAGAAATCCAATATATAGAGATCTAGCCTACAGAAATACACAGGTGTACAAAAACATATGTACAGGGATATTCAATGTAGGACTATTTATTATATCGACAGTCAAAATGAGAAATAACAGAAATACCAATCAATGGCAAGAGCTAACCACAGTCTGTCTGGCATATCCACATCATGGGTGGCAGTGTAGCTATTACCAAGAAGAATGAACATTGGTCTGGAAATATGTCTAATTCCTTGCTCAGTATGAACTGCAAGCCACACTTTGTGCCTTTATATAAAATTCATATTTGCAAATGGATATAAAAGGGAAAGGCCAGGCTGTTATTGTGATTACCTCTAGGAAAGGAAGCAGACCTAGGAAGGAGTAGTGAGGGTATTTTAAATGTTACTCCATTGACATATATTCTTTGATTTCTTTAAATAACAAGAATGTACTAAAAATAAGTATTTTCTTTAGGAAAAAAAAGGCAACAAAGTCAGTGTTTCATAACAGTCATTATTGGACACCTGACTAAATGCCAGTGTCCATTATGTTCTTTAAACAGCCAGCAGGACTCTTGCCTCTGCAGGTACACTCAAGGAGCTGTCACACAGCTGGAGGATACTAACAGTCATTCAGCTCCTTTATTCTGACTCAGCTAATAATCCTCTGATCGGGAACACCAAGTAATACCAACTTCTTCTGCAACTGTCCACTTGGCAGGTATATTTGTTCAGGTAAATTAAATAAGTTTGCATTCCAGTTCATCAGTCTTCAGAACTCTGATTAATCTGAAGTGGTCCCCCAGAGCAATAAGTCTGAGTTCCTAACATGCAAAGTTGGGGCCTATATCTATTCCTACTGAGATCTCTTCTCTAAGGTGCAAAAATAGCAGGAGATCTACCTTACCTAAAATGGGTAGCCAACTAGCATGCCATTTTAACATTATTCTTATATTATAGCAAAAAGAAAAAAGAAAAAAAAAAAAAAAGCAACACTCAGAAGAGCTCAATACTTGGCAACTTGATACTGTCAAATGTGACAATACATGTCTAGAGCCATCTAACAAATATTTATAAAACTCAACTATGTAGACGGCACAGCTCTATTCTCATTTCTTCGATTCCACAAGGCCCACACTCTGGTCCGCAGACCTGGTTTTGGAAAGGATGGCAGTAGCTGAGTCATGCTAGAATTTCAGAGGTGGCGGATGTTTAAGGGCCACACCTTGGCCACCCATGCTATATAGAGGAGCAAACTTTGAAAGTCAAGGACTTAAAAAAGCTGATCCTCACTCTCACAAGCAAAGCAGGAAGTGAGAAATGAGTACTGTTTGCCTTAATTTCCTAACCTCTATAATATAATCAGCCACAAATGGCAAACTTAAAACTGTCACTGTAACCAGAAGTTGTTTTGGCTGAAGGTGGACGGAAAAAGGGAGGAAATGCCCATCGATGGCCACTGGGACATTTTTAGAAGAGAACCAAGATGAACCTGGGCCATAATAAAGCTTTATAATATTTCACATGCATTTTCAAGACATAGCCTTTTATCATAGGAACTACCAATCCAACACAAACACTCCTTTTAACATGGTAGTAATTAATTAGCATTTGTAAAGTAAAGATGGTTGTTATATTGACAAGTTACTCATATGTAGATCCAAATTGGGGTTAGTGAAGAAGAATTTCTGCCAATCTGATTAGCATCCCCCCCACCTCATCTTCATGAAAACCAATCAGGTAGCAACTATTTTGGTGAGTTTTTAAGTTAAGTTTATTTAATTACATATAAATTTAATAAAAATTTTAAATAATCAAAACTTGATTCCATGATTTCAGTTATAATTTATATGGTTAGTCACACCCATTCAAACTGTGGAAAGTCAAAAGCTTTTCACACAAAGAACTGTGGTATCTATTCAATGCCTTTATTGGTTTTTATGAGTTGTGGATAGGGGCAGGAATAGCACCAACATTTATCTAGTGGCTGGCCGTTTTGTGCCCGGCTCTAGGCTGGATGCTTTCCATGGTCTCTCATTTCATTTACTCTTTATAGTATCTTTAAATACCTAAACTACAAGACATGTAAAGAGAGCAACCATTTCATTCGTACATCTGGCTGGCAATTTGATTATAGATAATAAAGACTGTTAATGGTGCTAGATAAGAGGACAGTTAAAAGAGAAGGAATTAAAAGAAAGAAAATTTATCAAACAAACATGTCAAAGACTCTGGAGAAAAGGAAAGGAAGAAGTTTTCTCTGTTCATTGACTAGATGATGAGAAGCCCAAAGGTGGCCAAGCATTTGTTACCGAGTCCTGTGCTGTGGCGAGCACGGTCCTCTCATTTCAAAGAGGGACGCCTGGCCCAGGAAGAGATCAGAGGGTACTGCGGTTTTGAACTTTGTTGATACACCAAACACTATCTTTTGTAAGCTCTGTTCTTAGTAGAATTGCACTATAAGAGCAACAACTTCTTTGATAGCACCACGTACAAAATACTGCAGCCTAATGAAGGCCTTCGGGTTTCCCTAGTCTTTTCTTGTTGAGAAGTATCTTTTCCCAAACAGTGGCTCTTAAACTTGGTGCATCAGAATGACCTGGGAGGTCTGTTAAAGTCTACACTGCTGGCCCCACCCCAGAGTTTCTAACTCAATAGGTCTGGGGTATTTTGCATTTCTAATAAAGCTCTCAAGTGCTGCTGGTCCTGGTCCACACATATATAAGAACCACTGTTCTAAAAAAACAGACCAGAATCCATCAAAGATAGGAAAACGAAATTTATTACATGGCAAAATCTTTATCAATTATGACACAAGCCATGCAAAGGCAGGGAATTTTGTCTGTGTTGACAATGCTGCTTTTACTGTACCTACAGCAAGGGCTGGCATGTACTAGATGCCTCATATACATCTACTAAATAAATCAAATGAATCAGGACGCCCGCCCCATAGCAGAAACTGGCCAGCATAGGGATGGATGCGCAAGGGAAGGTGGCTGCAGAAGCACCAGCAACAAAGAAAATGGCTGCTAACAGTTGAACTGCCCTAAAAGGGGAGCTAGACTTAATAATAGTGATGGTAACAACAGTGATAATAATATAGATGATGACAACAAACATTTCAGAGTGTTTAGCACTGGCCAGTGCTGGAGCAAGTGCTTTACATGAATGATGGCATTCAATTTTCACAACAACCCTATGAGATAGGAACCCCGATTCCCCTCATTTAACAGGTAAGTAAATAGATTAGAGGAGAAATGATGTGCCCAAATCAACTATCTGGTGAAGCTGGGATCAACAACCATGTTGAGAAGTTAGTCCAGAGCAGAAGGTCTCCTTTAATTACCCAGCTGAGTAAATGGTAAGTGCAAAACTTCCTTGGCCTTCCTTGAACTGCAGACTTTGATCCTTTCTTCTCCAACTTACAGAGAAGCTTCGAGTGACCAATTCATAGAATGCATGATCCTAAAACAGGACTTCAGTTGGCTACACAAAGCAGTTGTATCATCTATGAAGAGTGGGAGCAGTGAATCACAGCTCTGGGGTTCCATGAAAGGGTTAGGCATGCCAAAGTTAAAAGGTTTAGTTCAGTAGTTCTCAATGGGAGGAGAGGTAACTTTGCCCCCAGTGGACACTCAGTAATGTCCAGAGACAATTTTGATTGTTATAAGTGGGGGGTGCTACTGGTATCTAGTGAGTGGAGGCCAGGAATGCTGCTAAATATCCACAACGCACAAGACATAAGAATCACTACAAAGAAGTACTTGGCCAAAATGTCAATGGTGACAAAACCCTGCTCTGGTGTCAAACTCCCTAAAGCCTTCTCTGCCCTCTTCCCCGCAAACCCCCACCCTGAATTCCAGTATGGATGCCTAGGAAACTTCATCAATATTTTCTTATGGCATCCTCGTGCATTGTTGGTAGGACTGCAAAATGGTGCAGCCACTATGGAAAACAGTATGAAAGTTCCTTAAAAAATTAAAAATAGAACTATCAGCAATCCCACTTTTGGGTATTTATCTGAAGAAATCCCAAACATTAACTCAAAAAGACACACGTACCCCTATGTTCATTGCAGCATTATTTACAATAGACAATATATGGAAGCAACCTAAGTGTCCTTCAATAGATAAATGGATAAAGAAGTAGTGGTACATATATACAATGGAATATTACTCAAGTATAAAAAAGAATTAAATTTGAGACAACATGGATGGACCTAGAGGGTATTATTATGCTGAGTGACATAAGTCAAACATAAAAAGATAAATAACATGATGTCACATATATATGGAATCTAAAAAACAAAAATAAATGAACGAACATAACAAACTCATAGACACAAACATTTCGATGGTTGCTATATGGTCAGTGCGGGGCGGGGGGAGTCGAGGGGACAGATAGAAAGGGAAGGGATTAAGGAGTACAAACTGCCTGTTATACACTCATGGGGATGTAAAATACAGCATAGGGAACATAGTCAATAATACTGTAATAACTACATATGGCGTCAGATAGGTACTAGATTTACTGGGGGTGGTCACTTTAGTTATATAAATGTCTAATCACTATGTTGTACACCTGAAACTAATATATTATTGTATATCAACTGTAATTGAAAAGTTAAGAAAAACAAATTTAAAAAAAATTTACTTTGTAGTTAAAGAGTGGAACCCATTAAACTATTATAAGTTATGTAAAATGAAAACGTGTTGCTAAAAAAAAAAGAAGTATTTTCTTACGGCAATCACTGTCATTTGTCTTAAGTTCCTGAAGGACATGTTTCATCTCCCTTATCTCCTGATAAATTCCTTGAGGGTAAGAAGAGAATCTTAGTCCCCCTTTGAAATCCCCAGAATACCGGTAGCTGCATTCTGCACAAAGTAGGTGTACAATCGGTATTTGTCCAAAAATTTGTTTTTCCTGAAGTGGGTAAAAATGCTGAGAATTTAGATTCAACCAGCACTCAAGAGTTCTTACCACGGTGAGGGGCACACACTAGTTAGGAACACACAGTACATGTCTTATAAACACTATCTCATTTAATCCCTCCAATCATTGAAGGAGACAGAAACACTGATTTAGGTTAAGTACAGTTCATATATGTAATTTGTAAAGGGTCACATGCTGGTAAGCGACAGAGCACGTTTCTGGAGTCAGATCTTCAAATCCTACACTCCTTCCATACCCACCACCACATTCCAGGTCTCCAGGGCTGAAAATCTCACCTCCTAAAGACTAGTGCCAGAATTAAGGTATCTGAGATGCGAACAAGGGAAACGGCACCATGAAAGGTTGGAAACTTTACTTATTAGTGTGATCATAACAAGTTTTGCTACTCGATATAGCAACAAAATTAGTCAATTCAAGGAGTGCTTCCAATAGGCTTAAATACAAGTTACATATTTAAATATCAATTATAAAGATACTTAGAACTTATACGGCTTTCTTCCAGAGCAGTACTCAAAGACTATCATTTTAAAACTTTAATATGCTAAAAATTCTAGACTTTTTTAAATTAGCAAAATCAGAAGGCATAGGACATAAGTCAGAGAGCCATCTTAGAATTATATGTCCTTTCTTTATGCACAGAACTTTCCAGCTGGCTCTTTGCTTTGAGAGGTTGAAAACTGTGGGCTTTCTCAGAGCAGCTAGGAGCCAGCCTAGACCTGGGAAAGTACATAATAAATAACATTGGATGGCTTGTCTCTGGAAGCCCTGACAGTATTGATCCCCAAAAATCAACCTGATGAATCTGTCTCGTTTTCATATTGTAGAGGGAGACATGAAAATGAAAGGTTTTGGTGGCATCACATTTATTTTTTTTTAGCTAGGGAGACCAGTTCTTGGCTTGTGATTTTGTTCAAGACTTCTACAAAAACCTCTCTGCTAAAGCCACATTCCCAGTGCTCTGTCCTAGCCTCTTAGAAAGCCGAATGGCCTCCACTGTCACAACCAACTCATACCAAACTAACCATTCCCTTCACACAGCACACACCCCCAGGAGTTAAACATCTTGGGAGTCAAAAGTTTTATATTTCTTTTCTCCCTTAGCCTGTTCCTCACTTCCATCTGCCTTTCTACACTGTGACTATAGCTGCTTCGATTTATCGACTCTATAGCACCCATACTCTAAATCAGGAGTCCCCAACCCCCAGGCCACCAGTCTGTGGCCTGTTAGGAACTGGGCTGCACAGCTGGAGGTGAGCAGTGGGCGAGCAAGCTTCATCTGTATTTGCAGCTGCTCCCCAGCACTACCGTCACCGCCTCAGCCCCACCTCAGATCATCAGGCATTAGATTCTCATGGGAGCACCGGTCTCTGGTGCCAAAATGTTGAGGACTGCTGCTCTAAATGGTATGCCTTGGTTCTCTTCCCTGGGAAATCTGACTTTTTTTGATCTACTAGGTAACCTGTTCCAGGCAGGCCCAGACCCAACTGAATGAAAAGCCTTCCTGTTACCGGGTCAAGTACAGCCCTCCCAAGCAGGGTGTCCAGCACTATCGTCCTCGTTTCCAGCCAGCATTAGTGCCTGGCACACAACAGTGCTCACTGAACCTACTGAGCTAAGATTGTCAGTTCTTTGGGAACCCCTTCTCATTTTACCTCCTTTGGGTTTTGCGTGACCCCTCTTTCGTTGGTTTACCTTGGCAACAACCTGGAAATCCAAAAGTTGGTACCACGAAGATGGGCATAGGGTACCAATGCACCAGGCCCAGGTCTCTGGGATCTGCAGGGCTATTCTCTCCAACTGAGGTCGTAGTTGAAACAAAATGTGCACTGATTCTGCAGGCAGCTCCTGCATTACCTGGTCATTCTAGCTTTAAGAAACCTCTGCTTGTGCTTAACTGCCTATAACAGTGTTTCCCAAATGTTCCAGAAGATTAGAAGATCTTGGTGCTTCTCTGATTGAGGGTAGAGGTGGAGCTTGAAAGAGGCATTTGGAGCAAGTGCTATGGGCAATTATCAAGTAAACTTGGAAAAACAATAAGTTGTTTTATTTCTTTTGGACAGGTATCTTGGGTTCCTATTATGTAATTTATATAATTTCAGAGAACATAGAGGATAAAAACCAGGAATAAGCTGAGACTTTGGAGCCAGGCTCCTCAGTGGATCCCTGAGCCAGTCCCTTAACCCCTCACTGTCTTTTTCTTCCTGTGAAGAAAAAGTACAATAATAATACCCACTCCATAGGCTGTTGTGTGGATAATGTGCTAATGCGTGTAAAGCACTTAGTTTAGTGCCCTCCATACACACAGGCACTTGATAAACATTAGCTATTATTATCCAAGAGACCAGAGACTGCTGAGTGGCAGCACTTGGCCAAATCTGGCCTAGAGACCTATTTTGTTTGGCTTACACATTTTCCTTTTTAATCAAGCCAACATTTAAAAACTGGTAGATTCCTGGCACTTTACAGTTGAAGATCTAGCAACAAATGGGGCCTTCCCCTCTGGCAGCCATGGTCTAGGACAGGGTCCCATGGCCCCCTTTGATAAAGCGTTTCTTATTTGTTCAAGCACAGCCCCCATACCACTTATCCACCCCCATCCCGCAGTATTCATTGCCCAGCCCTGGTAGGAAGGTAGTCTCTATCTAGACCAATTTTACCAACAAAACCAATGTTAGGTCCTAGGATGCCTTTCCCATGCTGACTCCAGTCCAGCACGTCTCTCTTTATGGTAAGGTACTTTCTGACTTGCCCTGTCTTTGCCTTATGATGTTTCCCCAGCCATGAACAACCTCCCCAATCTTTCCCCTCCACCTAGCTCAGAGGTTCCAATTGAGAGTGGGCATTAAAATGATCTAGGACACTTAAAAAAAATACCCATGTCTGGACCCCACCTACAGAGCTTCTAATTAGTCTGGGTTGGGCCCAAGTATTGGTGTTTTTGAAAGTGCCAAGTGATTCAAATGTGTATGCTAATGTGCTCTAAGACTGATGACCAGGAAACCATGGCCTCCCCATTCTCATGGCTCAGCTGGCACTTCTTGCCAACACTATACAACTGAGCCTTGCTTCCATTATGACTACTGTTTAGTCTTGCTTGCCAATCCATCTCCCCAAACTGCAAACCCAAGAGTGGGCAGATCACACCTCAATACTTCTTTGAATCCCCAACAGGACAACTGGGACACCAAGCACACTGTGAGTGTCTAATGAAAACACCTCTTCTCAAATATTTGAGAGTCTATAACGCAGAAGGCATTGATAGAATTATAGAATGAAAAATCAAGGCTGATTTCTCCGGCTTGCAGGTTTAGGAGTGGTCCAGAACACCAACAATGAAGATACAAGGCAGACTGAGAACTACAGGGAAGCAGTAATGTGAGGGAAGGGTGGGGTCCAAGTCCCTGAGGAATCAGGGAAGGCTCTGCGTGGGTTTCCTTGATGGGCCAGTGGGAAGGATGGCAGCCAGAACCAGGTAAAGTGGGAGGAGAAAGAATCCATGAGCAAAAGAATGCACTGGAGGGAAACCTCAGCCACCTGAAGAGGAATGGGAAGCAAAACTCGAAAGGCAAGATTTCTCCTTACCTCAAAAGCAAAGGAAAAGGCTGTAATTAACTTGATAAGTCATAGAAGCAGCCAGTGAAGGCTGCAATTCTGGCATCTTTCTAAAACCCAGGCAGAGGGAGAGGTGAGGGGGCAAGGGGAAGAACAGATACAAAACTAAAACCGAGGGGTGAAAGGAAGATGTGAATGGGAAAGGAAGGTCCAGAGGCAGGTTTACTGACTCTGGAGAGAGCAAGACAGCCCCTCTCCCACCTCCAACTGGGACCTCCAAGACTGCCAGACCTCAGACACCCTGATTTCTGTCATTAAGTCTTAAGCCAGTTTACTGTACAGAAGTGAAATCATGTTAACAGTGCGATTAACAGATGTTAATCGTACAACTGTATTAACACATTTAATCTTAGAAATGAAGCTTTTCGTCACAACACTATTACTACCAAAAGTACTATTATAATAAGTTTATTCTTCTGTTCCTTCTCCAAGTCAATGGGCAGCTTATTAAGTGATACAAAGACCCTAAAGAGTCCTTTAGAAGAAAAACTGCCCCGCAGTTCACTCCTCCCCATCACCACCATTTTTAGAAAGGTGTTTTGGGTTTCAATGAACGCTAGGGCTAGTTCAGAAAATAAACCACAAAAGGACAGCCCATAGACAGTGGTGGAAGGGGAAGGGCAGTTCCACCATGTGTTATCTATTGAGCACTCACATCATCCTTCCCACATGTCAGGCACTGATTTGAGCGCTTCACAGATATGAATTCATTGTATCTTCCTAAGCCCACAGAGGTAGGTACAGTTATTTCCCCATTTTATAGGTGAGGAAATTAAGACATAGAGGGTGAGTGATTTGTCCAAAGACACATAGCTAGTAAGCAGAGCCAGAATAAGAATGAGGCATTCAGGCTCCATCATCTGACTCTTATTCTCAGCTGCCCTTCACTTTACCTTTTAGGTGGAGAGTATGGATCATGAACCTGCTCCTTTCCTAAGGGCTGCCAGATCTAGAAAGGCTCAGAAGGGATGGTGTGGGGACACAGGGCTACTGCTCTGGTATATTTCTGGAGCCTCAAGGCAGCAGACACAGAAAAGGGCAAAGCAGGGGTAAAATCTATAGGCCAAATTTAATTCCTGTGACCCCCAGTGTCCAGCCCGTGTCCAGAGCCAAAACAGTCAAGTTTCTGAAAACAGTGGGGAGAAGCCCTTCTCAGCAGTCAGTCAAGAGCATGCTAGAGGAGCCAAAAAGATCTCTGGGGTAGCCAGGCATGAGCTGGCTGGGAGGACCAAGGGCATTTAGCTCCTCCACTCCCTGAAAGATGAATTCTATCCACTAAAAAATCTTCCAGGGGAAACCAGCTTCACTGATAACTACAGCTCTCATTAATTGCTTCTTACTGTTCACCGGCTATAAGACTGAATCTATATGTGGCACCTTTCTGGTTTGTGGATTATAGACAAGCCATGTATCCCTGCCTCTGGTGAGTCAGTGAACTATAGCCACTTGGATTATGTTTCACTTTTAGGCTTCAGGGCTTGAAGTGATTCTATTTTTAAGCTTTCTCAGTTCCACAAGTAAAAGAAGGCATTTTAAGGAAATTAGTTCTGGCTTTTAGGGGCTGGTGACTTCTTCTGAATGAGTTAACTGATCAGCCACTATGTTAAACCAGAAATCTTCCTGGAGGAAGAGCACCTAGTCTAATATTGGTGGGCAAGGGCCTGGGGCCCTCTGAAAACCACAGGTCACTAAGGATGTGATGGCCCAGGACAAAACCTCCAATTCGAGCTATGTGCCTCTCTCTCGAAGTGTCAAAAATCCTTTTAGGTTCTAGTTTCTGTGAAGTATATATGTTTCACTTTTTGAGCACCAGGAATGTCATTTCCACAGAAAATGATCAAATTTGCAAATAACAAATAAAGCTTTAAAAATACTATCGTGTTTTTATGAGTCGGTCATTCCTTCCATTAAAAAAAAAAAAAATCCCATTCACTTAACATCTAAAGTAGCTGTGCTTGTTTTGTATCTTTGAGATTACTGGAAAACCAGCTGTTCAAAGGATACTTAAGTATGTGTACATTTTTTAAAAATGTAACTACTCCTGAAGGCAATCTAAAATGTATTCTACATTTTTCCCATGTAGGGTACATGAAACATAGTTAACTTTCTCTTGGTGAATGAGGCTGCTTCTAAGAATTCTAGTCTCTTCTTGCTTTGCTACTAGGTAGCTGGTGACCTTGGGCAAGTAAATTAAGTGCAATGGGTCTTAATTTCCTCTAATGCAAAATGAAGGAGATTGGGTCACAAGACAATTCTGTTGCTTTACAGCTTTCAAATGCTGTGATTTGAAGACCATTGGAAATACCGATTATTGCCTGTGCTAACCTAAAGTATTGTTCTTAGGGACCGTCAAGTTATAAAAATGTTGGACACTACAAATGGCCCCGAAAAGAGGAGGTACAGTAACAGAAAGCAGACTAAAGTCAATTACAGTTTCTTCCTTTTATTGCCTCCTTATTCCATCAGCTGTCAATTCTCATTGCTATCAACCTCCCACTGACATAACTTCCTGCCTTAGTTTACAAAGCTAAACAATGGCCTGCTTCGCTCAGGTTCTCCAGCAAAGCAAAGAGTATAAACTTTGTGATACAATCTGGCAACCTGTAAGTCGAAGGCTTTATCTCTTCTCATTCAAAGTGATATTGTAGACAATTGTGGCCACTATGGCCACAAGACTGACCCTCCAGTTAAAGTTGGGGAGAGACTGAGAATGCATTCCTGTAACTTACACATTCTTTAAGTTCTAAAAGCACAATGCTTTTGGGGGAGAGTGTCTTGAAGCAAAAGTGAGAAATCAATTTCTTAATGAAGCAAAAGCTATGTGCCTTATCCCTCTACGTTAACCTTACCTCCTCCCCGCAAGTTTCCTGTCCCCAGCTCAACTGTTGCTTTTTTGTACCTTCTGCTGTATAACTTTTCTTTGTGTAAGATACATTTTCCAAGTCACTCTTTGAAGCCAAAGAGAGGATCAGAGTAGGAGGAAGGAGATACCATTAGTGGTTTCCTATATTTACTGCTTTCTCAGCTATCTTCCCTTCATAGTCCCCCCACCCACACAAAATGATTAGTAGAAAATGCTTCTTAGCAATTGTAAATACAGTCCTCAAAACACAATTTTTAAGCAGTTAACAAGCACGAAAATATGATTAAACCACATGCTTAGTACCTCAAAGAATTCAGGGAAGTTCTTTGCTTTAAGAAACAAAATGAAACAGATAATCTGATAAGAACTGAAATCTACCTTTTCTTTGCCTTGCATTATTTGGGATGGTTTCATGAGAATCTATGAGGGACTTGATTCGATAAGCACAGGCAATTGTTGATTTTCACTCATTCTGATTAAGATGTTAGTAGACAGTAGGTAGTTAAAAAGAAATGGGAATTGGTTAGTTTGGAAAAGTGAATGTAAACTGGATATACAAATGGAATATATGTAAATCACATTAAATTAGAAAAACAGCCAGAAAATTAAATAAGTATTTGAAGCTTTGACGAATGAGTCTAAGTCCTTTGGGAAAGGGTTAAAGGTATGGAAGATATATCTTTGGAGATGGCAATAAAGAAAGAAAACTACTACATTGTATCTCTGTAAAACGAAAATAAAAGCAACTTGTCTCCAAAATCTTTCAATCTCCAGGTGCTGTTAGTCATGTCTAAGCTTAGAGTATTATTTTCTGTTTTCAAGTTAGCTTTACACAGCACATTAATCTCAGAATCTACTCTTCCAAGTATTACACAAGGTGACGATTTATAGAAAAACAACAACAACAAAAAAATCCTTTCCTGTTCATAAGCTTGGGTTCCTTAGCTCACAGTGCCACATTTAAGGGTGCTTTGTTTAGAGGATGATTAGAGCAGAGCCCTTGGTACTGATTATGGCACTGAGCTATTTGTATTGCCCGAGTCTGGGTACCAAATTATATTAAAACTTCCACTGTAGGGTACGTAGTGACTAAAAAGTCTCTACTAGCTTAAACTTGGCATCAACTATGTATCACAGAAGCAAGATTATTGAGTGCAGAACCACAGGACCCAGCGTTTTCCTTTATACTTGCACAGGAAAAAAGAAACCCAGCTATAGCACCTATGGTTCCTCCATTCTTACATGGAAATTTCAAGCATTGTGGGTTACTTTCCAAAGTATAATCAGTGGGTTGCTGTGACTGGATTAAATTAAGTCAGGTGTAACAGGCCATTGTCTCTTGCATTAATAGAGCCCAAATTTTCCAGAAGTAGAATGAAATGTCAGCTTCTTTTAGGAAGAGGCAGAAAATGAAGAAGCCCTTTATGTTCCAGAAAACAGCACTTTTGACTGGATTCTCTAGAGCTCTTTCATTTCCAACAGTTCATCATTTAAAATTGAGTTTATCTAGTGCATGTCTCTGACTTGGTGACAACTGGGTTCAGTTCTACACAAGCCACTAAGCATAGATGCACCCAAAAGTTGGAAGGCCCATGAGTCATGGGTGGAGCTGAACTCAGGCAAAAAAGTGAGGATGAGTTTCTCTAAATTTGTCACAACGCAAGGCACAAGCTCATGCTTGGGCAGTTTAGCACCATCTCTATATAGGCTTGTCATACTGGCATGTCTCATATTTTACCTAGTGCTAGGATAGCTGTGTTTTATAGATTTAAAAACTTAATTAGGTATAATTAGTTACATTTCACTTTAGAAAACTTTAAACTATTTTGCTCATCGATGTAAACAAAGGGGCAGTTGTGTATGTAGTCTTACACTATTTCTCTAAGTTATAAACTGCATACTCAATTTGTTGGGTATCTACTTTTTGCCAGGCACTGTGCTAAGTGTTTTACATGCACTATCATCTTTAACCCTTAAAAAGAACCTTCAAGTTAGTAGTTACTGTCCCTATTTAACAAAAGAGGAAACTGTTTTGAGATTAAATTATTTGCCTAAGATCAAACAACTTGTAAATGAGAGGCAATCAGTAGTACTTAAATTTTTTTTTCTCATTTAAAAAAGGTGAAGAATTTGCTCCTGTTTAAGTTCTTAGATGTTCTTGAGGCAGAACATGGAAGAAGAACCTGGCAGGTCTGCAACTCTGGCCACCTGAACACAAGTTCTCAACCACTTCTTGGACACAAAGTGTTAAAATAGTCTCTTTACTCAACCAGTCGCTTAGCTATCCCCATGTTGTGGTTCCTGCTTAGG